>NW_028241972.1:0-299930 GCF_964263255.1 Lissotriton vulgaris
TGATATATGTAAAAGGAAAATGGTCCTAGACACAGATTTCAAAACACGGCTAGTGATGTGAGTATTACTTTTTCACAATACACAGCTAGTCAGACTGAATCTGAACATACAAACCCATGGAGATGTATTATTAGCTTAATTCAGCTCAAAGAAGGCAACAAAAGCAGAAAACCCAACACAACAGTGTTATAGCAAATTCTTACTGCAATTTATTTACAAATTCATAAAAAAATTTTGAGCTAAAGAAGAGAGGAAAGGAAAGTATGGTGCTCGAGTAGAGAAAAGTGTAAGTATAGATTTACAGTGATTCAGTGCAAAAGGGGATTATTTGTACATTGCACATATGGAGCCTACCCATTTACAATTTATATACAATATTATACAGGGGGACAGGGAGGGGCAGGTGTAGGCTTAAAAAACAAACAAAGGGGGGATCGTCGACGTTTCGACCCTGGCGCAAAACGGGAAAGTCACGACCTCTGCTGCGGGTCTTCTTCAGGACGGAGGTGGGGACAAGGGGCGGGGAAGCACCTGTAAAGGTAAGTATAAATATTTTACAATTTTATAGGGGGGTTCCAATCTGAAAGAATTTAAAAGTGGTGTTGGGTACGTTACCAATTGAGAGTGATAAGGTGTCGCAAATCCAGATCAGTTGGGCGATGCACCTATGCAAAGTAAAGACAGACCGGGAAGCTGTTAGCCCATCTCCAAAGGCACAGTTATCCCAAGTTGTCAGAAAAGAGGTGTTCAGCCAAAATAAGACTCACCTCTCGTTGAGAAATTTGGCACTAAATAAAGGTTCAGTCAAGTGCCAATATATACACGAAAGGCATTCAATTCGATCGTGCTGCATAAAGGAAAAAAAGGGGATCCAATCAGTCCCATAGTACACTTAATTGTACAGCAAGAAAATTCCATAAGTGAAAACACACTCACCCTAGTCCGGTGGTACGGTGGACTTATTACCGGCAATGAGGGAACTGGGTTAAGTTCAATTAATTCCTATATAGGAACAAAACCAGGTATGAGCCCATGTGCTTAATATCACCAATACACAAGTTAAAAAGTGACGGCTCCAGATTAACCATATACACAATAGTTAGGGAGGGGCATCAGCATTAAATGAAACATAAAACGCCATATATCTTTAAAACTATCCAACTAGTAGTACATTGCACAATTACATCTGTGCAAGGTAATCTGTAGTACTACCTCCAGTCAGAGTACAATATTGAAATTAATATATATATATGGACACCAAACGTGTGGAATATCACACTCGCCGTGGGTCCTTAAATGACATGTATCATAACAATTGTACTGGTCGGAATGTGCCGTTAAATAATTCCGCCTATGTCAAGCAGACCCGTTTTACTTCATCCTTCCAGGACAAGGTCCAATAATGGGATTGGAAAATAGAAGGAATTGAACAATAGCCGCCAAACAAGTGGTGATCACGCTCACAGTGCGACTATTACAACTCGTATAGAAATCCCGTTATACCTGGGCGTTCGTTAAAGTTAAATCCGTTGTGCATAGCGCTCACAGTGTGTATAAAAGTGCGTTAAAGTTAAATCCGTTGTGCATAGCGCTCACAGTATGTTAAAAGTGCGTCTAAATTTACCTTAATTGCAATGAGATATCCACAATGATAACAAGACGTGGGGCGGCCAGACCGTAATTCACAAGTTCACTCGGGGTGTAGCTTCCGTCTAACGCGACCAGCTAGTACCACGTGGGGGTGCACCACCAATTACAATTAAGTAGGCACATTGAAGTAAAAGAAGGACTCGGGCATTGTGACTACTCGAACGCGAGTGGATATAAACAAGGGACTAAGTCCAAGCTGAGTAGGCGCATAGAAGTAAACGAGGGACTAAGTCCAAGCTGAGTAGGCGCATCGAAGTAAACGAGGGACTCGGGTGTTGTGAGAAACACCAAGGGACTACTCGAAAACGTGAATTAGTTGAAACTAAACAGGAGATTGATTACATGCCAAAGGTGTCCTATCTCCAAAAATCCAATTAAAAGTAAACTGATTTGGCATTTCACATGAATTGAAATTAAAATTAAGCCATTTTACACAACTAATATATTTAAACATTTCAAAAAATCACGAACAATAAAACATAAACGTTTCATGTATATAAAAGACACACTATGATAATTTCATGAATTACAACCCGTAAAACATAAAAAACACAATATGATACAATAACAATTAACAGTGTATATAACAGTGTATATCATGTACATATTCATGGGAAAACAATATTATAACTGCTGTGGGTTTGAGGCTCGAGGAGCCACTGCTTTTTTGCGACGATGGAGTGCACCTTTCACACATGGGTAATGGATATCACATGATGGAAATGAGGGATGTCATCAGTAAGCTATGGAACGAGTCCATTTGGTGCCGACTGGCTTGGGGGCGAAAGGTGCACTTGAGTGAGGCAGGTAACCGCCCTCCGGGGGTTACCTGGTTGGCAGTACTTGGGAGGGGTGGGGAGTCCATGATGGACATACTCACCCTTCCGGGTAGGGGACACAGGTGCATGATGGGGATGCGACATGTAGGACTGCGATGGCTGGAGATGCTGGAGGAAGTTGGAAGAGAACTGTGGAAGCGAATGGTATAAGGGAATGAGGTCGCTGAGTGAATCAGGAGTGAGTAACTGGTGTGTAGGAGTGGATGATGGATGAAAGACATGAGGTGGGGGTTTGGTAAATGTTTTTTGACGTTATGTTTAAATATGGTTGTTAACCCTGTCCTAATAAAATGGTCTTTTACGCTAACTATCAGCGTGGAGTGGTTATTGCGCGGTGCGACCCTTCGGGGAAGTGGGGTCGGCAGACCAGTCTTCCCCCGGGGTGTTCGCGCGATAGCAGGACAGGGTGGGTTTAGGTAGCTTAGGGGGTAGGTTTAGGGGTGGGGTTTTAGGTTAAGGTTAAAAGGGGGCAGGAGAGGAAGTTCTTCCTCTTCCTGTCCCCAGCGCCATTAGGGAAAGGGTAGGAAGTTTGGCCCCCCCTCCCACCCTAAATGTTTCAGGAGGGTGGGAAAAGGGTGTTGGCTTTGAATAGCGTGCCAGTTTAGGACGGGTTGAGGTGTGTGCTAGCAGTACTTGGGAGGGTTGGGGAGTCCATGAAGGGCATACTCACCCTTCCAGGGAGAGGGATACAGGTGCATGATGAGGGTGCGACATGTAGGAGTGCAATGGCTGGAGATGCTAGAGGAGGTTTTCAGAGCCCGAAAGTCCATACAAAATCTTCGACTTCCATCCGGTTTAGGGACCATTACAATGGGGCTGGACCAGTCGCTTTTGGAAGGCTGGATCACCCCTAATCGGAGCATTTCCTCCACTTCAGTTTTTATAGCCGCTCTCCTGGCTTCGGGGACTCTGTAGGGCTTAATCCTAACTTTTTTGTTAGGAGGTGTATCAATGCAATGTTCAGCCAGAGAAGTTCTCCCTGGGCGGCTTGAGAAAACGTCCTCAAATGAACTCAGAGTCTTTCTTAGTTCCAACTGCTGCCGTTCTTGTAATTCCTCGTTATGTACCAGCAGGTCAATGGTCGAGCTATCTGATCCTGCTCCTTCAGCCAAGTGAATGTCGGCAGGAGGCGGCCCCAGCCATTTTTTTAAAAGATTAATATGATACGACTGTTGCTTGTTTGGAGCCATCTGCAGTTTATAACTAGTGCGCCCTATGACCGCGACAACTTTATACGGGCCCATCCACTCGGCCTTAAATTTGTGCGAGGAAGAAGGCAACAGAACCAAGGCCCAGTCATCCACCTTAAGTTGTCTCCACTTTTTTCCCCTGTCATAAGCACGCTTCTGGCTAGTTTGGCTAGCCATAAGGTGGTCCATCGCCAGCTCTCTTACTTTTCCTAGTTTAGATTTCAGTGCTGTGGCGTAATCTAGGGTTGCAGTAACCTCCTCAGTCTGTTCGTTGACCCAAGCATCCCTGGTCATTTCCAGTAATGAGCGGGGTTGACGGCCGTATAGCAGTTCAAAAGCAGACACGCCCATGCTACTCTGTTTCTGGGCCCTGATTGTGTATAACGCAAGTGGCAGCATCTTGTCCCAATCAGAGCCGCTGACCTCCATCATTTTACGGAGAGTGGACTTTAGTGTACGGTTATAACGTTCCACCAGTCCGTCCGTCTGAGGGTGGTAGACAGAGGTACGGATCTGGTGGATGTTCAACGCACCACAAATGTCCCTCATCAATTTAGAGACGAACGGAGTACCCTGGTCGGTCAGAATTTCCTTTGGGAAACCTACCCTGCTAAACAACTCAATCATTTTATCCCCCACCTGTTTGGAGTTGGCAACCGATAAGGGAAAAGCTTCCGGAAACCTCGTGGCATAGTCAACCACGACCAGGATATGTTGAAACCCCTTTTTTGTCCTGGGCAACGGGCCTATCAGGTCCATGCCGACCCTCTCGAAAGGTTTTCCAATAACTGGTAAGGGTTGCAATGGCACAGCAGGCGGTCTAACCATATTCATCCGCTGGCATATGTCCCACTTCCGGCAAAAGGACCCAGTATCTTTATAAATCCCGGGCCAAAAAAACTGCCGGAGAATATTTTGAGTTGTTTTTTCAGCACCAGAGTGTCCGGCAACAAGGTGGCTGTGCGCAAAAAAAAGGACCTGTTCTCGGAAAGAAACAGGTACTAAGAGCTGGGCAGAGTCACTTTCATGTCCTATTCTATACAACAGGTCATTTTTTATGATGAAGCCGGGAAATTTTTTTGAACCCACTTCCCTCTGGTGTGCCTGTTCCCATGCATTTAACAGAGTTGGATCACTAATTTGAGCAAATTTGAAACTCTTGTCCAACACCCACGGGTCGTGAGGGAGAACCGCATGTATTGGTTCGGTTTGTATCCCAGTGGATCCAAACCCGTTAGATCCCCGTTCGGTGTCGTCCAACCTGTCTACTTCTTTCAATTCTGTAGAGGCTATGCTCTCGCAAATAAGTTGTGCCACTCTATCTCCTCTGGCGACCCTAAATGTTTCTGGTCCAAAATTAAAGAGGAGGACTGCTACATTACCCCTGAAATCCTCGTCTATGACTCCTGCTCCTACGTCAATGAAATATTTTGTGGCTAAACCTGACTGAGGAGCTATTCTGCCGTAGGACCCTGTGGGGACTGCTATTTGTAAGTCCGTCTTGATCACCGCTTTTTCTTTACTCGGTATCAAATAGTCATAGGCACTACATAGGTCATATCTAGCTGCCTTAGCCGAGCCCTTTGTGGGAGAGCTTGCGTTTTGAGTTAATTTTACAAAACTAAGGTAGTTCACTTTGGGCCGGTCATCTCGTCCTACATTTTTTTTATAGGCATGACCCTGTGTTGCCAACTTGTCTTTGAACATATTCAGGAAGCCAGGGTTGTCTGTACCTATTATTAGATCTTCTGGTAAACTGTCCATCACCCCTACTCTTACTTCCGGAGATGTCCCTGCCGTTGACACGATGACAATGTCGGCGACTGGGTATGGTCTTATATCCCCATGGACGCATTTAATGTTAACCATCCCTTTAGAAATGTATTGGTTTGGATTTACATATGATGACCTGATCACTGACTGGCGACAGCCTGAGTCTAACAAAGCTAACAGAGGGTAACCATTTGCATTAACACTTACTCTAAACGATCCGCCCATTTCTGCTGAAAACAGTACGGCCTTGGGGAGGTAGCCAACCTCCATCGGTTCTTCTTCGTTTCTTTTTCTCGGACACATCCTTGCAATGTGTCCCCATTGTCCACAATCAAAACATTGTGGGCCTGAAGGGATGCTGTTTTCTGTTCTCCAGGTCCGGGGGCGTGGTACCTCTCTGCCCCGTGGAACATTTTTTTCAGGTCTTCCTATTATCTTTTTTTCTCGGTCCTGCTCAAATGGAAACCCTTTCGGTTGAGCCCTCGAAAAGGAGGAAGCCATTTCGACCGCTTGGGCTGTTGTTAAACTGTGGTGTTGCCGTAGCCATTTTTGGGTGGCATAGGGGAGGGCCTCTAAAAATTGTTCTAAATAGATGCGGTCTAGTATCTCCTCTTTGCTACTCGTAGGGGAGGTTAGCCATTTATCGGCGGCCATTTTAAGTCTGACAAACAATGTCTTGGGGTTTTCCCCTACCGAGCCCCTTTCCTTCCGAAATTTTAGTCGATATGCTTCTGGGTCCAGTCCCAGATGGTCAAGAATTATTCTCTTTATCTCGGTGTATGAAGTGTTTCCATTAGGATTTGCCACTTGGTACGCGCCTTGGGCTTCTCCTCCTAGTAGGGGTGCCCAAAAAAACGGCCATTTTGCTACTGGCCAACCACAAGCTCTGGCGGCCCTTTCAAAATTTAATAGGAAGGCATCCGGGTCTTCTCCTGTTCGATATTTCTGTAAGGAAACTGCTGGCGTTCCATGGGATATTGTTCTCTCCGTTGTTCCACCTCTGACCACGGGGTCAACCCATGGTTGTTCATTTCTCTCTTCAAAGGCTTTTTTTATGGCTTCTCTATCCGCTTGTGCAGAGGTTAAGTGCTGTTCCAACACCCACTCAATCCGTTCTTGTCCTTTCACTAACTGTTCTACCACCGTTTCCATCTTCACTCCACAGATGGTGCCTATGCCCGCGTTCTCCACCACTGTTACGGGTGCGGGATTAATAGGCAACACACTGTTCTTCGTTTTCGTGGGTTTTATTTTAGTGTACAACGAGTCTGAGCTTTTCTTGTTGGATGATAACTTGGCCCTTGGAGAACGACTCCTCGCTGTCTTTCTGATCCCAGATTCAGCAGCTGACATTCGGTGTTCTCTGTCTAGTCTTCTCCTCGGTACAGGCTCGTCGGTCTCCGTCTTGCCGCTCGTTGAAGAGAACAAGGGAAAAGATAGTATGTATCAATGTCCTGTTTCGTTTGTATGCGTGCTCAAAGGGTAAGGGAGTGAGGACCAAACTATCGGTGCAACTCTATTAACTTAATGCCGACGTGAAGGGAATAAGTGCTCAGGAAAAAGGGTACACCAAGACCAGTTGGGGTTTTGTTCAGGGTAAATCGGTACTAGCAGTTTTACGTCTGACCCAGCCCCTGAATTTGTCTCGTACCTGGCTGAGCCATACACCTCTCCCGGGTGTATGGCTGGGCGGCTCGTGGTGTCGTTGGCCTCCTGGCTTCTCGTCCTCCACCTCCGCTTCTCCGACGCCCGGTCTCGTCTCGTCCCACGTCTTCAAACTCCGCTCTGCTTCGTCTCTCGCTCCGTCTTCGCTTCGCTCGTCCGTCTCCTCCCTCCGGGTGAATAATCACACTCCCGATTCGTTCTCCCGGGAATAAGACGTCTCCGTGTCCTGACGTGACTCCTCCCACTGGTATTCCCAATCCTGATTAAAGGGCCAGTGTTCCTCTTGTATGTCAATGTCCGTGTCGAGTTTCTGTAGAGGGTATAATGGGTTAGAGGTAGAGGTGGTCCTATGTCTCTTCATATTTTGATAATCGTGGGATAACCCCAGGTCGTTACAGTGAGATTAGCCGCCATTTTGACACAGAATAGAAGTGCTTCGATGCGTTCTGTTTGTGTATAAGGAAAGGAGGATATAGTCCACTGAGATCTATATATTATGGCGACTCCTCCTCCTGGGCGTGAGCTCTGTCTGTTAGCACACAATATGCTATAGCCAGAAGGTATGGCTAGGCATATGGCAGGATTGGTTTCATCCCCTAACCAGGTCTCAGTTAGAAAGAGGAGATCCCATTTATCATCTTCCAATGTTTGGACGATGTTGAGAGAGTGTTTCGCTAGTGAGCAGCGGTTAATCAGACCAGCCTTTATGGGTAAGGTTTTGCTAACAGAAGGAGTAGGAGCCGAGGTCCGTGGTATTGGATATTCATTCCTAATATTGTTTTCAGACTGTCCTGGACAGCAAGATGTGAAAGGCAGCTGAGAGGTGAGGTCACGGGGGAGATAAGCGACGACGTACAGTGATTGGGTTTAATGTTCATAAGCATAGCCCTATCATAGGATATGAGGCATGATTGAATTGCGACAGGTGACAGTACTTACGACCACGGCCGCTTCCTGGTCGCGGACGGGCACAGACGGGCAGGACTCTGGCACGACTCCCGCGCAGCGGACCGCTGGTCGCATCCGCTGCGCGAGGCATGCCTTTCCCTTTTATACCGGCCAATCAAGAGCGTGCAAGCGCTGCCCCAAACTAAGATGGCCGCTAAGGTTGTTCTACCCGCCCGGGACTCAGCTGTCTCAGCGCCCAAGTCGGCTGATGTTGGCCCAAGTCTCTCCTTTTATCTCAGACCTCTACTGCTTTCAGTGATCAGACAACCAGTCTTGAGCCTTGTCAGCAACACAAGGCAATGTGCGTTGAACGCAGCTGCGAGGTTAAAGAGCATGAGAACTTAAGAGAGGTGGTAATGCCAGGCAGTGGTGAGAAAGTCCCAGTCGAGCGCCAGAGATGTAGAGTTACATTTGCAAAAGCCAGATTCTATACGTTTTAGGACGAGTAGGAGAGGCGTGGAATAAACCAGTTGAACATCAGTCAGTCAAGAGTTCAGAAAAAGAAGTAACTTGGGATAATGCACAGTAGTTAAGTGGGGAGGAAGGATGCGCAGTAGTTAAATGGGGAGGAAGTATGTCTTGTCAGACGTTTATGAAGACGTTGGTTCAATCTGGCTTTACAGCATTACAAGAATGTCCCAGAGTGGTTGAAACGAGATGCTGAGGTAGACTAGGACTCTATATCTAAGGGGTAACATGTATCTTTGAATAAACCTTTCCAGAACACTAGCTACTTGTAGCCTCAAATTTCGTTTGGGGTAGTCCTTTGGTTGGGTGGCTATGGAGGTGAAGGGGAAACACCAACAATGGTACTGCATTGCTAGGTAAAATTGGAAGTGTGTTAGGGATCTAGGACAGGGTAAATGAAAGAGATTTGCTAAAATCACACACCAATACCCCACTTATGAATCCCAAGAGTTTGGAAGCATCACTCAGCTACAAGAGTATCCTCTCCTGTATCAGTGTAGATGCCTCCTACTGTGCTACCCAGGGAGTGGAAGATAAACTGTTAGAAACGGGACCCCTGGCTGGCCAAGGCTCGTGCCAAAGGCAGTCAGGGATCACCATTCCCAAGTCAGGGCAAGTGAGTTACACACAAAGATAACCCCTGCTCACCCTCTAGGTAACGTGACGCGAGCAGCTAGGCTAATCTCGGAGGCGATGTGTAAAGCGTTTGCATGCACACCCAGCAACAACACCCAAGGCCCACCACAAAGGAAACTCCACACAAGGTTATATAAAAAATAGCCTTTGTATTATAGCAAAAACACATTAGATAAACAAACACTTTACAATGTGCCAACCGACACGGGCGGAATTTACAGGGGATTATGTACAGGACAGGGCCACATGGACCACCGTCAGAGGTAGGCACTTTTTAGAATTAGCACTTGTTGTAATTAGCACTTTGTAGGAGTAGTACTTGTAGGTATAACACTTAGCACATAGACATATAATGACTGTAGCACCAAAATAGTAAATGTAGCACCCAACCAGTAATCACAGGTAAAGTGTAAATACCTCCTACGCAACCCTAACCACCTTAGGAAAATCACGCAGGGAACTAGGACCTTATTATCAGGACCTATAGGAAACAATCACCTAAGCAGGTCACATTTAGCAAAGGTAAAGAAACATAAAACAATCACCTAAGCAGGTCACATTTAGCAAAGGTAAAGAAACATAAAACAATCACCTAAGCAGGTCACATTTAGCAAAGGTAAAGAAACATAAAACAATCACCTAAGCAGGTAAATCATTAATTGCGCAAGGAGCACATGGCAAAACACTAGAACTGTCCCCCAGGCCAACTGGCCTCGCAAGGGCTGAAATGCCCTTAGTCCAAAATATCAGGGCAGGCTGCGCAGGCAGCCAAGAACACAGACCTAAACGTGGCAACTGCCCACAAAGTGCTGGGCAGTTGTAAACAATGATGATCCAACGTTGGAGCCTCGTGGGCTCAAGAACACAATGGTGGGGCGAAATACCGCGTGGGAGCCTCGGGGCTCTGACCAACTGATTGTGTCCCCCAAGAGCCTCTCAGGGCTCGCAAAACAAATAGAATGGCACTTAAGAGCTTCAGCGCTCTAAAACAATATGGGCGGTCAGCCTCTCTGGGCTCTTAATAAAAAAAATGCCCCCAGAGCCTCACAGGCTCTACTTATCAATGGTGCCTTCGGTGGAGTCCCTCGTCTGGGAACTCAACACAGAAGGATGGCACTCAGGAGCCTCTCGGGGCTCAAAAGAACAATGGCCACCGTTGGAGTCCCTCTGGACTCTGCGCACAAAGACAAGGGAACCTGGAGCCTCGGGGCTCCTAGTTACAAACTGTGCCCGTGAGCCTCTGCAGGCTCGGACTCACCAAATGCCCTCTCTCACCCTCGGAGCGGCCCGCTGTCAAACGGGGCCGCTCTGAGCAAAGCAACACTGCACCCGCACTCACCGGTGATGGCGGGGCTCCTCTCGTGCTGCTCCGGTCTGGGTCCTTTCGCGCCCCTCCTCTCTTCTCCCTGAGGCTGCCGGCCCTCTCTTGAGGGTGCGGCGGGATGCTCGGCTGGCTGGGCCAATCCCAGCACGGCCGGGCTGTGGCGCGGGCGGCTCCTCTCGCTCCCGAGCACTCCTCCAATCACAGCGCAGCGCCGCCACCAATCGCAGCGTGGCGCTGCCTGGGACGTCAGAGGGGTTTCCGGGATTCCGGGCCAGTTTGGAGGTGATGTCGAGGGGTAGGCTCCCTCGGGAACTAAATCATAAAAACGGGGCAAATAAAGGTGGCAAATGAGCGGGGTGGCACCCGCGCTGCTCGGTCACCACACGGGGTGAAAAGATGCCGGGTGGGCACCGGCCAAAGCACACAAAGCGCTCCAAAGCGCTAGAAGTTAAATAAAGCGCCTTCCAGCGCTAAAGGTAATCCACAGCGCTCCCAGGTGCTTAGAGGCAATATAGAGCTCCAGCAAGGTCTGGAGGCAGGCAGGGGGGCAAGGCTGGGCCCAGAGCCAGCTCACTGGGTCTCCAGGCAGGGAGACAATTCAAGTGGCGGTCTTCCTGGCCCCAGCAACAGCAGCAGCCCCCTCAGGCAGGATCCTGGAACAGAACAGATTGTAAGGGGACACAGCCCCTTCTTATAACTACTAAATCCTTTGTCTTGGTCACAGGGTGAGGAGAGAAACCAGTCGCAGTTGGTTTTGGAGCACCCTTGATGTGCTCAGCCCCTCACTCTGTTCAGTGGCAGGGCTAGGGTCATCAGTCGCACCACAGGGGGCAGAGCCAGCATTGTGTGGGGAAAGCCCAGCCCTATTCAGGAACCAGGTGCACTCCTCCCCAGCCATCAGCATGTTAATCTCAACACTCACCACTGGGCAGACCCATCCAGACTTCCTGGAGCCAGGCTTGCCAGCCAGCTCCAGCCAATCACACGCCAGGCACATTTTACACTAATATGCCAACTCCTAGAAGTGGCATTTCCACACAAGACACAATCATGCCACATACATCATTGCGAAGCACTCAATCACACGAGTCCGCACATACCAAACCCAAGCCTGCACTCCCCACGCATCAGGAACTACCAGGGACACAGACATTCCCCATGCATTCCTATGGGAGGGCATGCCAGCCTTACTACAAGCACGCACTTTACTCAGGGACACAGGGAAAAAGTGCGCAGAGACCAAAAATCATCAACACAGATTATATATTAAAAGCAAAAAGATTAGGGGTGAACCTGTCATAAGGGCCAAGTCCAACACAACCCCCTTCCAGCAAAAACGCAGGGCAGACCAAACACCACCGTAATGGGCTTCCCTGCTTGGGGCGATAAAACACAGACGCGGGCCCGCAACTGCAGGGACACCCTCCTGTTCTACGCCACCAAGAACCCCTGGGGTTCTTTCTAAAACTACTATAGGGACTAACTGGGCTACCCCACTGGTACTCTCCAGCTGTCCTCGGCCAGGACCAGGCCCTAGGCCACCCAGGTGCCACTGGTTCTCGCCTACTCACAAAGTGGGGGGTAGTAACCCCTGGCACATAGTAGCCATTCTCCACTCTTCCTGTCTGCAAGACAGGGCTAGACTCCCACTGGTTCTCCAGCCTAGGGTCTACAACCTTAGGCAGACCAGGAGTCTCAGGGAAGGCTCTCCTCTCCTACCTCTTCTCGTAGGGTTCCTCCTCCTCCTGCGAGGGGTACCCTAAAAACATCATTCTCCCAAACTAGGGTTTAACCCCTCAGGTTGCACCGGGGTCAGAGGTGGGCTCTCCCACCCTCTGCACCTTCTTCCAGAGTCCTGCTCCCTTCTAACCTAGGCGGTACCTCGGGAAGAAGAACTGGTCAGGACACTGATTACAGTAGTCCTACCCTTCAGGTCAGGTGAATCCTGAACCTGGCCTCCCAACCTCCGGTCTAAAACCTTTGGTGGAATCAATGCCTGGCACTCCAGGACTTCTGGGGACTCACATACTATTCCCCAATCACTACTTTCGCTGGGTTCCTGTACTCTCCCTACTGGAGCGGTACTGCCAGACTCTAGAATCATAGAAGCTTCGCTTACAGATGCTCCAGGTCCTCTACACGTGTACTGCGAAAGAAACGTTTTTTCTATTGTACAACAAAATTTAAATGTCACTCAATGAACTGTGCAGATATTTCAGAATATATCAGAATTAGGAAAGCACAAATGTAGCACTTTTTTGGTAATACTGAATTGTGGTTGAAACAAAGATTATTTTTCGATCTAAACAAATCAGTACAGTAGGTGCTGCCATTTCCACACGTTTGTACATTGTATAGTTTTATCAGTAAAACTGTATGCACGAACGTAACTGTAATTTTAATTGAAAATATGTTGTCTGTAATGGCAGTGCGCTAACACACCATGCATAGTCCACTCTATGCCACTCAACTGTACAACACTCTATTCAACTCGACTCTTCCTCCTCTGTACAACAATTTACTCCACTCAACCACACTTCACTCTAAGGCACTTCGCTGTACACCACTTTACCCCACTCAACAACAATATATGCCACTTTATGACACTTCATGCCATGTTACACCCCTCTATGCTATGCTATGCCACTCTGACACTTTACTCCATCCTATGCTATTCCACTCTGCTTTTCGCCACTCCACAACACTTTACGCCACTCTGACACTTTACCCCAAACAGTACCCCTCAACACGATGCCCCTCCATGCTATGCCCCTCCACTCTCACACTCTACTCCCCAGTCTACACCACTCCACTGTACGACACACTGTGCCACTCAAAGCCACTCTACAACTAACCAAGCCATGCCACTCTACACATCTATGCCACTCCAATCTACACCACTCCACAACACTTTATTCTACTCTGCAACACTACTCCACGCCCCACAGCTCTATGTCCCTCCATTCTGACACTTTACTCCACTCTTAGACACTCTACGCCACTCCACGCCACTTCACAGTAGGGCACTTTAGTCCACGCCACTCCACTCTATGCCACTCCGCTCTACGGCTCTACTCAACTCTACAACACTCTACTCTAATACGGTTTATTATTTTATTTATTTATTTATTTTATAGGTGTTATATAGCGCTAGCTAGACCCGAGGGTATCAAAGCGCTTTACATGATCGAAGAACACCGTATAATCAGGTCGCTTACCAGAAGATGCGAGACATATTAGATTTTTAGAAACACACCTAAACATAAACAAAGAAATTTGTTAGGCAATGAGCATGGATTAACTGTAAAGGCAACAAGAACAACTGACTATAACAGAGGGCCGATCTAAGAGGGGCGAGGTGAGTTTTCGGCGTCCCTTTGAGTATGGCATTTCCATAGTCCAGTTTAGAGAGGATGAGAAATTGCACCACCATCTTCAAATCATCAGAGGGAATGAATGGTTTAATTTAATTGAGGTGCTTAAGTGTTTAAAGCGCTCCTTTGGCTGAGTTTTTGATGTGATTCTTCAGTGACATGTTCTTGTCCAAGATGAATCCTAGGGATTTTGCTGAGTTGGCTAGAGTGAGAGAACAATTTATTCTGCTTTAACATTTATTCTGCTCTACTTCACGACACTCCAGTCCATTACACTCCACAACACTCTACTCCGCAACAAGATTCTGGGTGGGGAATGGCCATGACTGATTCTAGAAGTGTTGGGTCCTTTATAATTTAGATGCCAGTGAGTTTATGTAGTGCATGCTGTGTGGCTAAAAGATATAGTACGGTAACGGTTTGCTACCTTTTAATTATTTCATGCTTTCAGAAATGCCTATATTTTGTCGTACTTTGAAGTTCAAGATCCAACATTTCAGAACTACTGTGAAAAGGCTTTGTGGCTTTGATTTATGGAAGTCCATAAAATACCATGAACGTTGGAGATAGGTGTTCTATGCGTCCCGTTTGCATAGCGATTGTTGGAACTGTGTTTTAGACTGTCTGAAGTTGGCTGTCTTCCCATGGCCTGTACATGACTTGTTTGTCACCATTTATGCTTCTGCTAGTATAAAAGGGGGTGGTGATAGACGGAGCATCTGAATCAATCAAACACTCACACCCAGTCAATAGATCTGGGTTTAATCCATCCCCGTTCTTTAGCCCACTCTGCCACCCCAGTTCAGACATGGCTATATGCAAATCAGTCTGACCCTGTGCCTCATGGGAACAGTCCAGCCCGAACTGCCAAGCCATGTCTTCCCTGGACCGGAAACAAGCTTCTGAGGACAGGTTTCTGGCATTCCAGCCGTCTTCAGCCCGGCTTGCTTGAATCCAGTGGCAAAGTGAGCAAGGGACTCACGTCTGAGCATACCCTGCCACACTTATGGCGGCCAAAAGCGGTACAAAAGGGGGTGGTGATGGACGGAGCATCTGAATCAATCAAACACTCACACTCAGTCAATAGATCTGGGTTTAATCCATCACCGTTCTTTAGCCCACTCTGCCACCCCAGTTCAGACATGGCTATATGCAAATCAGTCTGACCCTGTGCCTCATGGGAACAGTCCAGCCCGAACTGCCAAGCCATGTCTTCCCTGGACCGGAAACAAGCTTCCGAGGACCCGTTTCTGGCTTTCCAGCCGTCTTCAGCCCGGCTTGCTTGAATCCAGTGGCAAAGTGAGCAAGGGACTCACGTCTGAGCATACCCTGCCACACTTATGGCGGCCAAAAGCGGTACAAAAGGGGGTGGTGATGGACGGAGCATCTGAATCAATCAAACACTCACACCCAGTCAATAGATCTGGGTTTAATCCATCACCGTTCTTTAGCCCACTCTGCCACCCCAGTTCAGACATGGTCATATGCAAATCAGTCTGACCCTCTGCCTCATGGGAACAGTCGAGCCGAACTGCCAAGCCATGTCTTCCCTCGACCGGAAACAAGCTTCCGAGAACCGGTTTCTGGCATTCCAGCCGTCTTCAGTACGGCTTGCTTGAATCCAGTGGCAAAGTGAGCAAGGGACTCACGTCTGAGCATACCCTGCCACACTTATGGCGGCCAAAAGCGGTACAAAAGGGGGTGGTGATGGACAGTGCATCTGATTCAATCAAACACTCACACCCAGTCAATAGATCTGGGTTTAATCCATCACCGTTCTTTAGCCCACTCTGCCACCCCAGTTCAGACATGGCTATATGCAAATCAGTCTGAGCCTGTGCCTCATGGGAACAGTCCAGCCCGAACTGCCAAGCCATGTCTTCCCTGGACCGGAAACAAGCTTCCGAGAACCGGTTTCTGGCGTTCTAGCCGTCTTCAGCCCGGCTTGCTTGAATCCAGTGGTAAAGTGAGCAAGGGACTCACGTCTGAGCATACCCTGCCCCACTTATGGCGGCCAAAAGCGGTACAAAGGGGGGTGGTGATGGACAGAGCATCTGAATTAATCAAACACTCACACCCAGTCAATAGATCTGGGTTTAATCTATCACCATTCTTTAGCCCAAAAAAACAATGGATTTAGGCTCAGTTCCTTGTACTGGGGTGAATGTAAGACATTGTTCTGCATTCTGTCCATCACCTGTGTTTTTTGCAATTTTCACCCAGAGTGGGCTGGGTATGCTCAGACGTGAGTCCCAGGCTCTCCACATCACTGGAGTCAAGCTATCCAGGCTGAAGAAGGCTGATAGCCAGAAACCGGTCCTTGGATGCTTGATTCCGGTCTGGGTAACACATGGCTTGGTAGTTCGGGCTGGACTGTTCCCATGAGGCACAGGGTCAAGGTTGATTTGCATATAGCCAGTGTCTGACCTAGGGTGGTGTGGAGTAGAGTGTTGTAGAGTTGAGTAGAGCCGTAGAGCGGAGGGCATAGAGTGGAGTGGCGTGGACTAAAGTGCCCTACTGACAAGTGGCGTGGAGTGCCGTAGAGTGTCTAAGAGTGGAGTGAAGTGTCAGAATGGAGGGCCATAGAGCTGTGGGGCGTGGAGTAGTGTTGCAGAGTAGAATAAAGTGTTGTGGAGTGGTGTAGATTGGAGTGGCATAGATGTGTAGAGTGGCATGGCTTGGTTAGTTGTAGAGTGGCTTTGAGCGGCACAGTGTGTCGTACAGTGGAGTGGTGTAGACTGGGGAGTAGAGTGTGAGAGTGGAGGGGCATAGCATAGCATGGAGGGGCATCGTGTTGAGGGGTACTGTTTGGGGTAAAGTGTCAGAGTGGCGTAAAGTGTTGTGGAGTGGCGAAAAGCAGAGTGGCATAGCATAGGATGGAGTCAAGTGTCAGAGTGGCATAGCATAGCATAGAGGGGTGTAACATGGCATGAAGTGTCATAAAGTGGCATATATTGTTGTTGAGTGGGGTAAAGTGGTGTACAGTGAAGTGCCTTAGAGTGAAGTGTGGTTGAGTGGAGTAAATTGTTGTACAGAGGAGGAAGAGTCGAGTTGAATAGAGTGTTGTACAGTTGAGTGGCATAGAGTGGACTATGCATGGTGTGTTAGGGCACTGCCATTACAGACAACATATTTTCAATTAAAATTACAGTTACGTTCGTGCATACAGTTTTACTGATAAAACTATACAATGTACAAACGTGTGGAAATGGCAGCACCTACTGTACTGATTTGTTTAGATCGAAAAATAATCTTTGTTTCAACCACAATTCAGTATAACCAAAAAAGTGCTGCATTTGTGCTTTCCTAATTCTGATATATTCTGAAATATCTGCACAGTTCATTGAGTGACATTTACATTTTATTGTACAATAGAAAAAACGTTTCTTTCCCAGTACCCGGCAAGGTTGTCAGATAAATCCTTTCACTCTGAAGTCAGAAAAAGATATGTAATTAAATGTCTTTGAAAGCACAACAAATGTGACAAGATAAGAACAAAATTTAAAAGCCTGTTAACAGAAAGTGAGGAGCGATGGTGAACAAGCTTTGCTCCAAGGGAGTGGCAAAGACATGCTGGACAGCCTTAAACAAAGCTAGAAAATGTGAGTTACAATCCACAAAGTCAATGGTAAGCATGGGGTGGAATGCACTCTCAGGGAAGCTTTCAGAATGCCAACAAGACTGTCTGGTAGGCTTCGACCAAATGAACACGCAACAGTAAAGACAGTAGGTTTGACATTTTGTACTGCGTGATATTTTGACCATTACTTGTTTATGCTCTGAGGCATTACCACAGACTAAAGCATCTAAAAATAAGCATTACAAAAAATAAGGGAATGCTTTGTTTTATATAGTGTCTACTATTCAGATGCTTTTATCAGCGCTAGCTCCACTGTGCTACAGGGCTGATCACAGACTCTAGAACAGTCCTTCATGCAATATAAAAAAGCATTTGCAATGCAATAGGTCTCGCATTAGGAAAGTTTGAGCTATTAGTATTGTAAATGACAAATTTTTTATTTATGTGTTGGTTTTTGAGAATAGTGAAAGGAATAGCTTTGTCATTTATAATGCCAATAGTTTTAACTTTCGCAAATGTGACATCGTTAGCATTTGTAATGCAATAGGTGTGGTATTTACATGACTTACATGTATTGATATTACAAAGAACAATGGCTTTTATTTTTAAAAATAATTAATACTTAAATAAAAGTGATTGTAATTTATAATGGCACTAGCTTAAATTTTTGTAAATAACTTTTGGGAAGATTATGTTCATTGTATTTTATAGTGACGAAAATCCAAGAACAGAAGTGAAATATGAAAATTTTTCTGGTGATATTTGTAATAAAGCGTGAAACATTGAGATAACATATTTGAACCAGTTGTTGCATACCAGACTTCAACATCAGCCAATCGCGTTGATAAAGAGGTTTTAATACGCACGATTCCAACGATTGCAAGTTGTGTACGATCGAATTTTGAGCAATCTGTTCCTGTGACGTGCAGCAAGTTTTCCCTGTTGCAAAACACGATAATGGATGCCTATATAATGCGATATGTAATATTGCTCCGAGCGCAGATGGAACCTATGAACCGCCCCCCACCCCGCCCCCGCCAGCGAATCCAGCTCAGAGGAGAGGCGGCCCGCTGTGGCGGCGGCGGCTGGGACACGCTAGTAGCCAGAAGGAGGCGTGCTCGCGACAGGCTGGGGAGCGTGCGCACAGGTTCCAGGCAGCGACGGAGGCCTGGCGCACAACGCCTCCCTGTGCCGTGTGGCGCGATGTGGGTCTCGTCCCCTTTTCCTCTTCTCTGCTCCTGGTAGTGCCCCCGCCCAGTGTGTGCACCGCGGGGGCCTGTTTCCTAAGCTGGGGGCCTGCAACTGCCGCTCCCTGCGATGTTGGCGGAGGCTGGCATAAGTACGGATTGTATGGCAGATCTCCCGATGCAAGGGGCGGGGGTGTGTGTCTGTGTGTGCGTGCAGGGGGGGTTAGGGGGCGGCGGCGTGTGTACGTGTGCCTGTGTGTGTGTGTGTGTGTGTGTGTGTGTGTGTGTGTGTGTGCAGGGGTGTGGGGGCTGACTCTGCTCGACCTAAAAACAACCGATGTCTACTTTTTGCATGGCGCCTGTAAAGCTGACTTTATTTGCAACTGTTGTCTACCTTTCTACGTTTGCATGGTCGTGTTAATTAAAAACGCACGTGAATGCCCAAAGTCTATAGCTTTCAAAAATGCCGACTTCATTTGCGGCTGTTAGCGAACTTTCATTTAAGCGTAGCTTTTCAATGAAAGCATGTAGCAAATATATGAGCATGTTAAATAAAAGGCAGCTTTCGAAATAATGATTCATTCAGTGAAAGCATGTCACCTAAAAATAAGTGAGCGTCTTAATTGCAAGGCACCTTTGCAAATAATGATTCACAGCTAGCTTTGGAAATAATGCTAACAGCGAGCATGTTATTTAAAGGCAGCCTTGGAAAAACTAAAATGATGAAAGGGAAACAAATATAATTAAAAGCCAGCTTTGGAAATAATGCTCACAGCGAGCGTGTTCATTCAAAGGCAGCCTTGGAAAAACGAAACTGATGAAAGCGAAACTGACACAGCACACACAGCAAGCAGCCAGCAGCGCGCTCCCGAGGTCAAAACTGACAATGAACAGGCGCACGTCTGACTCGTGTCTACATTCCCAAAAACGGCTGACAATAGTTGTCGAGCTTACACAGCAATCAATGCTTCGCATTGAATGCAGGTCGAGCTCGACCTAAAAAGGCAGAAGTATGCACCCAAAAAGCCATCTGAAAACGGTCAAACTGTCCTATGTGAGGAGGACTAACACTGTTTCAAGCCAATGAATGGATGAAGGTTCTTGAGCAAAACAAGCTAATAGTTATTGGACGCTGACCCAAATCCCCTTAAAGGAAGTGTAGAATACAATATATTTGCTGTAAATGTACCAGCGACATATGCATCAAAATAGATAAATCAAGCTACTGGCGAAGGAATGAAAAAGGTCAGTGAACACTAGATCTAAGAACTCCAATTCATATTTCTATGGCACAGCAAACACCTGGACCATGAGCAGACATTGGTTATAATTAGAATCAATCAAACACGGTGATCGCATGTGTGAACAGTGAACCTGTGGTTTGAAAAAGGTCTATAGCCAAGTACTCAAATTTCATAAATTCAATATGGTATTTCTTATGGTAAATTTCCAGTGTTTAAGTGAAAAAGTCACCCAACAAAACCACTTTAGAAACAGATTATTTCATTTATTTATTATTGAAATTAGTTTCAGAAATATATATATATATATCTTTTTTTGGTAGTGTTTTTGTTATTGATAAAAATACTTATTTATTCTTGTTTTTGTATAACAATTAATTATATCATTGATAGATCATGTACACTCATTTTTTTTTTAAAGTTATAAACAAACAGTGAATGAAGAGAAACAAAGGTGTTAGCAATACGACAAGGTAAATCATGAGATAAAAGATGTTAGCAATACGGCAAGATGGATCACGACGCGCGTTTCGGCCAATAGCCTTCCTCAGGTGGCCGTGTATTGCTTTGGAGGCTATTTTAGGGGTCTTCAAATAGCCACACTTTACTAATAGTTGCGTTTTCTAGGTTTTCTGTCTTAGATTGTATACCTATGGTGTCACGGATCTGTCAGATTGTGGAAAGCTAGCCATCCCGAAAGTGAATATTCAGATGGAACACTGTTATATGTTGTATACACTTTCTAGGGTATCTCTTCTTGTGGATAACTTCTTTGTGCAGATAGTTTGTTAGTTGAGATAACTTTCTTTGGCATCAATAAAATAGTTTGTTCGTGGAGATTGCTTTCTTTTATACCGGTGTTCTATGCGGTCTTGGTTCCAACGGACAAAAGGCTCGGTTCTGTCTATAGGGGTCCGTTTTTAAAGCGTTTTATTCTATTGCTGAATGATAGGAGCCTCTCGGTTTTAGTACAGCATCTCTGCGAGTCCGACGTGATGTATGGTTGCTCGCTGGGAGTAAACTGGAAATTTACCATAAGAAATACCATATTGAATTTATGAAATTTGAGTACTTGGCTATAGACCTTTTTCAAACCTGAGTTACTTCCCTATGTATAGCAAGTATATTTTTACTAATATATAGGGGTCCCCTACTTCCAAAAATGAACAGTGAACCTGTGCCTGCAATCTGATTTATTAAGTGTAGTTAATTTTTTAGGCACTGCAAATAAAAAGATTAACTGAGGAAAGGTCTGTGACGGTACAGAAAATGCACCCAACTCCACCTTTGTCAGAACATAATAGTGATTGGAAAACAATGGATGTTGTAGTGAATGTTTGCAAGAGACCATCTTTTAGCATAATGCAAATATTTTATTAATCATTAAAAAACTTGTGGCGAATTCAATTACTGTCTTACCAGTAATTCGCAAAGTGTTATGATTATCCTATGCTTAAGCCCAAAAGTGTTTTTTTTCACACAAACTGTCAATATTTTCTTGCATTGTTATTAGGGAGAGGAAAGGTATGTGCGTATTCCTCTAAAGTTGACTTCAAAACAGTTTACCTCGAAACTTTGACACTGAACAAATGTTAGCAATCCTTTTTTTTCTCCCAAAATCTTTGAATGAGTGAGAAAGACCCTATTTAAATGATAAAACCCGTTTGCACAAAGGTTTGATGGCTATGGGTTGTAAGTGTAGAAGTTGCAAAAATTACAGAATGTTTGGGAAAAACAAAATAGCTCGTCCCTAGCGTGATAGTGGGATTTGAGGAAATGTAACTATGCAAAGTCAGACAAATAATTTAGACTAGGTATTTTTATACTCTGACTTTACACCCACCTTATATCCTTCTTGCTTTCTGCCACTTGGCCTTCACGACTTTCCAAGGAGTGTAACTGGAATGTTAGCTGTCTTGGCTTGGAGGAATTTTAGGCCCACCAGTTATGTATCACTTTCATGGAATAATGTTTGGCGCCCTGTTAAATGTCACGTAATATATATGTATATATATATATATAGTAGTAATATTTTTCATTTGAAAATGGCACCGATAACATGCTTTCCCCAGTTTCAAAGCTGTTTATTCTTAAAGTCAAGTCAGTAAGTTTCAATGGAGCATTGAAAGTGTCCCTCTCCATGCTAAACCAAGCTACCCCAAACACATATAGCTCCTCTGCATAATAACATGCATCAAGATATAACCTACTTTCATCACCTACATCTCATTCCATTTTGCAAATGAATAAAAGCTGATGTCACTCTTTCTGTGAGGTGACCAGCCATCGCGAATTTACTGGAAAATCTCCAGTTTCCCACCTCTTTCCTTGACTAATTTCTTTAAACTTAGTGAATGCCTGGCTGGTTCCCAGAGTAGAATGACCACCTCCTCCATGTAATTACGTGCAGTGATTCCATGCCTGAACTTTCCGCCTACAAATCTTTGATTTCAAGTGTGCTAAAAACTCAATTAAAGCACAACAAGCATACAGGCCAATTGACCCAATTTAGGCGGCAGTCACTCGATTTCTAAAGCAAAAAATTGTTTATTTTAGATGTCTTCCACCTAAAATTGCCTCTGCTTAAATAGAAGTCAATCGGGGAAATGCATTCCCCCGATTTCATTTTCAAAATCTCCTACTTTCTTTTTTTTTTTAAATGTTTGCGTGTCTGAACTACAAAACCCAGAAGGCATTTTCAAACACAGAGGGAGGGAAGTTTTCACCTGATCCGGTTTAAATATTAGTTAGCAGCCCTTATCACTGAGGAATTTAGATACCACCAATGACACTGTGCGTGTTGCCTTAATTACGGTCTACGTAGTCTATGCTGGTGATCGAGCGCCTTTAATTAAGTCAGTGCCCCTCGGTGGTTGCAAAGTTGCAGTGCTATTTATGTTGTGAAATGTTCCGGTTTTTGTTTTAAAAATCTAGTCACCCTATCTCTCTGCGCGATTTTTGAGAGTGGGGGCGAGAGGTCTCGCAAACTCGATATTCATTCTCTAGCAAAACAATGACCTATCTCTGCGTCACATCTTTCAATAAACCAGGCCTCACCGTCCTGAGAGCGGCTCTCCTCTGTCGATGCCGTGAGTGGCTTGCTGGGTTCCGCCTCCATCTCAGCATGCGATGAAAGACCAAAAACCAGAAGGTAGTTGGAAGATATGTCGAGTCACAAAATATTTGATCTGTTATCGAAAAGCGAGATAAGTAATCAACAAAAGCTGAAGTCCCAAGTTTAGATAAAATATGAGAGTTAAAAAAAAACAAGGAAGTGCTGCACCCAGGCACGGGGAAATAAAGTCAAATGGAAACTGAAACCAATGCTGCCCTGCAAAATGCACTGAGCATGTGCAACTCCGACCGAGCTCGCTTCTAATACTGTTCATAATGAGGGCGGAAGAGCAGACTAGGTACGGTGCGGATCATAGACCAACAAGCATTTGCAATGCAAAAGGTGTCGCATTAGGAAAGTTTGAGCTATTGGTATTGTAAATGACAATTTTTTTATTTATGTGTTGGTTTTGAAAATAGCGAAATTAATAGCTTTGTCATTTACAATGCCAAATGTTATAACTTTTGCAAATGTGACACCTATAGCATTTGTAATGCAATATGTGTTGAATTTCTGTGACTTAGATGTATTGATATTACAAATAACAATGGCTTTTATTTTTTTTAAATAATTAATACTTTAACAAAAGTTATTGTAATTTATAATGGAAATAGCTTAAACTTTTGTAAATAACTTTTGTGAAGATTATGTTCAGTGTATTTTATTGTGACGAAAATCCAAGAACAGAAGTGAAATATTAACATCTTTTTGTGAAATTTGTAATAAAGCTTGAAACATTGAGAGAACATATTTGAACCAGTTGTTGAATGGTTGCACAGATTGATGCTGTGGTGGCGCTGAGTGATGTGGTGGCGACGAGTGATGCTGTGGTGTTCAGTGATGCTGTGGTTGCGCATAGTGATGTTGTGGTGCCCCTGAGTGATGCTGTAGTGGTGCTGAGTGATGCTGTGGTGATGCAATAGAGTGGGTGTGATAGATAGAGGGAGCGCGATAGATAGAGGGAGGGCGATAGATAGAGGGCGATATATAGAGTGATGGCGATACATAGATAGAGGGCGATAGATAGAGTGAGGGCCATAGATAGAGTGAGGGCCATAAATAGATAGAGTGAGGGCGATAGATAGATAGACTGAGGGCGATGGATAGATAGATAGATAGATAGATAGATAGATAGATAGATAGATAGATAGATAGATAGATAGATAGAGTGAGGGCGATAGATAGAGTGAGGGCGATAGATAGATAAAGTGAGGGCGCTAGGTAGATAAAGGGCGATAGATAGATAGATAGATAGAGTGAGGGCGATAGATAGATAGTGTAAATATGGTGCGTGTAATTATGTGGCACTGAGTGGTATTTGGAGTGTATGTTGCGTTGAGCGCAGTGTAAATATGTAGCATATAACTATTTTGCACTGAGTGGTATTTGGAGTGTATGTTGCATTGAGTGCAGTGTATTTATGTGGTGTGTAATTATGTGGCACTGAGTGGTATTTAGAATGTATGTTGCATTGAGTGCAGTATAATTATATGGCACTGAGTGGTATTAGGAGTGTATGTTGCATTGAGTGCAGTGTAATTATGTGGCGTGTAATTATGTGGCACTGAGTGGTATTTGGAGTGTATGTTGCAATGAGTGCAGTGTAATTATGTGGCGTGTAATTATTTGGCACTGAGTGGTATTTGGAGTGGATGTTGCAGTGAGTGCAGTGTAATTATGTGGCGTGTAATTATGTGGCACTGAGTGGTATTTGGAGTGTATTTTGCATTGAGTGCAGTGTAATTATGTGGCGTGTAATTATGTAGCGTATAATTATGTGGCACTGAGTGTGTGAGGGTGCAGTGTGTGTGAGGGTTCAGCGTTTGAGGGTTCAGAGTGTTTGAGGGTGCAGAGTGTGTGAGGGTGCAGAGTGTGTGAGGGTGCAGAGTGTGTGAGGGTGCAGAGTGTGTGGGCGCAGTGTTTGAGGGCACAGTGGGTGGCCTAAAGTAGTGTGAGGGTGCAGCGTGTGTGGCCTAAAGTAGTGTGAGGGCGCAGTTTTTGTGGCCTAAAATAGTTTGAGGGTGCAGTGTGTGTGGCCTAAAGTAGTGTGTGGGCTCAGTGTGTCTTGCCTAAAGTAGTGTGAGTGTGCAGTGTGTGAGTGCGCAGTGTGTGAGTGCACAGTGTGTGTGGCCTAAAGTAGTGTGAGGGCACAGTGTGTGTGGCCTAAAGTAGTGTGAGTGCTCAGTGTGTGACTGCGCAGTGTGTGAGTGCGCAGTGTGTGTGGCCTAAAGTAGTGTGAAGGTAAAGTGGGTGAGTGCGCAGTGTGTGTAAGTGTCAGTATAATGTACATGGTGCTCATGTAAATCACTCCAGGGCTTTCCGGTTACACGTGTGAGGGCGCAGGATATGGCTGAAGCAGGGGGCTAAGTAAAATAGAGCAGGGAGAAGGACGTGGTGGGTTAAAAGAAAAAAAACATGGCAGCAAATAGGTCAGGGGCTAGTGGGTTAACACACGGATGCATGCCCACAGTAGAGCTGCTGACCCTGGGACTGGGTTCAACTCTCGGCGTTGCCTCGGGTCAACAAGCAGCAGGGGTGAAATGGTGTGTTTGTATTGTCAAACCAAAGCACAGCATGAAAATAAGGCTTGTTAATTTGTAGGCTGGGGCTACAACGAAACGGTTGTTAGAACAGACAGTAACATAGTTTAGAACAAAAAATCTTCATCACATGATAGCTGTACGCGAAAACAATTTTACATTTATAAACATTTTTGCGCTAAGACAAAAAAGTGTAATTAAAACACTATTTTTCTGAGCAGAAATATTTTTAACATCAGCAATAGGACACTGATAATGTGGTTTGAGAAATAACGTAGCGAAATCTGACATAAAAACACACCATTGATACATTGATTTGTTACTAGCCGTTGCATTCCAACAGATCACTGTTAATTGGAAGAATTCGAATAACATTACTTTTAAAGCTTGGTGGTTTAATGTATGCTATAATCATAGACTTGATACTGCTTTTGTCTATCCACTTAATCTTGCCCCGAAAAGACACGCCCTATGGCTTCCCATCACCCTATACCTTGATGATTGTGCTAAACGCCCCTCTCACCTACCTCCCTCTCAACAAGAGGTTTCAAAATCCCCCTAAGTTTCCTTTCGTTCCTTTGTTTTCTTTAGAACGTATTTATTCTTACACAATATCTATTGCCTTGCCCTCATTTAGACAGCCTCATATATTATGTATTTCTAGCCTCATTTTTATTTCTTTATTTCTTTATTTTTTTTTTCTGATACTTATTGTTGTAACCTAATTTACCTTACCTTCTTGATGATATTGCATCTCATTTCTCTTTCTGTAATGACACCTGTTTTACTCTAATAAAAACTTTACTTGAACTTAAAAACACACCAACATCAAAGTAGTTGCTACACTAGCACTAATAATGTTATGTTATGTTATGTTAGATATGCTTGTATAGCGCACGGCTGCCCCAGCCAAGGGGCGTCCCGGCGCTAGCTGCCTATGTCCAGGGGACAGCAAGATGGAATTGTAGGAGGTTCAGAAGTGTACATAACATAACTAGTTAAAAAGGTGGGTTTTTATGGCTTTGCGAAAGGATAAAAGGTCATTCATTGCGCGGATTTGAGCTGGAAGTCCATTCCAAAGTTTGGCGGCCAAGTATCCAAATGAGCGGCCGCCCATTCTGGATAACTTGATGCGGGGGATAATGTGGCACGAGAAATGAAAAAACACGAAAGCATGGCCAAAGCTAAGCAGTTGTTACTTTTGATGAAAAGCTTGCCTATATACCGGCATCCTGAGACTAGTTTTCGAGGCACCGTTGTGAAGATCTCATTTGGAGACACGCTTTTGTAATGCATCACTGGCCCAATACTCCACAAGCCATGGGAATCAATATCCCATTTTTCTGCCTGCTTTGGGGAGCGACTAAAGTCCTAGGAGGCATGGCTGACCATTCTATCCAGCTTGATTCCTGTGATCTCACCAAGCACGTGCAGTACTCTAACCTAGTAGTTCTCCAATGGAGGACAATGCCAAGTCATGTGTAGAACCAGTGGGAAAAGGCCAGCACTGTTCCTATTGGCGAAAGGAAAAAGGGTTCTGGCTGGGTGCCCGTTGAATCAACCATTTATAAGTTGGTACTTTCCTTGCTTTTTAGTTTTAGAAGGAGCTAGATCATTTACTGCTGCTGTGACGTGGTTATTGTAATCTTAGAGGTGGGGTCATTGAACAAGTAGTAAGTACCTTGCTGTAAAAGCGAGGAAAATTATGCAACAGAGCACTTCCTACAAACACAGGATTTTACCACATTCATGGAGCTATTTTTTAAAATTCCTTGTGGAATTAAGGTGCCACAAAATGGTCAGTCATTGACCAGCAAATGGGAATCCGGTGACACACAGGCCATTTCACAGTGCAAACAACGTGTAAGGTGCTTGCCTCTTTTGTGTGTGGGACCCCCTAGACAGTGTAGGTATATTAAAATAACATTTCTGTAAAATTCCTTTGTTCAGTTTTGGACATGTCCACTCACATCACCTTAATGTTAACTGGGAGTTCTTGGTGTCCCACCTGTAATGAACGGCGGGCGGCACAGTGTGTTTTGAGAAGCCCCCCCCCCTAAAATCGAGTAACCTCGACAGTCTTTCAAGGCCCCTTACATGGGAACGGGCCGGGTGAACCGGCTTCTGTCTTGGGGAGTGAGTGAGAGTGGGTGCTCGTAGCAGCCGTAAGCCCCCTTGTGTGTGGTGTGTTTGTGTGCATGTGTGAGCGCGCACACACACTTTCAATGTCCACACAGCCTGCTGCATCCTGTGCCCGGTCTGCCTCTGCCCCCCCTCCCCCTCCTTCCCCTCCCCCTCATCCTGCTCCATAGTGCTCCGAACCCATCTCAGTAGGAAGCGCCGGACACCGGGGACCCCTGCAAGTCAATAAATAAATAAATAGAACAAGTTCCAAAGGGCATAGGTTAGGGTGGAGGGAGGGAGAGCAGGAGAGGAAGCCCTGGAGTGAGAGAGGCAGATAGAGAATCAGGGCAAGGAGGAACTGAGGAAGAGAACCCGAGAGAGGGGGTGAGAAGAAAGAGCGCATAGAGAGGTGGGAGGGCACCGCAAACAGAGCGAGGGAGGGGAGGAAGGATGTGGGGTTGAAGGCAGTGAGGGACAAACAGAAAAGGAGTTTACTAGAGCAGTATTGGAGCCAGAGACAAGGACTCTGGTCTGGAGTAAGGATAGAGAGAGGGAGAGGGAGGCAGAGGGGCGAAGGAAGCCGTCCTGGGACGGAGGGGTGCAGTGAGAGAACTCGACGTGGCAGACGGGGGGGGGGGGAGAGGAGCAGCGACTGTGTCCTGTGCTGCTGTCCTGAAGCAGCATCTTCAGGGAGCCGCCCTGGATGCAAACTAACCAAGCGTACTTCACAGAGCAATGAGCGCCGAAAGCCTGAAGTCCACTCAGTCATAAAGGGGAGGCCACAGAAAGGCGAGAGTCCTTGTTTCAAGTTTCACTGTGTTGGTAGCCCATAACATGCTCTTCTGAGCGAAACTCCCCAGCACTCATCCACCTACAGCGTTTCACAGCCTCCCCTGGGGCGGGACTTCAGCCTTCTGCGGGAAACCCGCGCCCACAAAGTGACTGGACGAGAAGGGTAGAAGGCGGAAGTTCCTCCCCAGGGGAGGCTGTGAAATATTGTAGGCACGTAGGAGGAGCAAAGGCCGCCGATGCGAGAGAGGGAAGCCCCGCGTGACAGAGCCTGTAGCCCGGTGAGTGGGGCGGGTGGGACTTAGTTGTAGGGGGGGTGGGAGTGTGTGTGCATACGTGAGTGTGGCTGTGTGTGTGCGCGCGCAATTGTGCCTGCGTGTGTGTGTGTGCATGTGTGTGTGTGCGTGTGTGTGCTTGTGTGTGTGTGTCTGTGTGTGTGCATGCATGAGTGTGGCTGTGTGTGTGGGTGCGCAATTGCGAGAAGCTGACTTGCTGTGAATGTGGGACAGGAGATGTGCACGGCGCCGGGCTGGACATGCGCGCCCACGAGGTGAAATCACTGAGGGAAAGCGCGTGCCCATCCCCAGTCCAACATTCCCGGCAAGTCGGCAACAATTGGTCTTTCGCTGACGGAAGACCTAAAAATGGTACTCATTTCCGCAAGAGCGCATTTACCAACTTTTACATTAAGTGCTCTATTACCTTAGACTTGCAGTCAGGGTCACAGAACATAAAAACCTTTACTTGTCCTCATGATATCTAGCACTTTTTGTTTGTAGAAGAGAAAGCTTCCGTATTTATCTGTGAATAGTCTGCCATAAACATAGCGTGAACTATTAACCTTTTCAAAACCGGGGTGTTGTGACCCATGTGCAAGGCTTTTGTGCTTGTAAAAAAACAAGCTTCAAGTACTATCACAAAACAAGCATTAACAATGCCCACATATTTGGCTTTCATTCGAGGCCCTCACTACAATATTTTTAAAAAGGTAAATTCAGTGAAAAACAAGCATTGCAACGCCAATAGGGCTCACCTTTGTAACCTATTGGCTTTGCAAATTGTTTTTATTCATGCCGCACATCATCCACAATGCTGTGCACCAGGTCCCTTTTTATTTTTATTTTTAAAGCATTTGGCATGGCCTCTGGAAGCTTCAAAATTATTCAGGTGATTTTTTTCTGCTTAGTTTCCTCAGTAACTAAAAAAGAAAAAACAACTCGCAAAGATTTTTTTTAAAGCAGGTGGGTGGAAGGAGCATAGGCAACTAGGGCAGGGTGAGGTTAACAGTGAACCAACATGGTCGAGGGTCAGGGGGGAGTGGCGAAGCAACATAGGAGGGCACACAAACACACAAGGAGAGAACGTGAGCAAAAGAAACACAGGAGTTTGGGTAAAGCACAGAGGTTGCAGGTAGGGAGAAGCAGACAGGCAAGCACAATGAGGGGAGTTTCTTCAGCAGCAGTAGCATAGTGGCATGTTTCCAGGAAATAAAAATAAAGGAAGTAACATTTGAAACCTATGCAGTAGCAAGTCTAAACAGAGTGACTTCCATAACTTGGGGAGTACTGAGAAACAGGTGTTTCGGGGAGATGGGCGAACAAGAATAGATGAACTTCTGAAATGAGGCACAGTGTCCAGTGCATGAAAAGTAGCCTGAGGTCCAGTCATATGACAGGTGTAATGATGAGGTTGAGTAACACCTGAGGGAGGCTGTGACCATCACCGAGGTGTACAACAAGGTTTATCAGATTGTATGTGATTTCATAGAAAAACTATTTCATGGAATACCATTACTGAGAAACCATTGTACCTAAACAGCCCCCAGTGTTGTCGCCTCACTCGTCACATTACATTAACTATAACTCACTATTCTGCCATGCACTATGTTCTCACAAATGGTGTAATATGAGAAGTGATAAGTGTTGCTATGAATGATGAAATTTTAACATGGTATAAGTAATGTAATACGGAAGGTATAGCCAGTGCATGGAAAAGGTACGAGTTATAGTTAAAGTAGTGTGGCGAGTGAGATGATGATACATGGTACGAAGGTGCACGACTTACAGTAATTTGAAGGTCGTGCGTAAATTATAAATTTAAGTTTTACCTATAACTTTAGAATTGTTAATGTTTGTCTAATTTAAGTTGGCTTTGTATAGAATGAATAAATTAAGTTTTCCTAGCTATAACTTATCCCTAACATTTGTTTTTTCAATTGAATTTCAATGGTTTTTATTTTTTAATAATGGTTTTGAAATCGTAGTGTCAAGTGTACACTAGAATGTTGTACAGTAAAGCAGGATAGAAAAAGCACTGAGAGGCAACATAGATATTTCAAAGCACAAATGCACAAAACATGAATCAATCCGGACTCTTCAGTGATGTCCAAAGTGATCCTCTAATGGGTTCTTGGACCACTCGTGGGGTAAGATGATGGAACAATACAGCCAACGCGTTTTGCCCTAGATGGGGCTTCCTCAGGGTAATTGTCAGAATGCTACAGTCCCGTAATGGTCACTGAAGTCCGGAAATCTTTGAAAAAGAATACTCCAGATTCGTATAGCATCATTCCATTGATATAAGTATCCACAAGGAAACAATTTTAGCCTCCCACTTTGATCGAAATTCTACAGTCACTTAAATCACGGCGCAGTCTGCTCAATGGGCATAATGCCATCCAAATTTCCAAAGATTCTCTGTTCACTCTGATAGGTGACAGTCCTAAGGATAAAAGGTAATCAACAAATGTTACTTCATTTCAGCTTCATGTGAGTACAGCAGGAAGTCAGACTTTCAGAGTGGAGTAGAGTGTTGCAGAGAGGAGTGGCATAAGATGGAGTTGAGTGCCGTACAGTGGAGTATCATCCAGAGGAGTGTCGTAGAGTATGCTGGAGGAGATTTTCATACAGTGGAGCGGTATGTCGTAAAGAAGAGTAGAGTGGAGTCTCATTGTGCATCACACAGTGTACTATAGTGGAGTACAGTCAATGGGCATAGCATGGAGTAGAGAGTTATCGAGTGGTAAAGAATGTACAACAGTCTTGTAGAGTAGAGTTGCATAAAGTCAAGTAGAGTGTCGGACAGTGTAGTGGCATAGAGTAACCGTAAAATTCTTTATTGTTTGATTACTTAAAATCTTACAATACTTCCAATATAAATACATATTCAATTTATAGACTACAATACCATAAAAACAATTATATCCCTACAATAAAAATTGTTAATAAAAAGTTTTTTTTTTCTTTTTTTTCTTTAAAAAAAACATTTTTCCTAATTTATTCTTCCAATTTGGTAGTTATTATCTTTAGGAACTTTACAAAGGCAACGTTCATGTTTATATCATTAGTACTTCTCTCCTCTTCTCCGTCTGTTCGAAGACGCATTCCTAATGCTGTTTCTAATTTCTACTCTCCTTTTGGACCGATTCTTGGGTCCGATGTTTCTGATGTCCCTCAACGACGAAGTCAACTTCCTGGTGGTAGGAACGTGATACGTTAATTAGAATGGCGCGTAATTGGATTAGGTATCCCGTTAAAAACACCCCGCACATCATTTTTGAGACCTTCTCTCAATTCAATGAGCCCACACAGAGATTTGTGTTTGAGGAAATGTGTAAATGTTTACGTGAAGCGATAGATAATGATGAGGTAAACGATGTACCGCTCGACGTAACTGAACTTCAGCATCAGTTTTCGAGTGGTATGATTGTGGGTAGTAATGTTCGACGTGCTGTAGAACATCTTCTATCTTTTCGTCCTACTGTAATACCTCGAGCATTGTTTAAAGATGAAACTGAGGAGTGGATGGCAACGCCTTGTCAGTATCCCATGAGAGAGGTTCCCCCAGTGTATATGCCAGGTAACCCTAATGCTGCCCCTCCGATCCTGCCACACTTCCAGAGAGTTTGGATACACCTCCCATGGAAGCGATCGGAAGTCCTGCAGGTGAAACAATCTTTGCCTGACCCCCGCAAAAATCCTGCAGGATACTATAAAGAGTTGTCCCAATTAGTGGATGCTACTATCATGAATCTTGCCGACATCGACATGTTGTTCGGCAACGTAGTACCTCAACCGGTTTGGGCGAAAATACGTCAAGAGGATCACGCAGCTGAGTTAGGTGGTGATTGGGCTGCACTTGCAGCGGCTGATGCATTGCAGGTTGGTGGGGCTAAGCCTGAGCAGTTAATTACGGCTTTGCCTCAAAGAATCATTACGCTAATGAAGACACTTATGCCAGCAATGAAAGTTAATTGGGATAAACTGTCTGCATGTAAGCAAAAGAAGGACGAGAGTGTCTCCGATTTCTTTACGAGATTTGAGGAGGCATTCATCGATCACAGTGGTCAGGATATGAGCACAGAGGGAGGTCAGAGGTTGTTCGTGGATAAATTTGTATCGAATTTGTTGCCTGATCTTAGCCACAAATTAAAAAATTCTGAGAGTTCGTGGGCTGTTTCTACCTCTGCTCAGATATTAGCCACGGCTCAATATTACGAAAATAGGGAGAAGGAGGAAAATGATCGTGCAGATAAGAAAACAAAAGATCTCAAGACAAAAGTTCTGTTACAGCAAGCGTATCCACCGCGCTCAAATCAAAATGATTCTCAGCAGCGGAATAGACCGCAATCGCAATCTGCTAGGTCACAGTCGCATAATGACTCTTCCACGCAGAGGTCTATGCTTGGATATAATCAATGCGCATACTGTAGAGGTGAGGGCCATTTGAAGTTTGATTGTCCGGTTTTGCGCGACCGAAATAGTGGTGGTTCAGCTAGAGGAGGTCGTAGTGGTCCTCAACAGGCTTCGCGAGGTAGAGGTCGTAGTGTTACTCAGAATCAAAATGAGCGTTCTAATAATTCGTCTGATTCCAATAATTGTTTTGATCAGCGTGGTTCATCGTCAGGTAGATCGGCACAGTATCATGTGGATGATTATTACATCGAGCATGATATTGATGACGGTAACTACTAGGACAGCCACAGACAAAGAGAGGGAGTAGTATCAGTTCCGGTTGATCAGAGAGGGCCTTACATCGCAGTTGCCACATCGGGCGTAGTTGAGCCTTTTCTGTTGGACACTGGTGCAGCGAAAAGTTCCATCATGCATTCGAAACTCCCTGGCGCACCTTTGTCTGGCTTAACGAATGTTTCCGTTGGATTCTCTGGCGCCCCCATTAGCAATCTGGTTTCTAGCCCTTTGCCCCTCACAATTGGGCCTCATGAGCTGAAAGCTCCTTTGATTTTGACTACTGGTTGTGGTGAGAATCTTTTGGGCCTGGATTTGCTGAAACGGTATTTGCGACCTTGTACTGTTCTCCTGCAGGAGTGGAGCTTACTTTGGGTCAGAGAGTGATCTCTCCTATGTACTTGTCAACTGATAAGCTCCCACCGGAATTGAGTTCTCTTCCTGCATCTTTGTGGGCAACAGGTCCCAATGACGTGGGCCTGCTTGACATCTCTCCTTATGTTGTTCAACTAAAATTGAATGTGCGATTACCACGTATTCCCCAGTATCGTATCTCCCTTGATGGTGAGCGAGCCTTGTTAGCGATCATCTATGATTTGATCGAGAAAGATGTTATCGAGGAAACTCAGGGAAACGTGTGTAATAGTCCTCTGTTACCTATCTTGAAACGCACTGATCCATCCAAGCCTCCTGTTTACCGTTTTGTTATTGATTGACGGGAGGTGAACAAAATTGTGATTCCACAATTTCCTGTGGTGCCTGACATTACGGCCTTACTGACTCTGATTCCAGCCTCTCCTTCTTGGTTCTCAGTGATCTATCTGAAGAATGCTTTCTTTAGCATTCCGATTGCTGAGGAAAGCAGAGATCTATTCGGTTTCTCATTAGGTGGTCGCAGCTTTAGGTTTAAACGCGCTCCTCAGGGCTACTGTGAGAGTCCATCGATATACAGCCAAGCCCTGAAGAGTCAACTCGATGCGTTTGTGTTACCAGCTGATGCGGCCTTGATCCAATATGTGGATGATTTGTTGGTGGCTGCTGACACAAAAGAGATCTGCAAAACTGCTACGGTATCGCTGTTACAGCACCTCTGTGACTTACATCACAAGGTGTCACCTTCTAAACTGCAATATTGTTGTTAAGAAGTAACTTATCTAGGTCACTTATTGTCAAAGGAGGGAAGAAGGTTGACCCCAGAGAGAATTGCAGCGATCGCTCGAATGACTGTGCCAACAACTCAGAGAGATGTGCGTGCCTTTTTAGGTATCACGTCATACTGCAGGCAATGGATTCCAAATTTTTCATTGCTAGCAAAACCATTGGTAGCCCTCACGTGCAAGGATGTTCCAACTCCTTTGCCATGGACTGAAGAGTGTCAGAAAAGTTTTTCTGAATTGCGTGATGCGTTGTGTTCGGCTCCTGTGTTAGGTACTCCTGATTACAGTAAGCCGTTTACACTATACGTTCACGAGAGAGAGGGTTGTGCGTTGAGCGTTTTGATGCAGCAATTTGGCGGTAAGCAGCGTCCATGTGCATATTTTTCCTCGACCTTGGACCCAGTAGCTAGAGCGTTGCCGAGTTGTCTAAGAGCGACAGCGGCGGCTGCGGTGTCCATTCGACAATCTGCAGGGTTGGTCATGGATAATATGCTTACGGTAATGGTTCCGCATGCAGTTGACACTCTCTTAAATCGTACAAAGACTCAACACTTGACGAGTGCAAGATTGTCCGGTTATGAGTTGACGCTTTTGGCAAGTCACATACAAATAAAGCGCTGTAATGTCTTAAACCCGGCGACGTTGTTGCCAACTAATATGGAATCAGATGATGTATCACCACATGATTGCTATTTGCGAACTGAGGAAGAAACGAAGGGTCGTGTTGACCTAAAAAACACTCCATTGGCAGATCCCGATGGTACCTTGTATGTTGATGGTTCGTGTTTTAAGTTGCCGAATGGTGATGTGACGACTGCGTATGCTGTGGTGACGTTGAGTATGGTTGAGGAAACTGCGAGATTGAATCAGTATTCCGCGTAGGCGGCAGAGTTGATTGCGTTGACGAGAGCGTGTGTTTTGTCGAAGGGAAAGCGAGTGAATGTGTTTACCGATAGTCAATATGCTTTTGGCGTTGCACATAGCTTTGGTCGATTGTGGCGAGAGAGAGGCTTTATGACATCGCATGGCACGAAGATCCAACACGCACAGCTCGTGAACGATCTTTTGGATGCACTTACATTGCCCAAGCAGGTGGCGATTATTAAATGTAGTGCGCATCGAAAGGTGACGGATGATGTTGGTCATGGTAACGCGTTTGCGGACGAGATTGCTAAAGAGACAGCTAGAAATCTTGCAACCCGAATGTACGTGACGAGTTCAGTAAGGTGGCCTGCAGAGACTGGTTTGTGTGAGGACACTTTTGAAAGCGTGAAAGCGATTCAGAATGAGGCCACCGAAACTGAAAAGACTAAGTGGAAGGAGAGCACAGGAAAGTTAGATGCGCACGGATGTTGGATTGATTTGTCGGAGAGTCAGAAGTGGATGTTGCCGGATGCATATGTGCTAGCTGTTGTGACTATGGCTCACGGCTTGTCACATATTAGTGCGAAAGGTATATGCAAGTTACTGTCCCCTGTATGGAAGAATGATGGTATCGCTAAGTGTGCTGAGAGAGTGGTTAAGAATTGTATGGTATGCATGATGTACAATCCCGGCAAAGGCACCCCGACACCACCTGGCCATTTCGCTCCTCCTACATGTCCCTTTGAGGTTATCCAACTGGACGTCATCCATATGGAGAGATGTAATAACCTGAAGTACGTTTTAGTTGTGGTTTGCGCATTCTCCAGATGGATCGAAGCCTATCCTCTCAAAGATAATACTGCCCTGTCCACAGCGAAAGTCCTACTGAAGGAATACTTTCCTCGGTATGGAATGCCACGGATTGTATGGTCTGATAATGGAAGTGAGTTTGTGGGGAGTGTGATGAAGAGTGTGTGTAAGGGCCTTGGAATTACACAAAAATTCCACAGTGCCAATCATCCCCAGTTAGCAGGTTTGGTTGAAGGGTACAATGGTACTCTGAAACTGAAACTCGCTAAGATCCAAGCTACGACTGGTCTGTCATGGCCTGATGCCTTGCCTCTGGCTCTCTTGTCGACCAGGGCGACTGTACACTCTCGAGTAGGGCTTAGCCCATATGAGATTGTGTTCGGCCGTCCTGCGGATGTTTGGGGGGTCCCTAGGCCTAAGGCCTTCGATAGTCTTGAGTATCCAATGTTAATTGATTATCTTCATGATCTGACTGCTAAACTGAGGTTAATTCATCAACAGGTTTTTGAAGCACTGCCGGTACAGACAGAGGGTCCTGGACATCGGCTCCAACCGGGTGACTGGGTTGTCACCCGAAATTTCGCCAGGACCCGCAATTTGGAGACGAGATTTGTGGGCCCTTTCCAGGTCCTCCTCGCCACGAGAACTGCAGTTCGTTTGGAAGGCCGCAAAAATTTGGGTGCATGCCACCCACACAAAGAAGGTGCCTATACCTTTACCAGCAGATTCGTGGGTGAGAACAGGAATCGCCGCAACAGAAACAGAAACTCCAGTAAAATTTGTGCCGTTCAGTGATGCTCAGCCTGTAGGAGACACTTCAGTGCAATCAGATAAATTTGTTGAACTTTCACCATTGGAAAACTCAAGACTTGAACTATCATCTGACCGACAGGACTCTGTTCCGCAACCTGAACAATTATTCGAAGAGCAGACTCGCCCTGGAAGAAGCAGATATTTTCTTCGTTCTCATAACAAAGACTAATAAAATACCTTTTTGCCTTTTTTTCCCCTTTTTGAAATTCACGTTATCCCCTTAATTGTCATTTTGAACATTATGAACAATTGCAGCCTCTATTAATTTTGAGTTCTTTTCCACGTTTGTTCTTCCACAGCTAGGAGATTTTGTATTACATTTGAATGTTTGATTAAAGAACCTCACATCCGGGTTGACCGTAGGGCCGTGCGGGTACTTCCTTCTGTTTAGCAGGTTCCTGACTCTAGGTCGGTACTTTTGTCGATTCCAAGGAACTCCTGGGAATTGATAATCGCTACTCAGAACGAAGTGCGTCAAGAACGTTGCGGACGGTTTTTAGAGGATGGAATTCTCAAAGTTGTCGGAAGTGGAGAAGACTCTAGCGCAAAGATCAACACTACACAGGGTTGTACGAACTAAATGCTTTCTGTTTCAGGTGTTCCTGCTGTTCTCGACTGTTTCCATGTTATTGGTGGGCGGAGTATATTTGGGAATACAATCATTATTGCCTTCTGCTTTACCTACTTCTTCTTCTGAACCAAAATATACTCCCACTGTTTATCCACATTCCTTTCACCCTCTACCTCAACACGAACAGGTTAGACGTGCGGAATTCATGAATAACTCCTTTGTCCAACTTCTTCATCAACATCAGTTGGTGATGAATACTACCAACTGTTGGGTGTGTGGGTTAATGCCACATACCATGGATAGGGGAATTCCGTATTTGGTTCTTCCTTATAGTTTCCAGGGGTCAGCTCGAGCATTCCAAACTATGTTTCGTAGCGCACTAGATTCCTACCCCCATCGAGAGCCACGGACTGCAGATCATGGTCCTGGCCCGTACCACAAGCCTTTGGCAAGAGCGATTGCCGATTTAGATAGAGATATTTTGACGCATCGCTTATTCCAGAGGAAGAGGTGCAAGCATACAATTCCAATCGAAGCACATGTTAGATGTGAAGACATCTAACATGGGCTTCGATTGGAATTCCACAGAGCATATTATCAAGCCCATTATCGCCGCTTTATCGCCCGTTTTCGGCCGATAAAGGGGCGATAATTTTAGCGCACAGGCTTGATAATATGCCCCTTAGTTTGCTTCCGAACATCTATCATACATTACCGGGAGTAATGCCCGATGTGACATCAAAGACCAGGCGAGGGTCATGTTGTATGTTACTCAGTGTGCCTAAGGTGGGTCATAACAGAGTTCCAATGAGTCAAGTGAACTCCAGAACTTGGCGTGAGGCTTTTGCCAAGGGGATGAATGTAGAACATCGTTGTCCGCTCCCCTCTAGGAAGCCAGTCATTCCTGCCAATGTGTGAAGGAGACATCAGAAGCGCTCTTCCACTTGCTCAGAATGATTTTGCATGCCAGTGTGAGCATAAGGTCCAGGAGGTGTCTGTCATGTTCCCTAGAAATACTTGGGTCAATCGCCCCTAGCAGAATATATGTGAAGTCCCTGGGTGGCCGAAAATGGAAGGTGTGTTGGATGTAAGAAAAGATCTTATCCCAAAACGTTTGGATTAACGGACAGTGAAAAAACATATGTGCCATGTCACCCACGTGTGTTTTGCAGTTCCAGCAGAGGGGGCTATCCAGGAGTTTGAGCTTGAAGAGTTTCTCAGGTGTCCAGTAAGATCTGTTTATAAGCATGAGTTTGGTCTGGGAGACTATCAGGGATATTTTATTATAGAAAGGAGTGAGGTGAATCCTGTCCCAATCAAAAGCCAGATTAGAGGAGTTCGGTTCATTTTCCCAGTCCCGCTCACACTTTCTATGTGCTTTCTGGGGTAGAGTTTGTAAATTTTTGATACCATGTGACGTTGCGACATGAGGTGGATTAGTCTAGTACATAGGGTAGGTTGCTGTGGTACCATGGCTCTAGCAGAGACAAGGGTTTTGAGGCGTAGAAACTTGTAAAAATTAAGTGGTTGGAGATTAAACTTCGACTGTAGGGTGACAAAAGGAAGAGGAGAGGTTCCGTCGTAAATGTCTTGCACTGAATTCAAACCCTTTTTAGCCCAATTTTCCCAAAAGAGGAGTCCACCATCATCCCTCAGAGCCGGATTAAACCAGAACGATGATAGATTTGACTTGGAGAACTTTATTTTAACTTTACAGTGCCTTTCAAGAATGGGTAGAGCCCGTTTAGTGTTGAGGAATATATATTTGGATTGAGTAAAGGCAGAGGCATCCATAGTCATTATGGAGGAAAGCGGCAAATTGTTAATGATGGATTTTTCTACGTGAACCCATACAGGCGTGTAATCCTGATGAGCATGGAACCAGTTCGCTCCTTGCTTGCATAAGAAGGCTGTTTGATAGCATCTGAATCTAGGTAGACCTACACCCCCTTTGTCTTTCGGTAATTGGAGCTTCTTCAGGGAGATTCTCGGTTTTTTGTCCGGCCAAATAAAACCATTGAAAAGCTTATGTATCTTGGTGAGGAAGTCATCCAAGAGTAACATGGGTAACATGCTGATTAAATAATTGACAAGGGGTGTGATCATCATTTTCAGAGTTTCCACTCTGCCCCACCAGGATAAAAACTTCGGGGACCAACCCTCCAGGAGTGTGGATATCTTCTTAAATGATGAAATCTCATTCATTTTTAGAGTACTGATTAAGCCTTTCTTGAAGTCAATCCCTAGATATTTAAAGCTCTTCTGTTTCCAGCAAAGACCTGTGTCCCCCAGGACATTCCTATCACAGATGTTACTAAGCAATTTTACTTCGGTCTTGTCTTTATTGAGTTTATATCCAGACACTTCAAAGAAATCAGCAATAGTGGACATCAGTGCCGGGATAGCCAAGTCCGCATTTTCGGACACCACCAGGACATCGTCCGCATAGGTTGAAATTTTGACTATGGTGCCTTTGAAATCAATACCTTTAATCAATTTGTTGTTCCTTAAAGAATAAAGGAAGGGTTCAATTGCCAAAAGAAAAAGTGACGGTGAAAGGGGACAGCCTTGTCTCATGCCTTGTTGTAAAGAAAAGGAGTCTAAAAGACATCCACCCGCTCTTACTCGAGCTGAAGGATTGGAGTATAAGGCCATCACCATGTGAATGAAATTCGTACCCAGATAAAATTTATGTAGAGTGGCTTCCAAGTAGGCCCAGTCAACCTTATCGAAGGCCTTCTCGGTGTCTAGGGTCACGGCCACGGTGGGGGAGTTGGTCGTCTTCACTCTTTCTAAAATGTGCGCAAGGATTCGGGTATTATCGCTAGACCGTCTATTTTTGAGGAACCCTACCTGTGAAGGGTGTATCAACTGGGGCAAGACCGATTGAATCCTTTTTGCCAAAACCATGGCGTAGATTTTGCAATCAAGGTTGATCAGGGATATCGCCCTGTAATTCTTCGGGGCGGATGGGTCCTTCCCATCTTTTGGAAGAACAGCAATAATGGCTTCTGCCGGCGTGCCATGAACCTGGCCACTTGTGTTAAAATGTTCATAAAGGTCCTTGAGTGGGTCCGTCAGGACAGACGAGAATCTCTTATAGAATGTAGCATTGAACCCGTCAGGACCCGGAGCTTTCCCTGTTTTGAGGGATTTAACGGCCTGAACAATGTCTGCTTCGGAAATGGGGCGGTTGAGTGCGACTTGGTCTTGGTCTGTTTGAACAGGCAGTTTGCATTTATCAAGGTAAGCCCCCACCTTGGAGCTATCAATATCTTTGTTTTTACTATATAGGTCATTGTAGAAATCCTTAAATAAGTCGGCAATTTTGTTAGGATCCGAATGGGATGTTCCTAATTTGTCAACTATGCATTTGATAGTTAATTGCTGTAGTTTAAATTTTAGATATGAGGCAAGGCTTTTACCCGCTTTGTTAGTATGGCATAACCTGAAGTTCTTATGATGTTGAAGCCAGACTCCTGCCCTTTCACTAATGATTTTGTTATACTCGTATTTTTTGTTCATTAATTCAGTGAGAGCCGCGGGGTCTTTAGAGACTATGTGGCGTTTCTCAAGGGCTAATATCTCCTCTTCTAGTCGTGATAGGGTGGAGTTCGCATCTCTGTTCATGGCTGCACGTATTTTGATTAATACCCCTCTAATTGTCGTTTTAAGTGCTTCCCACCTCATAAGATCTGTAGTGTCCCTTTTTTTGTTGTGGCTAAGATAGTCAGTGATTGCTTTTTCTATGGCAACCCTGTGTGCTTCCTTTTTCAGTACCGCGTTGTTGAATCTCCACAAGGTCGTTTTCTTGCCCATTTTGTGCACCGCCAGAGTCATCGTAATGCATGAATGATCGGAGATCACACGCGCTTCAATGGAGGTGGCTTCAATGTCCCCCTTGGAGTGAGCAGATGTGAGCAGGTAATCTATACGTGAGAATGAGCCATGGGGTGGGGAATAAAAGGTATAATCTCAACCTGTTGGGTTCATCAGCCTCCATGAATCAACTAGATCAAAACGTGTACAGAGATTGAGAAGTGCTTTATGTGAGTTGGTAGGCCGGAACGGACAACGCGAGTCTCTGTCTAGGAGGGGATCCATAGGGAGATCTTAGTCACCACCCAGGATATGTGTTACGGTGTCTGGGATCGTGTCAATGTGGGAGCCAAGCTCCTTCCAAAAATCTTGGTCGTCTTTATTGGAGGCATATACATTGGTCACATAGAACTCCTTTCCGCCCTTTGTTAGTTTAGTAGAGACCCATCTACCTTTGGTGTTCGCACTACTGTGTAGAACATCTATGTTGACTCGCTTCGCAATGATGGTGAGGACCCCATTCTTTTTGCCCAAAGCGTCAGACCCAATCGCCTCACTATAGAGTCTGTTTTTCAAAGAGTTGAATTGTGACGAGTCTATTTTAGTTTCCTGGAGCAATATGATGTCACCCTTCTGCTTGTATAAATTATATAGAATTTTCCTCTTTTTAATTGGGTGATTGATGCCCTTAACGTTGAGTAACACTATTTTTATAGTCTGTTTATCCGTTGCCATAAAAAGAGAGGGAGAGTGGTCTTGGAGTCAGCATGGTATACATAGCATGAGATCTGCCTAACATTATAATCCTGACGTAGGTGAGGCCTAGAACCCATGAAGAATGTGAACGGGCGTATATGTGCACACATAGAGCATTCTCATTAATACCGATGTGTAGTACTTTGCTGCAAGAATTTGAATCCTTCTTTGAATCCTTTTCACAGGGGAATGAATGAAGGGGAGGGAAGAGAAGGTAAGAGCCACTTGTAGAAGTCACGGGTATCCTTCAGCAAGCTTGAACAAGGGAGTACATCGGGCTCCAAGGACCATACATTTGATACTGGACCTGATTTTAGGTAGGACTTATCTAGATTGTCAATTTACACATGTCAGCTTTTATGCAGAATGTATTTTTAGATGACTATTCCACTTTAGTTCTGACATTGGATTTGCCTTTTACCATGTTTATGGCATGACTGGCTTTTTAGTGTTCTTTACAGCAATCATGCAAACCTCTTTCGGTATATTTTGAAGATATAGCATAGGACATATGCTGTTTTAACATTTTCTATATTAACTCCAAAGCTATTTTGTTATGGATTTAATTAACTAAAACAATAAAATGATGATGATGTAGTACAGTGGAGTAGCATACAATAGAATAGCATAGAGTGGGGAAGCTTACAGTGGACTGATGTAAAATGGACTGGAGTAGACAGAAGTGGAGTACAGTAGAGTAAGGTAAATAGCATAGAACAGAGTGGCGTAGAGTGGAATGGTGTCCAATACAGTTGCGTACAATGGAGAGGCGTAGAGTATCGTATAGTATAGTGGCATAAAGGGGAGTTATGTCCACTGTAGTGTCATACACTGGAATAGAATACAGTGGCGTGTGCCACAGTGAAGTGGCATTACAGTGGAATAGTGTAGATTGGAGTCACCATAAAGTGGATTGGCTTTGAGTGGAATAGCATATACCAAAGTGGCGTACAGTGGAGTGGGGTACAGTGGAATACCATACAGTGGCGTGGCGCTGAGTAGAGAGAGGTGTGTACAGTGGAACCGTAGAATGTAGTGACGTAGAGTGGAGTAGCGTAGATCGGAGTGACTTTCATTATAGTGGCGTAGAGTGGAATAGCGTAGAGTGACGTGGCATAGAATGGAGGGGTGTACGGATGTAGATGGAATTAGGTAGTAATGTAGAATATGGTATCACAAGTTACTCAAGATAGCAATTTTTGCTGCCCTTGTGCTTATCCTGATTCACCAACCAATGCAGGGCTTGGTAAATCTCTCTTAAGTATTACTTTGGTCATGCGACACCATGCTGGATGCAAGAGTAATACAATACAATAATAAATCTGGGTGTTAGTCATACATTTTGTCACGGTATACTGTGGTACTTGCCAATGGGAAGGCAGGATGTCTTTTTTCTCTCACCTTGGCTGTATTTTGGATTTGGGCCTTATTTATAGGTAACTAGTAGTTTTTTTCTTTTCCCCTACTTATTGCCACTTTAATAAAGTATTAAAGGTATAGAATTGTTTTTATTTTTCTATATATTTTTTAAATGTTTACAGTGTAGCGCACTAGTATGTAGAAAGTACCTTCGTTTTTTAACAAATTGACCTAATTCTTAAATTTTTTTTAACTTGTGTAGTATTTGTGTTCAAGTTTCTTTCTACACTGTTATTTTTTAAATTGTTTCAAATATTTATAAAAAATACAAAATACACTACAGTACACTATATTAGTAAAATATTGTTTTTTTTAAATTTATCGTTTTTTTATTTTATGCAAGGAATGACAGCGAGAGCAATTACAAATCAAATATTTCAAGTTGTTACAAAAATATTAAGTAAATTCATCAAAGACAGTAAATCAATAATGATACATATCGAGCCTAAGACATTACCATTTCCTAGATTCATTCCGTAATGGGTGCCATTCCAGAAGAGGGAAAAAAGAAAAAAGAAAAGAAGAAGGAACATAGAAGAGATCATGTTGAAAGAAAAAGCCTGATGAATGAATGTTACACAGTGAGAAAAAGCAGATACAATATATTATTGACCACCAAGTGTCTTCAGAAAGTCTTGCGCCAGAATTTCTGATGTAAAAAAACGTACTTGCTGTTGGTGTATCACTTTTAGTTTAGCTGGATTTGGGAGGAATGCCTGACAACCTTTAGCTTGAAGAGGTGAGATTAGCTGCCTCAAATGCCACCTTTGTTGTACAATGGATGGACTGAAATCAGGACGTACAAAAAATTCACACCCTTAACCAGTGCAACGTCTGTCTGGGCGTGCCAGATCATAAATTGCCTCACGCAATAAATAATTATTAAGGCAGATTAACATTGCTCTGGGTTGTACATTCCCCTCTTCCCTGGAATCCCCCCTCCTCCTGCTTTGTACAAACGGAAATCAATGCGGCCTAATAACCTCTATTTCCCAATTCCAGTCTTTCAAGTTAGGAAAGGCCTCCTTAAATATTTCAATAATAAACTTTCTCACATCCTGTCCCTCTTTAAACTCGGGTATACCCAGGTCACGTAAATTATTGCATCTTGCACAATTTTCTAAATCTGTTAGTTTCCATTCAACATCCGCCTTGGTCTTTTGTAAAGTTTCAATAGCCAATTGTTGTTTAGCCAGAGAGTCTTCTGCGCCGGAAATGCTATCTTCTGCCTCCACTACCCTAGTGGTTATTTCTGCATAAGATTTTGCCATCCGGTGCACAGTATTCTGCAGTTTCCGCACCGCTCCTTGCATTCGGATACTTTCTGTTTTTGTTTCAGCCCGATGGGCCATGATGCTCTTGTAAATTATGCTCAGAGTAACTGCATCTTCATCATCAGGATTATTTAAGCAGGATGTTGCCGCCTACCCATTCACCTCAGGGGGTGTACCGTCCCATCTAGGCTGGTCAAAAGGCATAATTTGCGTATGGGGGAAATTTAAATCAAGCTCTTGTATTTCTCTCACAGTATCTTGATTCAAAGATTGCGTTAAATCCTCATTGTCATCCAATATTTCACCCTCATCCCCCAGTTGCCAACAGTACTGATATTATCACTTTGAGATACTATTGATAAATCGGACATAGAATAAAATTTGCCCTCTGAGCCAGCAGATTCAACATCATTTGCCTTGTCAAATCCTTTATCAGTGGCAGAATCCCTCCTTTCTGTATTTAAATTAGCAGATGCAGCTGATTCCACAGTTAATATCGAACTACTTAATGCAGCCAAACTATTATCCAGGACCTCTGTCCCGGGACTTCCTGCGTCGCACTCATCTGTCAGAACATCTGATATTATATTATCCATGGAGACAGAAGAAAAAGGGGAATTTTGAGCAGTCACTCCCGGGTCCACAGATACTTTAGCTTTTAGTCCAGGTTTTTAATTAAAAATTGCAGGTACAACACGATTTTTGACAGGCACATCTTGCTGTAAGTCTTGCTGTATATGTGTATTCTTAGGCATTAAAGAACTAGGTACGTTCCCGATATGTACTTGCTCACCTGGAGCCAGAGAATCATGAGGCTGCTCTACTCGCTGGCGTCTGGTAGCGCCATTTGCAGCATCATTAACACTGCCTCTGCTTTCAGAAGACCCAATATTTGTACCAAATACCACAGTAGCACCACCGACATCCGTTGCAGCTGCCCCAGTTGAACTAGCTGCGGCAGCACCAGCACCGCGGGTTCGGGCGCCTCTCCCCTTTGGAGCCATAGTCACGATTCAGCCTCGCAAACGGCGCACAGCCTTAGCAGCTGCAGCTGCTACAATCTGCTCCAGACGCCGATTCGGCTGTGCTCCGCCCCCGCCTGGCAGAAGCAGAAGCAGCTTCGGAACGCTGAGTCCACGCTGTGTCCACGCGGATCCGAACAAACAACAAGAATTCCGCACCAGGGGGCGCCGAAATAAGCACCCGGAGGGAAATCAGCACCGCATCCAGTACCCAGACCCGTTTTCAGGGCATACACGTCGGGTGGAGATACAGGTGAGAGACCTCAGGTAGGCAGTGCACCGGTCACTCACACAGCCGCTGCTGCGGCCGCCATCTTGCCACAGGACCCACCACACTATATTAGTAAAATATAGTGTATTACAGTGTTTGTTTTATTTTTTAAACATATACATGTATATATATATATATATATATATATTCTTTTTTGGGGTACAATGATGCTCCCAAAGTAGTACCGAAGTACTCCATCATATTTTTATTTTTAGATATAAAATATTACAATTATTTTTCACTACCTATTACCACTTTAATTAAGAGATATTAGTAGGGAAAACGTATAAAACCTACTACTTACAATTTGATGAATATACACAAAACTTTCCAAAAAAAGGTTATCCAACTCGGATCCTTCCTGGAAAGTTTGTACCGATCCGTGAAGTTAGGGTGCAAGAAAAAGGCGGCAATCCCAAATTGGGGATTTTCCATGTTAATTCCCATAGGAAAATTTGCTCTTCAAAACAGAAAAAACATCTGAACTGAATTACACCAAATTTTGCAGAAAGCTAGTACTTTATTCAGAAAGTGTGTTTTTTAGGTCTCGCTTAGGCAGTGCTTGCGTTGTGTCTTCGAGACATGCTTTATCCAGAATATAGGCTTGAAAAAACGCCTCTCTTTTTCATTGGTTCCTCTTGCTGTCCTTCCTAGATTCCTGAATTATATTGGTTAATATGCTTAGTATTCCCTTCTTTTCTTCTTTTGTAAACTCCAATGAGGATTGCCCCTTTTACATGTGCTGTTACTCTTCATGACAATTTATGGGACTTGGAGGGCACATTTTTCTTTTTGTTGGCCAGTGTTATCTTTACTTTGGGCAGGCTGAAAGGTTCCCGGCAGAATCATTAACCAGTGCTTCTGCTTCCCTTGTTCTGCAAACGCTTTGTGCTGATGTTATTTTTTGTTTATTTAAACATTTACTGGCTTTGCACAATGTTAATTTAATTTTGTTTTTGTTGCTACTGTCACTTCTCGCCACTCTCCCTCCATGTTCACGGTTCGTCTGCAGCTCCCAGCTGCACCAGCTGGATACTTGTTTTTAGTTTATTGGTATTCCTGCAATTGTGATCGATGGTCATGTATTTACATTCTATTTTTAAAGGCACTACCTCTCCTGAGAATCGAACCTGGGTCCTCAGTTGTGATGTCAGCAGCTGTGTTGGTTATGCCACAGCCTCTCTCCTGCTTGTTTACATTTACTTTTACTTCTGCTTTTGCTTCTTAAGCTCTCCGTTTGTAATAATATTAGTGTACAGCAGGTGGTTCCGTTGTGCAACTTCTTTTTCTTGTTATTTCTTGCAGCCATAAGTTCCAAAGGGCTGTCCCAGCCTTCAGGCTGGAGCCTCTTTAAGACACCATTAACAGTTCCTGTGTTATCAGCAGCACTGTTATGTTAGTTTGTTATAGGAAAATAACCTGGGCTTTGTTCTTTTCAGGTACCTCGTGATTGGACATTCAGGAATATATACGTATCTGCCTAGCACCGTCTTACCAGTTGATGCATATTGTTTAATCAGTTATGAATTCTTGGCCATTTAATGGAAAATGCAGTATCGAGGGGCTACTTCTTAGTTATCTAAATGGTGAATTATCTGTCCACAGACACCTCATATGCAAAACAGATTTAATATACAAAGCCGCCTTTCATTCTTTCCTGCCTAGGACTCTATTTTTTAAACAGAAAAACAGAAGGTAAAATTAAGTGTAGTCTTCAAAATACTCACTTCTCTCATTGGTGCTCTAGAAAAGCATTAGGGATGCCTGATCGAAAGAAACAGAGCAATAGGCCCATCAGACGTCTATTGGAGGTCTCACTTCCCCTAAGAAGCATTTTTGTGGTATGTTGTGCCACATACCAAGGGCCGCAAGGCAAGCCTTGGAGGTATTTACCTGACACCATCTCTTCCAGGTGACAGAATATGCTTGCCTTTTTACTAAATATTTACCTTCTATCTCCTTCTTGTCTACCAACCATTGAGACTGTATACCTCTTGGAACAATAAAAGTGGATTACTGACCGAATTTACCCCCAGATTCATCAAGAACACATTTTGCGATTCCTTAATAGCGAAAAATAACGATTCGCTATTAAGGAATAGCAAAATGCTATTCATCAAGAAATCACATAAAAAATTGCGATTTCTAATAATTCCTTAATTGTGACTCGCAACATGTTTTCATTTCACCACGAAACAATGTTCAACAGTGTTCACTCTGCTCATTAGAAGTGAGAATCCCTAATATAATCATTCACTATATTTATACAAGTCCCTTGTCATATATTAAGCTTCAGCTTTTGAAAGTGTGTAAATGTAGTGAATAGAGCCTTTTCCGTTTTTATATGATTTCTTTAACCTTTTCTAATACGACTCTCTTTAGTATAGTGCAGGCGTAATGTTGCAAACACTCCCCAAAAGTAAATAACTAATAATAAAGCTAAAAAAACAGCCTGGATACGTTTTACAAAGATAAAGAGACAGTTGACAACTTCATACCCCATGACATAAAAGACATAGCTGCACTGCTTGTCCAAATCCACACCACATAATTCTACTCCACACAGCACATTTGAACATCTCATAATTCCATGTCACACTATGCAACTATACAAAATTCCACTCCACAACATTCCATGCCACATATTTACAATACTAAAAATTAAAAAACACATATTTCCACTTCACTCCAAATCTGATAATTCCACAACACCTAAAAGCACTCCAGGCAACTTAATACCACTCCAAACCACATCATTGAACTCCATACAACACAATTCGACTGCAAACAATTAAACAACACATAATTCCATTTCTACCTACATAATTACACTCTACGCCACATATTTACTGTTAACCCCTAAACACATAACTGCACTTCACAAAATACAACTCTATAACATGCCACATAAATCCACTCCACAAAATCATACACCGCGCCATGCCACGTAATTCCACACAACACTACAATTCAGCCCCACACAATTCACCACACAACATAATTACACTGCATATTGCAGAACTTAACACCACATAATTCAACTCAACATAATTACACTCTACCACTTACCACATATATACACCCCACATACATCTCGTCTATACCACATAGCAACACTACTCCACATAAATACACTCCACTTCATGGCATATAATGCCACAACATAATTTTCACTCAACGCCACACACTTCCACACCACACAATTCACCTCTACACATTTCCATTCCACACCACATAATTCAACAACAAACCACATAGTTAAACTCAACTACACAATTACACAAGATACCACATACATCCAATCCACACGACAAAATTCCACACCATGCCCAAAAATTCCACAACAGACCACATACGTAAAGTCCACTACATAGCACTCCACAGTACAACATACCATTTTACATAAATACACTCCACGACACACAATTCCACTCTAAATAATTCCAGTACACTCAATACCACATAATTATTATCCACATAATTACAGTGCACACCCTACCACATTATTCCACTACAGAAATCCACTCCACACCAAACAATTCCACCACACACAATTCTACAACGAGGAACTCCAATCTAACCCACATAATACAACTCCACACGACATTCATCCACTTCACTCCAAATAAAAACATGCATAGGTAAAAAATATTGCCATTTACTACGTCAATAGCTCTAACTCTCACAAATGCGAGACCTATTACATTGCAAATGCTTGATGTGATTTAGTTTGAATCCGTTCAGTCCGAGGCCAGGCCCTGCGTCTAACCCTCTGCTGCATGTGGCGCAGAGATGGCTGTCAGGGAATGTTAGCCGGCCACAGCAATGTTGGAATCAGGGCCTGGCCAGAGGCCAGGCCCTGCAACAAACCCCCCGCCGCATATGGCCTAAGGCGGTGCACAGAAGTAGAGTTCGCTGAATAGGATTTTTTTTTAAATCAATAATTGTCTTGAAAACAAAGGTTAAAGCGATGTTATATCTATGTATGGTAATAGGCTCTTATATTACATTAGAAACAAATCCAGCAATTCACTACAAAAACTAAAGGATAAAGTGATGTTATAGTTAGGTATGGTAATACGAATTTACTATATGTTAAAAATCCTAAAAAGTCAATGAAAAAATAAAGGTTAAAGGGACTTTATAGTAAAGTGTTGAAATAAGATAAAAACTAATGTTTAAAAACTGAAAAACACTTATATTCACCAGTTGTAATTTATTGAGTTAACAATAACTTGCTCTCCTGCCATGCATATGATCTTGCATATTACATTAGTCATGTTAAAGGATATCATAGTTTACTTCACTGATGGCATTTCAAATTAGAAAAAGTTTACTGAGAAATCATACATTTGTGGGCATTGTCATAAAAAATTATACTTTAGTATTTTTAAAACTTAGATATGGGCTACACATCTGTGCTCCATATTTAACATACATACAGTTGAAGATTTAATGTACTTTCTATTTTGTAAGTAAAATATATAATATTGTTTAAAAATGTATTTTAAAAAAGTTGAAGGACCTATAATTAAACATACGCAGTCTGTCTCTGATCAGACACATAGAGCCCAATTTAAGGGCTAAGGATGAATGAGAAGCCTTTCTCACTGAAGAGTCCATACTCCAAATGTTGCACACTCCCTAATCTACTGTAATGAAAGAAAGAAAGACAGACATCTAACGTACAAATTGAAGCTAGACAAAACAGGGCTTTGTGAGGGTTCCATTGACCAAAGCATCCACTGAAGTGATGTGTGTTTGACTTCATGGTCACAGGCTCAAATCCTGGTGGGGCCCACTCAGTTTTTTCATCCTGCAGAGGTCTATAAAAAGAGTAACATTTAGTTGGGTGACATTAAACATCTGGGGCCAGATGTAGGTAAATCCGATTTACCGACGTTTAAATACCGAGTCATACCGATTCGGTATTTAAAAGTCGGTAAATTGGAAGGAGGCAGATGTAGGTAAAAAATTACCGAATCTGTCAGAGTCGGTATTTACAGATTCTGTAAATACCGATTCTGTATTTCCCATTGATTCCTATGGGCCTTGAAGCCCATAGGAATCAATGTGAAATACAGATTCGGTATTTACAGAATCGGTAAATACCGAATCCTGCAAGGGTGCAGGGGGTGTCACTTTGACACCCTCTAGCACCCCAATTCTGGACTTGTGTGCAATGTGGCACACAGACAAGCCCTTAGGGCCTGTCTGTGTGTCACAGTGCACAGGTGTGCATGCACAGATGTGCATGCACACCTGAATTCGGTATTTTACCACCCAATAGGATTGGGTGGTAAAATACCGATTTTTAAGGGCCTGTGGCACTCTTAGGAGTGCCACCTACATATGGTTTTTCCGAATCGGTAAATATACCGATTCGGTATTTTACCGATTCTGTAAATGTACCGATTCAGTAACTTTACAGAATCGGTAAAATATAGGCCCCCTACATCTGGAAACCCAAATACCGGTCGGTAACGGCCGAATTCGGCCGTTACCGACCGGTATTAGGGCTCCTACATCTGGCCCCGGTTCCAGTGCTTTACATGTTATATTAAAGAATTTGTATCTGCATCTTTCTGGTTGTATCAGGGGCAGTAATACACCTTGTCCCATATTTACTAAGCCTTTGCATTGCCTTTTCATCTCATAGGGCAACACAGGGCAGTGCAAAGGCTTATATGGGATTTAAAAAGCCACACAAAGCTTGTCTTCGATTGACTTACATGGCTTTGTAAAGAAATGCAATGGCTTGTGCTGCATTGCGTTACACTTCTTAGTGGTAGGCAGCCATGGGTTCCTGTGCATCCACCCATGGATTTGACATAATTCCAGATTTCCTAAGGTTTGCAAAACTGGAATTGCATGAAATCAGTATGCCTACCACAGAGAGGTGTAATGAGGAGAAATGTGTTTTATTTCTCTTTGTTACCTCCTCTTGCTATGCTTGATGACTTCTGCATCAGGCATAGAAAGAGGAATATGCCTCTAAGGATGTTTTTTTGTGGAAGAAGGCATCCCTTCCTGCAATAAAACACAGGCACTCTTTCACCATGGTGCCAAGTTGCCTGTGTTGGTTCTAGGCAGCCACAAGTGTGTCAACTCAGAGAGCTGAATAGCACAATATATTTATTCTGCTCTCTCCCGTTCACACAAAGCAGCGCAGAAACTTGCCTTGCTGCTCTGTGTAGGAGAGTAGGATCTGCTTACTATAGTTACCCCCACGGTTTGCTGTGTTTCACTGATTTATCGACTTTAGTCTGGCTGGGGCCCTGCTAACTAGGACCCAGCCTAGCTGCTTCCTCTCTAAACTGATTGCATGTACATTAGGTACACTCCAGGTTGGTTACTGGGTTACCCTTGTGAGTCCCTAGTATATGGTACCTCAGGTACCAAGGGCATAAGTACCCCAGAGGCCTACCAGGGGCTGAAGCATGTATTATGCCACCTCTGGGAAGCCTTCCAAAATGGCACCACAGCCTGGGTATGGTGGTGTAAGTACCCCTTACGAATATATAGTGTACCTATATCTACCTATATATATACAGACACATATAAACCTATAAGTCACTCCTATGGCTGGTCTTGACAATCCTGAAGGCAGAGTGCTTGGTTTTGTGTGAGAGGGTGCAAAGCATGAGCTGGGCCTCTTCAGCTTTCGGAATCAATTCTCTGTAGCTGATCTGTGATACAGCCATACCATATACTCTAAAGTGCATTATAACCTCGCGGTAAATGCTAACTTTGGAATGGATGCATCAAAACATGTTGTGTTTGGTGTCAAACACTTTGGAATCCTACCACCCTCACCAGTCCTGGCGGTGAGGGTAGAATTCCACCCTTCTAGAGGGAGAAGACATGTACACCTTTACTTACCCGGTAATAGTTTAAAAGAACCCCAGCATCACAAAATGGATGCTGCTGCCACAGACACAAGTCTGACCTCCTGCTGCTGGACGAAACTCCAGCAGGGGAGGACTGGACAATAGGTTTCCTGTCACAGGGAGGTGTAACCACCTTCCCAGACAAGCTTTAGTGTATTGGGGCAGGGTGGGTGCATTCAGTGAATGCTTTTCAGACAGTGCTTGGGGCACACAAGGTGTCCCTGTGCATATCCGAGTTCAAACCAGTTGCTGGGGCACTCAACCCCAGCTCTGGCGTGAAACGGGACAACGGGGAAGGGGTATAACCACCCCCTCCCATAGGTCGGACCTTAGAGTTAGTCCATCCCCTAAACTTAATTTAAGTATAGGAACCCAGTCCCTAGGACTTTCGATTACCCTTTACGAAACTCTGCAACATATATCCTGGAACTTCGACATTCTATTTCGACTAGAAGATAGAAGGATCTCCCTTGGGGTCAAGGAGTGACCCCCTGTTAAAACAGGCCACAAAGAAGCATCTTGCCTGTCTGCAATATTGAGGCTCCCGCCGGATCCCGAAGAATCTGCAACAGAGGACATGGATTTCCAGACATCTCCGAGGCCGACACAAGATCCCAGCAAAGCTGAGACCTGTAGCCATCACAAGAGACGTGGGACCGGAACTCCTGGACACTTTGCACATTTGCTAGTGCATCTACTTCCCAAGGTTTCCTGAAGTTCTGCTTTGGGCTACTTGTAGTCCAAGCCCTGAGCACCATTTGCACCAAAGATTGTGAGCCTACACTCCACGAGTGTTCCGTGGGCCCGCTTCTAGCATTTCTGCTCGAGGCCCCTTCACGATCCCGGGTCCGTCGACTGGTGGGTCCCCACGAAGGTAACTCTTTTGTTTCTTGGGCTTCCCTAGTTGCTCCAGATGTGCCCTGACTCCCCTCCAAAGGGTGTGTCCCTCAGACCTTGCTGGTCTGCTCCGAAGCTAATCTTTGCATTCTGCATGGGTTGCTGTTGCCAAGGCTTGTTGGGTCCAATCCGGATACCGACGCTGCAGCTCTCAACAGCCGACAGGGGACAGCTCGAATCCAGCTCCTGGTTGTCGTCGACGCCTCCTGGTCCTCGTAGCTGAAGAGTTCAGCTACACCTCCTGCACCTGAAATCACCCGACATTAGTGGGCACCTTCTTACTGCCTCCCTGGTCACTGGCAAGTGACCCAGACTCTGTCCCCTCTGCTTTCAGATTCTTCAGATCTTTGATACACCCTTGCATCCATCTGGACACGTTTCATCTGGTCGCCCAGGCACCCAGCTTCCCTGGGTGAGGTAACACGAGTATTTTGGTGCTCCCGTGGGTCTCGACTCTCGAACTGTCCAGTGCTGAAGGGGTTTGTTCCTAGTCCACCCCTAAGTGTCCTTAAACTTTAAAAATCTAATCGCAACTTTCTCCATGGAAGTCAATGGTGATTCACGGCTGTGTTTAGATACTGCACGCGTCCCCCGTGGGTCTCCTGCGTCCCGTCATAAAGAGACTAGATGGATGTGTGTAGAAGAAATACATATATATTTCATTTATACCTGGTGTGATTCTGCTTTCATTTGGTCATTCATGAGATTATAGACTGGTAAAACAAGCTGCTTTACATACCTTCAAGACTCAGCCTGAAGGCTACTCTCCACAGCTACCACTAGGAAAGCTTTCTATAAATGTTGTCTTTAAACCTACCATCAATAAGGGTTGTTTGGACTGGTGCATGGTGCCCACTAGAATAGTGGACAGCATATGCCAGGCCAACTTCTCACATTGGTGTGCAGCATGTGGGATTCTAACTTGCATTGTTTTACCAGATAATCTCAAGTGTTGATCATTTGAAAAAACACTAAAGGTACCAGAGGTACATATAATACAAGCTTAAAATACAGTAAGTTCTACTGAACTTAGAGTTGTGTGTCAAGGGCTTAGCACACCCTTTCTACAACTCCAGAGAGGTTTAGTAGGTAAACAAGTAGTGTAGGTAGTGCATACACCACAACTCACTAGTCATGTCTTTGAGGCCAGGACCTAGTGGGTCTCTGCCAGATGTCAGTCAAGTACAGACATCTAAATATGACAAATTCCCTTTCCAAGAGTTAAGGGCTCTGTGTGCCATGAGGAAATTAAAGACAGTACAGAATCCCAATACCCAACGCCTCATAGAGGCATTGCTGCTGGATGACTTTAGATAGGCTACAGAGCCTGGAAGGGTAGGCAGTGGGGTGGGTACAGCAGAAGAGGAAGAGCCCAGTGGGGAACCCCACCAGGACTCAGACTCGGATGCTGGCTAGGCAGGTGAAAATGACCTAGACCTGGAGAACCCAGCTCATACTGGAGATGAGGAAGGCCAAAGTGGCCCTCTCTTTGTCCCCCAGGAAGAGTTGGTGGCGTGCCCAGAAGACCAAGATCACCTTCAGTTGAATCTAATCATTCTGGAACATCTATAGGGTCCTCTGTCTCTTCTCATAGGAGGGGTACCTCCCAGGAGAAGAGAGAGCATCAGGTGAGAATGGAAGAAGCTCAGCTGAGGATAAGGAGACAAAAAATAGCATTAGAAAAGGAGACCCTAGAGCTTGAAAGAGCAAGAAAAAAGATGAGGCTAGAGCCCCATGGTGGCAGCAACTTACCTAGTGGTAGGGAAAGGTCTTATGGTCATAGACACCTTAACAAGATTGTCCCTCCCTATCAGAATGGGGATGCCATCCAAAAATGGATAACTGCACTGGAGAGGGCCTGCAAAGTACAGAAGGTACCCCAGGAGCAGTGGGCAGCAATCTTGTGGCTTTCCTTTGCAGACAAAGGAAGAGACAAGCTCCTCACGGTCAGAGAAGAGGATGCTGATGATTACAAGGTCCTGAAGAGTGGTCTAATACATGGGTTTGGCTTAACCACTGAGCAGTATAAAATACAGTTTAGAGATACCCAGAAGACAGACTCAGGACTGGGTTGACTTTGTAGATTGTGCTACTAAGGCTCTGGAGGGCTGGTTATTGGGCAGTAAAGTGTGTGACTATACAGGATTGTATAATCTGATCATGAGGGAGCAGATCCTTAATAACTATCAAAATTAGCTGTTGCATCAGCACCTGGTAGACTCTGATCTGACCTCTCCGCAAGAATTGGGAAATAAGGCAGACAAATGGGTCAGAACCAGGGTGAAGCAGAAAGTACAGTACCAAGGTGGTGAACAAAAAAAGCAAGATCAAAAAGGTGGGGAGAAGGGTAAAGACCAGAAGTCTTCACAAGGTCCCCGAAAAGCTTCTAATGGTGGGAATTCCCAATCTTCTAAAAAGAAAGAAGGCCCAAGAAAACCATGGTGTAAAGTCTGTAAGCAGAATAGCCATTGGACAAGTGATTTCACCAAGAAGGATGCAGCTCCAGCCACCATTGCCCCTAAGGCAACCGTTCCCCCTAGTTCAGCTTCAAGTGGTGGTTCTCAGCAGAAGGGTATAGTAGGGTTGACCCTGGTATCTGAGATGGGCTCTGGCCTAGTCAGATTTCCAACTCAGGCGGTGTTAGTTTGTGATGGAGGCATGGACATGACCTCCTCTGTGAGTCTCAGTAACCTGGGCAAGTACAGACAACGGCCTTTCATAAATGAAAAAGAGGCTTTGGCCTACAGGGACACAGGGGCAAGTGTAACAAGGGTGACACCAGGCTTTGTGGACCCTAGACAAGTCATACTTGGTGAGACTTACCAAGTGATCAATGCTAGCAATGTCAGGACCACCCATGACCTGGCAGTTAATTTCTTCTGGGGAAGGGTAACAGACCTTAAGAAGGTTGTGATAAATGCAGACCTCCCTGTAGAATGCTTGCTTGGAAATTACTTAGAGACTTCAACCTCGTCTGAAGTGGAGTGGAGGACCCATGCAGAAAAGTTAGGGATCTCTGCACAAGTGTTTGCTATGACTAGGTCACAGGCCAAAAATTCTAACCCTGAACAGGCCCTGGATTCTGCAATAATGGATCAGGTGCCTTCCATGAAAAGGAGCAGTAGGGTTAAGGCAGTGCCTTCCCCGACTCAGAGTGATGATCAGTCTCTTGAGGGAGATGATTGTGAGCCTGAAGAAGGAACTGTCCCAGATTAGCTTAAGCCTGGTCAGGTTGAGTTCTTGGGGACAGGGGGCCCTTCCAGGGCAGATCTGAGTCTGCCCTTCTCTTGAACCCCTCAGACAGCAAGCTGCTGCTGAGGCTGCTAGGAATGCTAGAGGCACCCATAAGATGTATTGGGATGATGGACTCCTGTACTCAGAGAGTAGAGACCTTAAGCCTGATACAGCCAGGAGGTTGGTAATACCTCTAAAGTTCAGTGGCTTCCTATTGACACTAACCCATGATATTCCTTTAGCAGGACACCTGGGCCAGAACAAGATTTGGGACAGAATTGTCCCTCACTTTCACTGGCCCCACATGTCTGAAGACACAAAGGAGTTTTGACGCTCCTGTGTAACCTGTCAAGCCAGTGGTAAGGCAGGTGGCACTACAAAGGCCCCCCTGATGCCACTACCTGTGGTGGGGGTTCCCTTTTTCCCTTTGAGAGAGTGGGGATTGACATTGTTGGGCCAATGGATCCTCAGACAGCATCTGGGCACAGGTTTATCCTAGTGATGGTGGACCATGCCACTAGGTACCCAAAAGCTATTCCCCTTAGGACCACTACAGCACCTGTTGTGGCAAGAGCCCTCTTGGGAGTGTTCTCAAGAGTGGGGTTTCCTAAGGAGGTAGTATCTGACAGAGGTGCAAACTTTATGTCCAGCTACTTGACTGCAATATGGAAGGAATGTGGAGTGAACTACAAATTCACCATGCCCTATCATCCAAAGTGCAATGGTTTAGTTGAAAGATTCAACAAAACCTTAAATAGTATGATTAAGGGTCTCCCAGAAAAGCTCAGGCGGAGATGGGATATCCTGCTACCCTGCCTTTTGTTTGCATACAGGGAGGTTCCTCAGAAGGTGGTTGGCTACAACCCATTTTAACTTCTGTTTGGACACCCTGTCAGAGAACCATTATGTCTGGTGAAGGAGGGAGGGAGTTACCTCTCAAACTCCCTAAACAGGATATTGTGGACTACGTACTTGGTCTCCACTCCAGGATGTCTGAGTACATGAAAAAGGCAACTAAAAACCTAGAGGCTAGCCAGGAATTACTGAAAGCCTGGCATGACCAAAAGGCTGTACTGACTGTTTACCAGCCAGGACAGAAAGTGTGGGTGTTGGAGCTTGTGGCCCCAGCAGCTCTCCAAGACAAGTGGAGTGGACCCCACACTATTGTTGAACAGAAGGGAGAGGTTACCTATTTGGTAGATCTTGGGACTCCCAGAAGCCCCCATAGGCTGCTTCACGTCAACAGATTGAAGCCATATGTTGACAGGGCAGACATGGGCTTGCTCATGGCTACTGATGAATGACAGGAGGAAGAGAGTGACCCTCTCCCAGGCCTGCTCTCTCAGAACCCTGATAATGGATCAGTTGATGGAGTAGCCTTGGCAGGCAGCCTCACTGATCAGCAGCAAACTGATTGCAGACAAGTTCTTCAACAGTTCAGTCATATGTTTTCTCTGACTCCAAGTAAGACTACCTGGTGCACTCATGAAGTGGACACTGGGGACAGTCTGCCTGTTAAAAATAAGATGTACAGGTAACCTGATCATGTCAGGGACTGTATCAGGACTGAAGTCCAGAAAATGTTGGATTTGGGAGTGCTTTAACCCCCAGATAGCTCTTGGCTAGTCCAGTAGTCTTGGTACCCAAACCTCACACCCAGGGTGGTAAGAGAGAGATTAGGTTTTGTGTAGACTACAGGGGTCTCAATGCACTCACTAGGACTGATGCCCATCCAATTCCCAGAGCAGATCAGCTTACAGATACTTTGGCCTCAGCCAAGTTTCTCAGCACATTTGATCTTACAGCTGGCTACTGGCCGATCAGATTAGCTGATGATGCAAAGCCAAAAACAACATTTTCAATCCCTAGTGGGCACTATCAATTTGTGGTAATTCCCTTTGGTCGGAAGAATGCACCTGCCACTTTTCAAAGGTTGGTGAATACAGTCCTCACAGGCCTGGAAGACTACTGTGCAGCCTATCTTGATGATATTGCTGTCTTTAGCGCTACCTGGAAGGATAACCTGGTCCAACTGAGAAATGTTTTGGAGGCCCTGCAAAAAGCAGGCCTAACTATCCAGGCTACTAAGTGCCAGATTGGGCAGAATCAGGTTGTGTACTTGGGCCACCTTGTAGGTGGAGGCCAGGTTCAACCACTGCAGAGCAAAATCCAGACCATCATGAACTAGGTTGCTCCAACTACCCAGACTCAGGGCAGAGCTTTCTTGGACCTGACTGGGTACTACAGAAGAATTGTCAAGGGGTATGGATCCATTGTGACACCCCTGAATGACTTAACTTCTAAAAGAATGCCTAAAAAAGTTCAATTGACAGTCAGCTGTCAAAAGGCATTTGATGACCTGAAGCAGGCCATGTGCACTGCACCAATTCTGAAAAGTCCTAACTACTCCAGTTAATTCATTGTCCAAACAGATGCATCTGAGTTGGGGGTAGGGGATGTGCTATCACAATTGAATGATGAAGGTCAGAACCAGCCAGTAGCTTTTATTAGCAGAAGGCTGACCCCTAGAGAGAAACATTGGTCAGCTAATGAGAGGGAGGCCTTTGCTGTGGTTTGGGTTATGAGGAAGCTGAGGCCATACTTTTTTGGCACTCACTTAACTGTTCAGACTGACCATAAGCCCCTCTTATGGCTAAAACAGATAAAGGGTGAAAACCCCAAACTTTTAAGGTGGTCCATTTCCCTACAGGGGATGGACTATACAGTGGAACATAGACCTGGGAGTAACAATGCCAATGCAGATGGACTCTCCAGATATTTCCACTTAGAACATGAAGACTCAACTGGTCAAGGTTAGCTTAATGTCCCTGCGTTTGGGGGCGTGGGGGGGTTGTGTAGGAGAGTAAGATCTGCTTACTAGGGTTACCCCCACTTCTTGCTGTGTTTCACTGATTTATCGACTTTAGTGTGGCTGGGGCCCTGCTAAACAGGACCCCAGCCTAGCTGCTTCCTATCTAAACTGATTGCATGTACATTAGGTACACTCCAGATTGGTTACTGGGTTACCCTTGTGAGTCCCTAGTATATGGTACCATTAGGTACCAAGGGCATAGGTACCCCAGAGGCCTACCAGGGGTTGAAGCATGTATTATGCCACCCCTGGGAAGCCTTCCAAAATGGCACCACAGGTCTGCTACTGCAGCCTGGGTAAGGTGGTGTAAGTACCCCTTATGGAGATATAGTATACCTATATCTACCTATATATACAGACACATATAAACCTATAAGTGACTCCTATGGCAGGCCATGACAATCCTGAAGGCAGAGTGCTTGGTTTTGTGTGAGAGGATGCCCAAGCATGAGATGAGCCCCTCTGCACTTTTCTGTAGCTGTTCTATGATGCACCCATACCATATACTCATACTCTTAACTGCATTATAACCTTGCGGTAAATGCTAACTTTGGAATGGCTGCATCAAAACATGTCGTGTTTTGTGGCAAACACTTTGGTATCCTAGCCGCCACCCCCCCGCCAATCCTGGGGGCGGGGTAGAATTCCACCCTTCTAGCGGGAGAAGACATGTACACCTTTACTTACCCAGTAATAGTTTAAAAGAGCCCCAGCATCACAAAATGGATGCTGCTGCCACAGACACGAGTCTGACCTCCTGCTGCTGGACGAAACTCCGCAGGGGAGACCTGGACAATAGGTTTCCTGTCACAGGGAGGTGTAACCACCTCCCCAGACAGACTTTAGTGTATTGGGGAAGGATGGGTGCCTTCAGTGAATGCTTTTCAGACTGTGCCTGGGGCACACAAGGTGTTCCTGTGCATACCCCAGTTTAAACCGGTTGCTGGGGCACTCAGCCCCAGCTCTGGCGTGAAACTGGAAAAAGGGGAAGGGGGTAACCACCCCCTCCCCAGGTCCTTCAATAGGTGGGACCTTACAGTTAGTCCATCCCCTAAACTTAGTATAAGTATAGGAACCCAGTACCTAGGACTTTAGATTACCCTGAACGAAACTCTGCAACATATATCCTGGAACTTTGACATTCTATTTCGACTAGAAGACGGAAGGATCTCCATTGGTGTCAAGGAGTGAACCCCTGTTCAAACAGGCACCAAAGAAGCATCTTGCCGGTCTGCATTTTCAAGGCTCCTGCCAGATCCCGAAGAATCTGTGACACAGGACGTGGACTTCCAGACATCTCAGAGGCTGACACGAGATCCCAGCAAAGCTGAGACCTGTAGCCATCACGAGAGACGTGGGACCGGAACTCCTTGGACACCGTGCACATTTGCTAGTGCATCTACTTCCCGAGCTTTCCCGAAGTTCTGCTTTGGGCTACTTGTAGTCCAAGCCCTGAGCACCATCTGCACCAAAGATTGTGAGCCTACACTCCACGAGTGTTCCGTGGGCCCTCTTCTAACATTTCCGCTCGAGGCCCCTTTGCGATCCCTGGTCTGTCGGCTGGTGGGTCCCCACGAAAGTAACTCTTTTGTTTCTTGGGCGTGCCCTGACTCCCCTCCAAAGGGTGAGTCCCTTAGACATTGTTGGTCTGCTCCGAAGCCAATCTTTGCATTCTGCGTGGGTTGCTGTTGCCAAGGCTTGTTGGGTCCAATCCGGATACCAACACTGCAGCACTCGACATCCGACATGGGACAGCTCAAATCCAGCTCCTGGTTGTCGTCGACACCTCCTGGTTCTCTTGGCTGAAGAGTCAAGCTTCACCTCCTGCACCTGCAATCACCGGCCTTGGTGGGCATCTTCTTACTGCCTCCCTGGTCACTGGCAAGTGACCCAGACTCTGTCCCCTCTGCTTTCAGGTTCTTCAGATCTTCAATCCACCCTTGGATCCATCCGGACACCTTTCATCTGGTCGCCTGCAGCACATCTTTGCAGCTCTTCATAGGAAACGACGACGAAACCCGACACAAAAAGACACCTATGCACGCAGCTTCCCTGGGTGAGGTAACACGAGTACTTTGGTGCTCCTGTGGGTCTTGACTCTCGAACTGTCCAGTGCTGAAAGGGTTTGTTCCTAGTCCACTCCTAAGTGTCCTTAATCTTTAAAAATCTAATCTCAACTTTCTCCATAGAAGTCAATGGTGATTCGCGGCTGTGTTTAGACACTGCACGCATCCTCTGTGGGTCTCCTGCGTCCCTACCTGCGGTGTTTCCTGGTTGCCCCAGCGGTTCTACAGGCCTTAGGCCTTGTCTCTATGTTCACAGTGGTACTTATACCACTTTCTTAGTATATGGTTTGTGAGGCTCCTAGGGCAAAAAGTATACTGCGCTAATTTACTGTTTGCTAAATATGTTAACTTTGTATACTTTTGCCTCTTCCCTCATAAATAGACTAGACGGATGTGTTTAGAATAAATACATATATATTTTATATATACCTGGTGTGGTTATCCTTTCATTTGGTCATTCATGAGATTATAGACTGGTAAAGCAAGCTACTTTACATTCATTCAAGACTTAGCCTGAAGGCTGCTCTCCACAGCTACCACTAGGATTGCTTTCTATAAAGGTTGTCTTTAAACCTACCATCAATAAGGGTCGTTTGGAGGGGGCGTGGTTCGGCGCCCGTCGGTGATGGCGGCATCTGCGTGAGGCTCCGGGGATTGCTTCGGACCTGTGTCGTCTTCCCCTGCGGAAACCTCATGTCCTTGTGTCGGAAAGGCTCCTGAAGCTTCCGCTTCAACTTCGGACCATGTCCTTCTTTAATTAAAGGATTTTTCCGATGTACTGCGCTACAAGCGGAGCGTCGGCGGCGCGGCCGCCATTTTGGATGCTGTTTGCCGAGTACGCATTTCTCTCAGAAAATCGCCGCTCAGAGTTTTTGATGCATAAGAAGATTACCAAAGGCTTTTAATGGACTTGGCAACTTGTTCTGTGATTCTTGGATGCCATACTCCATCACTCAAGCATTTTGGTGAGTTTTTCTTCGTTAAACCGCCATTTTGTGCCCCACAGAGCTTATCCTCCTTCATTAACAACGCGTCATTGGTCTTTCAGACCTCATAGCTCGCGTCTTACGACTCATCTTCCCATAGGATAAAGCTCTTATTATGACTTTTGAATCCTAAAGCTTTACTTTTTCCCTAAGGTTGCAGCAGATTACGTGTTGTTACTGCATTGGGTATTTCATCATGACTGCCTCACCTGCTTTGCCTTTGCTCTGACTTGTTGTTTTCCTGCTCTCCATTTACTTAGCGCTCCTGCCTTCGCTGACGCTTGTTGGCCTTGTTCTGTTGACATTAACCAACACAAAATGGTCACATTTTCTCATTTTGGCATTTTTCTAGACTAATTTTTGTTACCTTCAGCAGTGCCTCATCGGACTATTTTCTTCTTCTTCACTATATGCTCTTACGCATCCACCTGTGTTGGAGCCCACTTGTTTTGGCAGGTACTGCATGTTCTGTGGGCTGTCATAACTTCATATGGGACGGCTTAAATCTGTGTCACGCATGAATTCCAAATCTACGACGAAGGTGGCCTTTATGAAGAATTCCAAAGTATTCTCAGCTCTTTCTAAACTAGAGGATTCTCTTACCTCATCTGGCTCGGACACTGCCATAAATCCATCCCAGTCAGCATCGAGGAAAACCAACACCAAGAGACTCAAGAAAGACCCTCCCTCACCTCTCAAGTCTTCTACACCTGTTTCAATGGAACTCTTGCTGGAGGAAATTAGATCCTTCCGTCCTTTTCTGGAGGAGATCGGCACTCTGCGTCCTTTCATGGAGGAAACCAATGTCAAGCTTCAGACCCTTACGGATAATTGGTCGCAAATTGACGCCAGAGTCTCTTCAGTCGAGCAGTCTGTCACCTCATTTCAGGAGACACAATCAGCGGTTTCCCATTTAACTTCACAAGTTGGTGCCCTCCAGAGGCAGGTGGAGGAGTTGGAAAACAGAAACAGACGTAATAACCTTCGTATTTATGGCTTGGTTGAAGGCCTTGAGGGCTCGGACGCAGTCACTTTGTTCCGATCCTTCCTTCCCAAGCTGCTTCACTTGCCAGAAGGTACAACCCTCAATATTCAGCGTGCACACCGATTGGGTGGCTTACCTACATCTCCCTCTATGTCACAGCGACCATGAGGTGTCATTCTCTATTTTCTGGAATATACTGACCTCCTGAAGGTTCTTGCAGCTGCCAAGGCTTCACCAAAATTAGCATGGTCTGGTTCCCCATTGTTCTTTGCTCAGGACTATGCTAAGGCGACTGCTAATCGTCGGAAGGCCTTTTTAGGCATGAGAGATGTTCTTCGTTCTATGGGGGCCAGGTATGGTTTGTACCATCCCTGCTTGTGTAAAGTCACCTACAATAACAAGACAACCACATATGAAGATCCAGTGCGTCTACAGAGTTTCATCAATGCGAACAAGACCACAGCCATGGACTCATCTGGATTCTCTTCGTCTCATCCTGGCTGAACAGTGTTGTTTCTTGTTTTTGTTCTCCTGATGTTCTTGCTTGGGTCATGCCTTTGCCTGTTTATCTCGCTTCATTCCCTTAATTAGTCTAGATGTTGTTCGCTATTGTTTGTTTTCGAATTTATTTTGTTTCCCTACTAATCTTTGTTACTCTTCTCCATTTCCGCAGAAATTTTCCCTCGTCTGCTGTTGTCTCCCCGGTTCTTCGCCTGGAGACCTAGGATGTCTTGTCTCACCCGTGTGGTACCATCCCTCCCCAGCTCCTCTTCATCCTCCTCCTTTTTGTCTTCTCCTTTTGTAGGTATGTTCTCTCCCTATTTCCTTTTGTTACTTTGTTCCTTTCTTTTCATGCTTCCCTTCATGTATTTCAGCTTTCTTGTTAATATTGCGGTTAGAACCTCTCTCTTTCCACATTGTAGTTTTCCCCTTTTTTCCTCTTTCCTTTCATCAATTCTTTTGGATTCCCTGCTATTTTTCCCCCTGTTTTTTCTCCTTACAAGTGCGTTCATTTTCGCTAATTTCTTTTTTCTCTCTCCTTTCTTCTTCTATATTGCTTTTCCTTCTCCTACTTCTTCCTTCCTAATCTTGGGTTTTTCTACTATAACTACATATATCTTCAATGCACACTGTTTTCTTCTTGTTCAACTCCCTCTCCTCTTCCTTCTCGCACTTCTATTCACTTCTTTTTTCTCTCTTGACTTCCTCACTTTTAATGATTTCTTTATGGGTTTCTTATGTAACAAACTTGATGCTTTATTGTACAAATTATGGGCCATATGTAGGTAAATGGCATTTACCGAATCGTAAATACAGAATTTTACCGATTCGGTATTTACAATTCGGTAAATGCCATGTAGGTAATTATTCTTTAAATATTACCGAATCGGTAATATTCGGTAATTACCGAATCGGTATTTACCGATTCGGTAAATGCCATTGATTCCTATGGGCCTTGAGGCCCGTAGGAATCAATGGCAATTACCGAATCGGTAAATACCGATTCGGTAATTTTACCGATTTGTCAAGGGAGACAGGGTGTCACTTTGACACCCTGTTGCACCCCTGATTCTGGGTTGTGTGCAATGTGACACACATACATGCCCTTAGGGCATGTATGTGTGCCACATGGCACAGGTGTACATGCACAGATGTGCATTTACACGGAAATTCGTTATTTACCATGCCATTGTATTTCATGGTAAATAACGAATTTCTAAGGGCCTGTGGCACTGTTTCCAGTGCCACCTACATCCCAAATTACAGATTCTGTACATTTACTGATTCGGTAATTTACCGATTCGGTAAAATTACCGATTCGGTAAAATTACCGATTCGGTAAATATACAGAATCGGTAATTTTCTGGCCCGCTACATCTGGAATTACAAATACCGGTCGGTAACGGCCGAAATCGGCCGTCACCGACCGGTATTTTGCCACCTACATATGGCCATATGTCCTTAAACATAACTTCATGGAATGTTAAGGGTATCAATTCCCCAATTAAGCGACAGCGCATTTTATCTCACCTAGCTAAACTAAATGTTGACATTGCATTCCTTCAGGAATCTGCTAAGCTTAAAAGAGGTTGGGTGGGTGAAGTCTTCTACTCACAAGGTGATGGTAAGCGCAATGGTGTTGCAATTCTAGTTCGCAGGTCGCTCCTCTTTACAGTCATTCACCAAGAATCAGATACTAACGGCAGATGGACACATGTCAGATTATCACTTAGAGGTGTTCCAATCTCTCTTCTTAATGTTTATGGTCCCACCAACGGTGAACCCCTTTTCTGGGCTGGGTTTTCTCCACGCATTACCCAATTCATGGATGATAATTTCATCCTTGCGGGAGACTGTAACCACCCTCTTGATCCTTTTTTGGATAGGAAGTCTGATGCCACTTATATTCCAACAAAATCACATAAACGTTTTACCCAAGCTATATCCCAGCATAAGCTTGTAGACTCCTGGCGTTTATGTAACCCGACTCTACAAGAGTTTACTTTTTCCTCACCCTATCACCGTTCCCAATCAAGAATTGACTATATTTTTGTTTCCCACGATCTTGCTCAAACGCTCATTGCGGCGGAAATTGGTCCGATATTGCTCTCTGATCATGCCCCTGTAGTAGTTAGCCTTGAGGTTATCCCTAAAGTTGATGGGCACAAAAGATGGCGTTTTAATAATGCCCTCCTTTTAGATCCCAAGTTTTCCACTGCCTTCACTTCCTTTTTTGATGATTTTTTTCTTTTCAATGATATCCCACCCGTTTCAAAACACAATCTCTGGGATGCTTTTAAGGCAGCTGCACGCGACTTCATTATTAACTTTGTCGCTAAAAAACGCAAGACTGCCCGCCAATTCACTAAATCCCTCCTTCATGACATTAAGCGATTGGAACACGCCTATTTCACTTCACACTCCTCAGATAGTCTGACAGCTCTGGTCGCTGCTAAGCTCAAATTTAACAAAAAGTCTACTGAAGATGCTTCTTTGTATTTGCTTAAGTCAAGTGCCAAGTTTTATGGTGGTAGGAATAAAGGTGGGAAAATTCTTGCTAATTACTTAAAGGTCAAGCACAATAAGGTGAACATTGAATTGGTTTATGATACTAATGCACACTTACAACATAAGGATGCCGATATTCTTGCTACATTTTCCTAATTCTACGAGACCTTATATACTTCTGATACCCAATCTTCTCCTCAGTCTCTCACTCACTTCTTTTCCACCATTCAAACACCTACACCTTTCCCTCCTGATCTTTCCTCCTTAGAATCTGACATCTCACAGAAAGAATTGCTTACTGCCCTCCAACGTCTTAAACTTAACAAAGCTCCTGGCCCAGGCGGTTTTACCGTTGAATTTTATCTCCACTTCTCCAAATTATTGATTCCAAAGCTCCATTCCCTTCTCCACTCTTTTGCTGAATTGGGTACTTCCTCAGGAACCTTTTCAGACGCACACATTTGTTTAATACCCAAACCCGGAAAAGACGTCCAATATTGCAAAAACTATAGACTTATCTCCCTGGTCAATATCGACTATAACATTTTTGCCAAATCACTAGCGATAAGATTGGATCATTTGCTCCCTGACCTCTTAGGTGACGAACAATCAGGCTTTGTTAAAGGTCGTTACATTACTGACAATACCAGACTCTTATTTAACATTTTAACAAAATCGTCCCATCTTCAACATCTCCTCGCGGCGATAGCCCTGGACGCTGAGAAAGCGTTTGACAGGGTCGAATGGCCCTATCTCTTTCATACTCTTAGATGGTTCGGGTTTGGCCCTAAATTTACCTCCCTAATCTCACTATTGTATTCTCGTCCACGAGCTGCAGTTTATGCTAATGGCCAAATTTCTCCTTATTTTGACCTTGGTAGAGGTGTTTGCCAAGGATGTCCTCTCTCACCTTTTCTTTTCAACCTTGCTTTAGAACCCTTTTTGTCTAGACTACTCCAAAATCCCAATATCCACGGCTTTCAGACCAAAGATCTCTCCATCAAACTTGCTGCCTATGCAGATGACATATTACTTTTCATCTCGAACCCTACGGTCTCCATCCCCGCTTTCTTGAAGGAAGTACGGACCTATTCCTCAATTTCTGGTTATAAACTTAACCATGATAAATGCGAGATCCTTCCCTTGACGAAATTCACCTTTAAGCATGATTTCAGCGCCTCCAATTTCACCTGGAGCTCCTCTCATATTAAGTGTTTAGGACTACATAGTACCCCTTCCATCCCTGAAACTGTTTCCCTTTGCCTTGCATTCAGAAATTATCCGACCTTACAGCTAAGTGGCATCCTCTCTACCTGTCTTGGTGGGGTCGCTTAGATACTATTAAAATGATGCTTTCCCCTATTGTTCTTTATACCCTCTCCAATATCCCCATTTCTATTCCACCTAAGTTTTTAAAGAAAATTAACTCAGTCCTGTCTTCCTTTTTATGGCATAATAATAAACCCAAAATGTCCCTTGCTAAACTCATTCGCCCCGCTTCTGAAGGTGGAGTTAATTTTCCAGACTTCCCGGCTTATCACAAGGCTTTTTTGTTACGTCAACCTTCCTTTTGGCTACAAGATCCAGATTCCCCTTGCCCTCTGTGGACTAAGGTTGAATGCCTGTTCCTTTCCCCTTTCTCTTTTGCTGAGTACATTTCCTTTTCGCGCAAGCCTTCCTCAATTCCTACTCCTATCCATAAATTCACTCTCAAACTCCTCCTATCCTCTAATCCTCCCCCTCCTGTAAGTGTTGCCGATTTCCTTTCATCCACTATTTGGCACAATAAGTACCTTCTACTCCGAGGTAATCCCTTTTACTGAAAATCTTGGAGAACCAAAGGTTTGCTTTGGGTATCACAGTTATTCTCACAATCTACCTTTTGCCTTTCCGCACTCTTTGTTTCACTTTTGATTTGCCCCTCTCATTTGCTCCCAAATATCTCCTCCTTAAAACAACGGTCATGGAAACTTATAATAGACTTTCCAAGTCGATTCCTTCTCCCATCTCACCTGATCCCACATCTCGCCTTCATTCTATCTTACAAGCCCTTCCTAAAGCCTATGTCATTTATAAACACCTCCATGCACATACACTTCCCAGACCCAAATCCAAAGCGGAGGAGCTTTGGGAGAATTATTTTTCCTTATCATGGCCAATATCTCTTTGGGACAAGATTTGGACAAAGATTCGTAAAACTTCCAGGGCTGCATCTTTAACGCAATCTATATTTTTTATATATAACCGCTTGCTTCACACCCCTTCTACCCTTCACAAGTGTTTCCCTACCACTCCAGATACATGCTGGTCTTGCTCTTTAACTAATGCCACTTAATTTCATATGCTATTCCTTTGCAAAAATGTATGTGCCTTCTGGTTACAAGTTTGGGCACAAAATAATGTTATTTTTTGCACTAGTATTCCATTCTCCCCTACTCATATCTTTTTGAGTAGTCTCTCCCCTTGTTGGGATAAGATTGATCTTCATGTTCGTATTGTTGACTTATTATTGGCTGTTGCATTTCAACAAGTTACTATTAATTTGAAGTCTTCTTCTACTATTACTTTCAAAGCATGGTGGTATAATGTTTCTCACAATCATAGACTTGATACTGCTTTTGTTTTTCCTGCCCAGTTGGCAACTAAGCGTGCTGATTTATGGCTGCCTGTTACGATGTATTTAGATAAATGCACAACTCGTTCCTTTCGTCCACGACCTGCTCAGCAGGAGGTTTACAAACCCCCTTGATGCCCTTTCTCATTCCTTATTCTCTGCTAAGATGTTTAACTGCACAATTATAATTGCATTTGCTTTCATTGTATAATTACTGTACCCTTTCTTTTTACATTCCGATACCCATGATTAGTTTATTGTGTTTCTTATTGCTCATTTCACACTATAATGTATTTTGATTATCATTCTTATGATTTCTCTTCCTTTCCTTTCCCCTTATTGTTTTTCCTAATAACTCTTTAATTATATTCTGTATTCCTACCTTGCAATACAATTAATAAACTTATTTTGAACTAAAAAACAAAAAAAAGGGTCGTTTGGACTGGTGCAAGGTGCCCACTAGAATAGTGGACAGCATATGCCAAGCTAACTTCTGACCCTCTGTACTGTGTGAATTCATAGTAAATTTGCCAATTAGAGTTAAAATATGTTCCCAAAGTTTGTAATGTAAATGTTGACTGCTTATCAAGTGTGGCTATTGATAATGATGAGGTGGAAATTGTTGAGACAATGTGCAGAGAAGTGATAAAAGAGCAGGGTCTGACAGGGAAGGCAGGCAATCAGGGATTTGTCGATGGGCCGGTGGCTCAGGGTCATCTGGGGGCCAGTTTTTGGGGCTCTGAAAGTGGGCCAAAGAGGCTCCGCCACTCCCCACCAGGCCACTTTAATGTGGCGCCAGTATCACAGAGCACTCCCCTGACATTCTGTTAACTGAGGCTGGGATACAGGTGTTTGTTTAGCCTTTGGGGCAGTCTCACCTCGGCGCCCTGCCTCGCATGCTAAGCCAGAAATGTTATCCCCGCCGGTCCATCACTTTTAGACCATGGGGGGGGTGAACGGAGGGTGTGTTGTGTACAGGGGCATCGCAGGAGGGGCAGGTAATATTGGGCCATTCTCGCCTAACACCCGCCAACCCCAGGAGCAGCAGCAATTTGCTTTTTGACACCTCCCTTGCCAGCTAAATGCTCCGAGGCTATAATGGGCTGGGGAGGAGGTAAGAGAAGTGGCCTCCTTAGCAGCTAGGTGCTGTCACCTCAGCCCCAGTGTTTTAGGCCTTGTTGGGGGAGAAGAGAGAGTTGCATATAAAGTAATGTAGCGCCATGGTCAGAGCTGCAGAAGTTGAAACTGGGTTCGAGTCTCAGCGTCAGCTCAACATCCTGTGATTCTAGGCACTTCACTTAATCTCCATACTGAGAATGAACATTAATTTGATCTTGTGTAATGTAACTGGTGCTCATGTCTCCAACTACTTTGGACCGAGTTCATGCTAAACAAAACAATAACAAAAAATAACTTGCCAGATTCCAGTGAGACTAAGCAGATGCCATGTCTGGTTACTTAGTGGACTAATGCATCCACTGTTGGGGGCCTGTATTTGACCTCGTGGTCACAAGTTCAAAGCCTGGCGGGTCCACTCAGCCTTTCATCCTTCTGAGGTCGATAACATTAGTACCGTTGTGTTGGGTAACAATAAGCATATGATATTCAGCGCCTAGAAACCCCTGGGGGAATGTTCACTTTACAAATGCACATGTAATGTAATGGGGAATATGGGCCACGTTTTTTGGCAGTCCCCAGCCCTAATTGTGATCCCAATCCGACCCTGCAAAAGAGAATAGGTGGAGAACAAGCTGGGAGCAAGATGAGGAATTACAGGGACTGGTGGAGTGTCTTACTGGTGGAAAACCTGAGCATAAGGAAGGTGTGAGTGTTTTAAGTAATTCGAAAATGATTTGCTTAGAAATGGGAGTAGATTGTATTTTATGCAGGACACATATGATATTCACTACTTGAGGTTATGGCATATGTCATCAATAAAGAGGAAGGCAAGGTGTGATTGTTGAAGGCTTGGTGTGGAGTGGGAGATAGATAGGTTTTTGCGGCACGTGCTATGAGTGACAAATATCATGTGGAAATGCTTGTAGTTCCAACAGAATAACCGCAGTGAGCTTAGCAAAGAATCGTAGTGGACAAAAGTGATCCTCTGCATGTGGGTCAGAGAGAGAGAGAAGTATTCACTAGTGATTGACACATTTTCAAAATGGCTCCAAGTGAAGTTGGTGAATCAGGTAAGGATGGAGGAGGCAATTGTTTTTGAAGGAGGTGTTTATGAGAAAGGGGCATCCAAATGCAGCGGTCACTGACTGTAGGGCTCAATTTACATCGCTGGTCTTGGTCTTGGAGGTGTTTTGAAGGAACCAGGACAAGTACCAAATCACAACGTTGACTATCACTGCAGAAATGGATTATTGGAGGGAATTATTTGTGCACTGAGGAGGATCTTTGTGATTGACAGCCCTGAATGAGTCAGTGTGACATAAGGAGGTTAGCAATATGTTGTGGGAACAACCGTCATCCTGCTACATATAAGTCTCATTTGTCTTTGCTGGGTGAAGAGTACCTCGTACAAATCTATCACCCACTTGGATGGGTAGATCTCAAACAAAGGTGTATGAGAGAAGAAACCACAACCATCTTGGAAGAGAAACAGGAAAATGATAAGAACAGATATGTAGTAGAGACAAGTAGTGTGCAGGAAGCCTAAATCTGAGTATTTTGTGCGAGTCGAATTTGGTGTGAAATCAAAAATGAGTGAGTGTAAGTTGTTATCACGGCAACACAAATCAAATCAAAATTACTTTATTCGGTTTCAGTTAGGAGAAAACCATAAAAGTGCATACATGTAAGCTAATTCATGACAGTTAATACAAAGTTTTAAAAAGACAGCTCAATACCAATAAAATAGCTTAAAATACAGAATTAATATTAAAAACCGGAAAGTATGTACAACAGAGTAGGGTTGAAAGTGCATTGATCTTCTGTTATAAGTTACTCCTATGACGAATACAACATTTTAGGAATTTAACAAGATTTAGTGCCAAACAGTCAGAATCCATAAGTTGAAGGACCATGAAGGCAGGACGACATTGGCGTAAACCTAGGCTTTTTAAAATTGGAGCTAGCCAACGCTTTCTTGGTTCTGCGTAAAATTTACAGAAAAGGGTCAAATGTATTAGAGATTGGGTTGAGACGTCATCGCAGGGGCAAGGGGATAACAGCTTTGGCCAGTCATTGATTTTTGGAAAGGTAACCAGTCGATGGAAGATGTTAAACCTAAAACGGGTCAACAAAAACCTTTCATAACCATTCAAATTCCAATTTAAGTAAGGCTGAATGGCCACAGAGGATTGAATCAACAAAGAGTGTTGGATCGAGGTTTGGTTGACTTCAGAGGCCAGGCGGAGATCCGCTAAATGGCACAGGCATAGAGATTTTAACTTTTTTCTTGACAGCTCTGCAATTAGTGGGGGGATCATAGTAATACTTTTCTAGGCCCAAATCGTGCAGGAACTTCTTAACATATCGGAGCCAACCAATCTTAACAGAGTTTTCAAGTGAGAGACAGTCCTTCAGAAGACTTTGGGTGAAAACTAACTTGGTAGATGACCAAAGGCGATGCCATAACAGGATTGGCTGCATCTCTATGTTGTCAGTGATATAAGGCAAACCTAATTCTAAATGGCAGCTAAAGGTCGAAGTACCTTGCGGAACAGCGAGGAGAAACCTCAGGAAACTGTTCTCCACTTTATGGAGGGCTTCCACCTGTACGTAGCCCCACACCCCTGCTCCATAAGTAGCAGTGCTGATACATTTTGCCTGATAAATACGGATCATCTCAACCAGACGTCTTTTTCCTAGCCTCTGCGTAAAACTTACTAATGCCATGGTTGACCTTAAAAACAACAACTTTCTGGCCTCTATAGCTTTTCTCCATGAGCCTTTGTCATCTATTAATATTCCAAGATAGGGGTATGTAGTAGTGTTCTCCTCCCTGGAATTATTGATGAAGATGTCTCTCCTTTTTTATGCCTTGGCCCTACGTTCATTATGAAAGTTTTTGTTGATGTTAATTTTTAAGTCAAGGTTAGACATGAAGGTGTTATATCTGTTGAGTGAGCTTTGGAGTTCCAGGGGAGTGTGGGTGATAATCACTGCGTTGTCCTCGTAGAGGAGAGCGGGTATCAGACGGTTTTGAAGTAGAGGAAGGTCCTGGCACCCTTCCAACATGGCTTCTTTTAGGCCATTTGTATAGAGGGTAAAAAGGTAGGGGGCCAGGACACAACCCTGCCTGACACCCCGCTCAACCCTAAACGGCGCTGTCAGCTCTCCTCCTACTCAAAATCTCACTCTGGCCGTGGCGTTGGAATACATTTCACGTAGAAAATTAACTAGGGAGAGATCAACACTAATTTCTAATAAAATGGCCCACAGTTTCAAATGGCTTACGCAGTCGAAGGCTGATGTTAAGTCTACGTAAGCCATATGCAATCTCCCACCTTTCGCATTTACATATTTGCCCGTTAGTAAAGTCAGATTTAAGACTTGCTCAATGGTACCCAGACCTTCCCTGAATCCATACTGGAGATCCGATAATATCTTTTTGTCATTGGCCCAATGTTGTAGGCGCTCTAATATAATGCGCCCAACGACTTGTCCCAAAGAATCCAGTAAAGAAATGGGACAGTAGCAAGATGGGCTTTGACGATCTCCCTTTTTGAATACCAGGACCAGGATGGAGTCTGACCATGAGTCCAGCAGTCCAATTTTACAAGTTGCTTCCAAAACCCTAAGCAAAATTGGCGTCCAAAGGTCCATTTTAAATGTGTAGAGGTCAACCGGGACCCCGTCAGGGCCTGGCGCCTTACCCCCTTTACTTGCCATTAAGGCAAGTTCAACTTCGGCCTGCGTAACATCTAAAACAAGAGGAGTGAATGAAGGATTGGTGCAAAAACTATTCATCCCTGATTGGTTCTGGGCTATCGATGCACTTGCAGTTTGTCCGAAAATCTGGGAAAAATGTTCCACCTAGGATGATTCGTCAATCACTATTTCTATTTTACTAGTTTCCCTAGGTCCGGTCAGAAATGGGGATTTAATTACCTTCCAAAAGGAGGCGCTATCTTTCATTAAGCAACTCTTATGGAGTTCAGCCCATAGCTCCTGTTTCAATTCAGTTTTCCTTAGTCGAATTGCAGAATGATAGATTTCTTGCTTATCTCTTACTGGGTTCTGAAGGGCGATTTTTAAATTCAAGTGTTCTTTAGAACAAGTACTGTTAAACCAGCCCACCTTTTTTCTCTTATTCCCTTTGGATTTAATGCATAGGGCTTCCTTTACAGATTTGGTTACAACCATAAAGTTATCTAGGATCTCCTGAGGAGTAGAGGAGTCATCCAAACAGTTATTAATGGCTTTCATGGAATTCTTAACGACTTCCTTGGTGATCTTGACCGGATCAACATATTCCCACTTGAGGGAATAACCATTTAATCTATTCAAGAGCAAATCTTCCTCACCATGGAATCTCATTTGATTGGTCTTTCCTCACCCCAACGAGAGAGAAAGAGTAATAGAATTGGGGAAATGGTCACTAAAAGCACAATAATGTGTTTTAAACTTCAGAATAAGGGGTGCCGCCACACAGGACATAAAAATAAAATCTATGCAACTAGAGACTCCTCTACCATTAACGGTTGGGGTAAGAGGAACTATAGGTGACACTAATTCATTAGCCAGAGCCAATTGGAGGATAAATAAGGTCTCATTTAGACAGGCCCCAATCTGAGTGTGGGAAAAATGGGTCAGGTTGTTATCTCTCTCGTCTTCGATGCCACAGGTTATATTATCGTTGCGGACACACAGGGATAGATTAAAATCGCCACCCCAGATGACAGAAGCTCTTTTCCTTTGCTACTTGTTATTAAGTTCCAATAGGATCTGGCGGATCTCTTTCAGAGTGTCAATCAGCTGGGATTGCTGTAAATTGTTGTAAAAGTTAACTAAAATAAGAAAATCCAATTTGTTAATGTCAAGGATAAATATTTGAAAATTAGCCTCCAATTTTAATGCGGTAATTTCCCGTACTGAAAATAAATTGGAAATATATACCGTCAGACCTCCTTTTGCAGCCCTAATAGGGACGGAATCACGGTGAGAAGTAGGTTTTATAACCATTTAAGTGAATAGATGATACAGCCCACGTTTCTTGAAAACAGATAATGCTATATGTCCGCGAGAAGGTAAGCCACTCATCATGTTTGACCTTAGATCGTAGGCCAGCAATGTTCCCAAAAAACGATACTGAGACGCAGCCCTCTCAGGGAGTTTTCCTCATAGGGAGTATGTATAGCTGAGCCTCCAGCTTGAACTAGAGGGGTAACATCTTCACTAATACCGAGACTTAGACCTACATTAATTTTAGAACCCAAACTCTGTGGTACGGAGCTGTTACCGGGAGTGACTAACAGAGATATTTGCTCCATCTCTGCTGAGGCGGTAGTGGGATTCGTATTAAGAATTGATAATATTGATACCCGCTCCTCCACCATTTGAGGCAAACTAGGGGAATTTTCTAAACCATTATCACTAGGTCTTTTGTTCAAGCTGAGCCTACTTCTAGCGGGGGGGATTGATTGTCAGTCCAATGCATCTAGAGGGGATAATGCCTCAAACATGTTAGGAGTTAAGATTGAGCCATTCCCTACTCCTCTAGGCCTGAAAGGAGGTTTATAAAAGAAACCCAGAGGGAGAACAGTGATACTTGAGCTTTGAGGGGAGAATTCCTCCTTGTGCTTTAAGAGAAATCGGACCATTCGGGAACGTCGAAAGTTTATAACAATGCAGTCACCAGGAATGGTCTTTACTGAGGCGCAGACCCACCCAACTCTTCAGACCATCAGGATTTCGTTAATATGCTGGGGACTAAAATTCTTGAATTTAGTCAACTAGTCCGCCGCTTTATTGCGGAGAGTGCTCCAAGATTTGTTCTGTCCCTGTTTTAGCACCGGGGCCCCAGTTAGAATTATTACACAGGTGCAGGAGGCAGGTGGTAGATCTAATATATCTGGGCTAGGGTGCTCAGACGTCATATGGAACTCGTTACGTCTATCTTGCCCTGGCCTACTCTTATGTACCTCACTAGTGGGATCTCTAAGTTCAGAATGCTCAATTACAAATGAAGGTAAAATGGCTGTTTGTGATTCTCTTGGTCTCCCGCACATTTTCTCCTGATTAGAGGGCCGAAGTCCCTCCGTGTGAGGGGGGTTGGTACCCTTTGTACCGTGGTGGGGTGATATTCTATCCAATGAACTACTAATTGTCCCTACGACCTATTTCAGCTGCTCAATTTTTTCCTCCATGCGGCCAAATCTTTCTTCAATGAGGGTACTTATCTGGATCATCATTGAACTGAGCTTTGATTCTAGCATACCTCTAACAAAATCTTCAACGGTTACCTGAGTGCCTTAGGGAAACTCGTTGGGATTGGAGATAGTAGCTTCTACCTGAGTACCAAGAGATTTTAAATTTACATCTGTTTGAGTTTCTGCTTGAACAAGTACTTGAGGACTAGAACCAGGGCCTCCTATATTCCTACATCCTTGCCCCCCTTTGCTCCCTTCTGTCTAGTTCTCACTACATTCCCTTTGGTCAGTTTAGTTTGTTTCCGGGTTTGAGGTCTTGTCTTGACAGGTTTTTTGGCTCTATTTCAGAGTGATAAAGACTTTAAGCTTGCTCACATCTAGGATCTGTATTCTTACCTTGTGTTGGCCCTTTTAAGCCCTTTTTCCAGACCTAGAAGAGGATAGCTGCTTTATATGATGATAGATCCCTTATTCTTGACTCTAAACCATCTATTGCCTATTGGCTTTGACATAATTATGTGTCCTTTCATTATCCTGCCTATAGTAGAGGGTGGATCCTGTGGTCCTGACTTTATATTACACATTGGTATGGTTTGTGTAGGTACTCTGACAGAGCTAAGGGTTATTTCATCCTTCTCAGGCCTACAAGGCCCAGAACTAGAGAGACTCCATTTTGCTTTCTGTCCCTGCAGAGCTGAGATGCTTGAAGGGGAAAGGTAATATTTTGGTTTTGAGCTGTTGTTCGTCCTAAGCGAACCGGAGAGAACCGGCCAGAGCTGAATCTAATCAAGAAGTGTCCCTGGGCTCAGGTCTCTAGACGAAACAAGCAGTTGATCACTGTGGGAGCGTCTAGAGCAAGGAGCCTGGTGCATGGACCTGGTGGGAGGAGGCTGATGGCTGGAACTTTCCATGAGGAAACAGCATTCCATAATAGTGAAGTGCAGAGGCGGAGTCAGTTAGTTGAGTTGGAGGAGCGGAGAGAGTTGAGTTGGAGGAGCGGAGAGAGTTGAGCTGGAGTTGCAGGAGTGGAGAATCAGAAAGAGTTTATGTTGAATTGGAGCAGAGGAGAGGAGTGGAGTTGCAGGAGGAGAAGAGACAGAAGATGCTTGGAACAGAGAGAAGACAGACAGACAGTCAGTGAGCTGGAACTGAAGGAAGCAGTCAGAAGCAGTTACTTATCAGGAGGAGTTGTGAATAGCTGGAGTCTGAAGTAATGCCTTTTAGAAGAGACTGAAGTTATATCGTGGATTAATCTGTGGGAGCAGCTGGAGTGAATTGGAGACAATCAGATAGAGTGAAGAAGCTAGTGGAACGAACGATTATCAGATGGGCAGAAACCATTAGACTGAAGTTGGAAGGTGGAGAGAGTCCGTGGGGGAGAGGAGTCCAGTGCAGAGTGATCAGCGCAGATGTGTGTCCAAGAGTGCAGGAGAGGATCTAAGACGAGCTAAGGCACAGACGAGAGAGAAGCCCAGATGACAGCTAGAGCAAGACTTCATACTCCCTAGGTGATATGGTTCCTTACTTTTCAAATATTAACCTTGTCCTTATACTGTATGTCTAATCCCTTTTCTTTCAGCGGTGTGTTACAGTTCCTGTTAGTCACAGAGACCCCACAGATAACCTTGTCCTTATACTGTATGTCTAATCCCTTTCCTTTCAGTGGTGTGTTACAGTTCCTGTTAGTTACAGAGACCCCGCAGATCTGTGTATGAATCCTTTTCTATTGTTATTGTAATAAAGATACCCCAGTTCTTAGTGAACCAGTGTGCATGTGTTGTTCTTATGATAGAGAGCGTTTAAATCAGGTAATAACTCTTGCATACAGTGTGTGTCTCTTGTTCTTAAAGCACAGGTAACCTTTCCTTCTAGTCAGGTGTTACAGCCAGAACAGATGCTGCCCCTGATCCGGTAAGAAGCCACTGAATAATTAGGGAGAGAGAGGAGCCCTTGAGTTAAGAAAATAGATAGACACTAAGTGATTCGGCCATCCCATAATATTATTGTAGTAGCGAACCCTTAGTGAATAGTGAGAGAGACTTCCCAACATAGAGAGAGAGAGAGAAAGCTGAAGGTATTCATAGGAAAGTGATCGTCGTTGTGTAGCGGCGTTAGTGAGAGCACTGATTGTGGTCAGTGTGTATACCCGCAAGATTGTGGCTTGAGAGAGCACCGGGGGGATACGGTGTGTAATGAGATCGCCTCTAGGGAAAGTGGCGTTAGTGAGAGCATCAGGTGGAAGCCTGATGTGTAGGTCCGCCAGATTGTGGACCGGATTGGAAGGAAGAGAGCACTAGGGCTGCAGCCTAGTGTGTAGACACGCCGGATTGCGTGTCGAGTGAGCACTGATGGTGATCAGTGTGTAATGGTAAATAATCAGAACTGCCCCAGGGTAGATTAGTCTGGACCCATGTGGTCGCGAGACTATGAGGTATGAGTGTGGTGTAGGGCATGGACGTCCTTAGTAATCAGTGAGAATTCCTAGTAATCCCTATAGATTTAGTGGTGTTTCTGATGATATGAGCTTGTATATTGCGAGTTCCCCATCCTCAGGTAGGTACCCAGGTGCCTGGATAGATGGGTCCTGAGGAGGGAGGTGGTTACGTTTTGGCCAGGTTGGTGTTGCTCTAGTGAGCTGGTTCTATCTGGTCTGAGAATCTGGTCATAACAGGTCTTGTCCCTAACAATAAGCTATTATCAATATCCCTTTCTTGGTTCAGTGGGTGTAGGGGTTGTGTAGCCAAGGAGGAGTTACTATTGTTGCATTGAATGATAATTTTGGGTGTTAGGGGAATGTAGGATCCTTCTTCCCTGGTCAATGGAAATTGAGTAGAGTCGAGTGAGAGCTGCCGTTCTGTTAGCTGGATCTCATGAGTAAGAAGAGACTCAGCTCTTGTCAGAAAGGCGTCTAAAGTGCCTGATGTTCTCTTACGTTTCTCCATAGTTCTCAATTGTACTACCAATAATTGACACCAATATCATAGACTAATAAGTGGACCAAGGTAATTCGGGTAAAGATAGGCAAAGAACCATTCGACCGGAAAAGGGATAAAACAAGGGAACCCTGGAATCTAAGTACAATCACGGGAACATGCTGCTGTTCTTCTTTAGATACCTCTAGTCAGGTGGAGATAGGTCGGTTACAATAAAGTGGACATATTTGACTAAAAGATTGTATTAAAAAATCAATTTCCAGTAATTGTCCCCCAGAAAGAGTGTTACAATGTAAGACAGACTAATATATTCTTTAGATCTCAGAAATATGATAACTTGCAAATGAGAAAACACACTCTACAAATGTTCACGAGAGCTACACAGTCAGTAGAACGATAGAACAGTGTTTAGGTCAATAATGTTCTTACGCACGCCTCAAAAAATCCCCCCCGAAAAATACAACCAAAGGGGGTGGCCCTGCCTTGCCACTTCCTGACCCTGACGGGCACAGATGGGCCCGCCCTCGGCCCCGGCTTTGCCCGGCGCCGCCCGCGCATTCCCGCGATGCGGGAGCTCACTCCTCCCTTGAAGCACCTCCTGGCGCTAAGGATTGCGGTGGTGGCGTGTGCTCCGCGAGTACAGCCGGGAGATGGAGCTCGGCAATCGCGTGGTCGCTGGTGGTTGAACAGTCAGGGCAGGCTGAGGCAAGGTAGAACAGGGCGCCTGCAGGCCTTCACTGTAGCACACAGGCACACAGTGAGTGCCCCCGCTCCCAGTAGAGCTCCCGCTCCACTGGAACTCACTCCTCCCTTTCTAACAATAACTACACTCCACGCTGTTACTTGAAGCGTAAAAGGCCATTTTATTAGGAACATGGTTGCATCATTTAACTTTATTGACATTACATAACTGTAAGAAAATACTTTTCCCATCCCATGCCGATACATTCTCCGTTCAGCCTTCTCGAAACCATCTCACCTGTTTGACTCTTCCCCATTCACTCAGTGACCTCCTTCCTCTCCCCATTCTCACCTTCACTTGCCCTCCAAACATCCTCTGTTGACTTTCCTTCATTGCCTCCCGCGCCCCGTATCAGTCACCCGTGTACCGTTCTCCCTCCCTGAGGGGTGGATCCGCCCGTATGTGACTCACCACCCCTCCAAAGTACCGCCAACCAGGGAACCCCCGTAGGGCGGTTCCCTGCCCCACCCCTCCAGTCCTGGGCACCTTTGTCCTCCAGTCAGCCGACCTTGCGGCCCCCCGGTGGATGACCAATCCACAGCTGAAACCTATGTCCCCTATAAATGAGTTTCTCCTCCAGTCAGCCGAACCTGTGGCACCCTGTGGACGACCAATCCACCACTGAAGTGTGTTCCGTGTAAATTCTTATTGTTGGGACCGACATTGACCGTGAAGGCGCCAAACCTCCGCATGACCACCTGCTCCTCCAGGTCCTGTGCACCCAACTCTTCCTCAGTGTGGTCCCGGTGGACGACCACCCACCGCCACAACATACGTCCTGTGTACCTTGTAATATTCTCGGCCAAACCTAGTCCGTAAACACTCCCCCCACCACCACCACGGTGAACGACCATCCACCACCTGGTCCTCCATCCTGTATAACAATGAACATTGTCGGGCCATTCTCAGTCCATGAAAGGTGCCCCCCCATCACAGTGATCAACCATCCACCACCTGTACCCGCAACCTGTGTAACAATGAAAATTGCCGGTCCAATCATTTCCTGTGAAAGGTGCCCTCCCTATAGCAATGAACGATCAACCACTACCTGGGCCTCCGTCACGCCACCAGTAATACTTTCGGGTTAGTCCTCGTCCATGAAAGGTTCCCTCCCCTTTCGCGGTGAATGACCGTCCACCTGTACCTGCAACCAGTGAAACCATGAACATTGCCAAGCCAATCATTGTCTGTGAAAGGTGCCCCCCCCACACCCCAATCGCAGTGAACGACCATCCACTACCTGGGCTTCAGTCCTATGCAAATGAGTAACACATTCAAGTTAGTCCTTGACCATGAAAGGTGCCCCCCCTTTCGGTGAAAGACCATCCACCACCGGTACCTGCAAACTGTGTACCATGAACCTTGATGGGCCAATCTTTATCATACCCAGCAGGCTCCTGCCTGGAATGTGAGTTCCATAGGACCCCGTTCCCAAGTCTTCAAGGCCCCCACTCATTCACGCAACCAACATTGCCCCATGGTCTACATCAGTGAACCATACCCTAGCCCATGCCTCAGAATGCAAAGCCAAACCTGACATAACCCAGGTACTCCATTGTCCCACAGGTATCCTCGTATCGTAGCCAATTCTCATTTCCTGCGATACCATGACAGCCGTAAAGGTCCCCACTCCCCCCCTTTACCATCCACTGTTTCACTCATCATTTCACAACCAAATGACGGCGTTCCCCACTCGGTGATGTCTGTACACCTGGTAGTTCGCCTCCTTTGCTGTCCAAATGCCCAGGTGACTGGCCACCCAACCAGGCGACCGCCCTGGAGCCCGATCTACACCAATTTCCTGTAGTAGAAAAATAATGATTAGTCCTTAGAATTACATCCCCTTTCCCGTCGTCCTTTCCTGGGAAACCCAATGTCTATGACCCCCTGTTCAAGAGCACCCATCCTCTGATACCAAAAGACCAACTTGACCACCCCCTAAACCGCCCTTGTCCCCACGCACAAACCCCCGGCCCAACAAACTCTTCAACTGCGCAGCCATGCACCGCCCTGCCTAAGAAAAACCTTGCCCGTGGGCCACCTCCAATACACCAGGTACAGCAAATACCCCTTCATCCCAGCTGTAACCCCTGTCTACGTTCTATTCCAACCTTATCATCCCGTAACCCACTGACCCTCCCCCAAACACTCCAACCCAACCTGACCTCCGGAAGAAATACCACTATCCTTGTTATTTGAAATCTCCTGTGTGCTGCCTCTCCCTGACATCCCCCAACATTCCTCGTCCATGGCCTGCCTGCAGATTTCTGTTGCCTATTCACTTAGCCTCTGACAAAACAACCTCCTTCCTTGCAGCATTCCAGGCCGCCCTTGCTCTCCGTCACGCTGTCCCCACCTCAATCCTGGTCTCCCCCGGACCAATTTCCTCCCCCTCACTAACCCCAAACTGGGACAACCCGAAAACCGCGAGCCCCAACTCGCTACTTTCCAACCCCCTTCTGACACTAAAATTTAAACTATCTACTGCCGATCATCCTGATCATGTTACCCTGAATACGTAACGGACTCCCCATCAACCTCAGCTGCAACCACCCCTATCGCTGCTTCAAGACAGGCCTGAACATCCCACTCCTCAACCAGTCCTACACTGACCCAGGCAACCAACCTAAGCGCCAACAACCCAAACCCCCTTCTCTGTCATCCACAGGGACCTGAAACTTGTGCTCCTCAACCACCAAATTACCAACCAAATCAACGCACTGAGGAGTCAACCATCCCACTGTACTCCCCTTGTACTTTGGCCTACAAGGATGAAGGTCAGCAGACTGACAACCCCCGCTATCCTTTCCCTGCCCTGTATACATAGGTCCGAAATGGTCGCATATGATCATGTGTCCCAAGCTGGAGGCAGTTGCTCCCTTCCTTGTGCACATGTACAGCTCTGATACCCACGGGGCTTGCAAGTGCTGACAATACAAACCTCATGAATAAATTAAATGACCACATAACCACTATGATACCATTTGCAGGATTGTACACCACTGTCCATCTGGACCCATCACCAACAACTCGCAAGGCTCCCAATTCCGCCTGAAGGATGCCGCTGCTGCACCTGCCTCTGTGTCAAATCCCACACACCCCACTGACAAGCTGAAAAACTCCACTTGCCCGTGCTCCCCCAACCCCTGCCCCGCGGCTTCAACCTTTACCTTAAAGTCCGTCCAGGACCTCCGCGTCCTGACTGGCGCTGCTGCGCCTTACTGCACCATGTCCACTGGTCCATATGGAACTGCACCCTCGTCCTGTAAAACTAACAGATTCTAGTTACCATAAACCCCCCCTTCGAATTCCCCACTCAGCCACAGCCAACCTCACACTTTCTCCGTCATCCAACACTCCCATCCCTTCATACAACACCACGCTCCCCCAGTCCAGAACAGCTCACCATCCATGTCATCCAGCACCACTTTAATTCCTCATGTTGTATTCCGTGATGCACGAGCCCTCGTTGGAGGAAGGCCGCCGCAGACCTCCCTACTGCTTCTGGCCAGCGGCCCAGGGCCGTCATGTGCCCCACTGGCTATGCTCCATTCCTCCAGATCTATTGCCGGACTCGGTCCCCCCACATACCCCAGGTCGCGCCAACCTGGAGGGGCCCAGCACCACCGGGCCTCATGCCATGCTGGCAGTCCCTCACCTCCTACAATTAACCGCAAAACCCTATGCAGGACAAACGGCCCCTTACCCAAGGGATCGCGTGGCAGCAAACAAACCAACCCCCCCCCCACCCTTCGGAGCGCCAGCCCCACTCCTAACAATTAAACAACAAAAATTGACAAGATGGATCCTTTTGGCATCCATCTTGTCCTCTGGGCAAAGAAACTGGAGGTGGGGGGGTGCCCCCTCCTCCATTTGTCTATGCTCGGCTACCTCTTGTTTTCGTTTGCTTTTGTTACTTGCACCAGCGCCACCATTGTCTACGTAACGTTTGTTCTTGTGCCTGGGCGTCTGCCATTTATTGCAGTATTATTCCTCTACTTGTACTGCATACGCTTTGGAACCTGCACACATGTCACTTTCTCCTCCTGTATCGCACCGTTTGCTACCCCTTGTATTTTGTTTGCTCACAATTGGCACGTTTGCCTCATGTAACTTAACGTTTGCTCTTGTAACTTGCTCACTCGTACTTTTCTCCTATTGTATCATCACTGATCCTATTGAGAAGCGCGCTGACGCCTACCGGTAAAGCCCGCGCTCTATAAAGGTGCATAAATAATTACCAAATGGAGGCGGGAGACACAGATTGCCACAGACATCACGTGGCGGACCGCGGCAAAAAACGGGAGGTTGCGCCCCCACCCCCAGTACCGGGCCGCAGCAGACACCTTCCCCGCATTGACAGGCAGGCTCCGACATTCCTCCGGAGGGGGCAGGCAACTCCTAAAGCTCCCCGCGCCGACCCGTAGGCCACAGCCCGGCGCCTCTCCCCCTGTACAGGCACTCCTTACCCTTGTCCCGCACCCGGCAGATTCCTCGCCACCAACTAAGAAAGGCCCCCACCCCGCGACTCAGACAACCCGCGATGCTACCCCAAACGCCACCTCCCTACCAACCTAAGCACAGATCAGCAATGCCGGCTAAACCCTGCATGAGCTCCGGGCCCCCCACCCTCCGCCTTTATAACACCTAAAAAGGCACGACGCGACGTGACGCGACTCGCCGCCCCCCCCCCCCCCCCCGGCCCCACGACACCCTCGCGACACCCGCCCCCAGGCCCAGCTAACCTGCACAAACTTTCTTCTCTAATCCCCCCGGTGGTGCTAAGGTGTCAGGAAGAGGCTGGATCCTCCTCTTCTGACACCTTATATGTCTTCCTAACGCCCACCCCTTCCCCTATCCTCTAAACCACAGGTACTCATAGTACGGCCCGCGGGCCGGCAGCGGCCCGGCAAGCCTTCCGTGGCGGCCCGTGGACCATGAGACATAGTAGCCGTGTTTACAAAGACTGTCTCCAAACACTCTGCTGCCCTGTGGGGGCCGGTCAATTTATTCCGGCGAAGCCGGAGTGGAGCTTCAGGGGCGCCAAGAGGGTGTGAAATACAGCAATGCCTCATTCACATGCAAATGGTCTTTGTCAAGACCTGTGAAATGCTCGGGTGGGGCTGTGTGTCTCTGCGCGCTGGAGAAGCAGGCTGGGGAAGCTGTCTCAGCCCGGGTGACACAGGCAGGGTGGGGTGACAGAGGGAGGTAGAGGGACAGAGGGAGGGAGGGAAATGGAGACTGAGAAAGGGAGACAGACAGAGGGAGGAGGGCAATAGAGGGATGAGGGTGACAGAGGGATGAGGGCGGCGGAGTGCGGGAGGCACAGTGAGGGAACGGGAGTGAGGGAAGGGGAATGAGGGAGGGATTGAGGGAAGGGGAGTGAGGGAGTGAGGGAAGGGGAGTGAGGGAAGGGGAGTGAGGGAGTGAGGGAAGGGATTGAGGGAAGGGAGTGAGGGAAGGGGAATGAGGGAGGGAGTGAGGGAAGGGGAGTGAGGGAAGGGGAATGAGGGAAGGGAGTGAGGGAAGGGGGAGTGAGGGAGGGCAGTGAGGGAGGGAGTGAGGGAAGGGGGAGTGAGGGATGGGGAATGAGGGAGGGAGTGAGGGAAGGGGAGTGAGGGAGTGAGGGAAGGGGAGTGAGGGAGGGAGGGAAGGGGAGTGAGGGGGTGAGGGAAGGGGATTGAGGGAGTGAGGGAAGTGGTGTGAGGGAGAGAGGGCAGTGAGGGAGGGAGTGAGGGACGGGAGTGAGGGAGTGAGGGAAGGGGAGGGAGGGAGGGAAGGGGAGTGAGGGAGGGGGTGAGGGAAGGGGGGTGAGGGAAGGGAAGTGAGGACGTGAGGGAAGGGGAGTGAGGTAGTGAGGGAAGGGGAGTGCAGGAGTGAGGGAAGGGGAGTGAGGGAGAGAGGGGAGTGAGGGAGGGAAGGGGAGTGAGGTAGGGAGGGAAGGGGATTGAGGGAGGGGTGAGGGAAGGGGATTGAGGGAGAGAGGGGAGTGAGGGAGGGAGTGAGGGATGGGAATGAGGGAAGGGGAGTGAGTGTGAGGGAGGGAAGGAGAGGAAGGGAGAGGGAGGAAGAGGGAGGAAGAGGGAGGGAAAGGGAGGGAGAGGGAGTGAGAAGGAAGAGGAGTTAGAGGGAAGGAGATGAAGGGAGAGGGAAGGAGAGAGGGGGAGGGAGAGAGACAGTCAGAATGAGTGTGAGATAGGGAGAGATAGGGAGAGAGAGGGAGTGAGAGGCAGTGAGAGAGTCAGAGTGAATGAGTGAGAGAGCGCAAACTGAAAAAGGTTTCTGATTTGCACATGCTGGTACAGGCCGAGTTGTGTCGAGAAATGTTGCAAACTTCTGTTACAAGTCTATGAGAATTGGGATCCAAGTTGCGGATGTCTGTCTGCAGGTGCGAGGGGGGTTCCAATTAAAGTTAGATGAATAGAGCTCTGTTCGAAGAGACTGGTACAGACATGGAGGAGGGTTCAGGAATGTTTCGGGGGTATCAGCGTGCTGGAGAAGAAGCCTGAGAAGCAAGGTCAACTCTAAACACGAGGCCCAAAGGAAGATCATCATGGAAAAAGCCAGAACCGACACCACGTGAGGGGCGTCTCTTGAGGGGCGTATCAACTGTGATTGTGATTTTGTATTAGGGACAGCACCCCTGGGTGGAGTTAGAGCAGATGCCTGAGGACCTTTCAGAGAGCGGATGGGTAGGCAGAGAGGGGTCATGACTGGAGATCATAGGTTTTCACCTAAGACTAAGAGTGGGTGAACTTCTTAGGAAGTCACTCACAGCTGACACCTTTGATAGGTTGAGATTTTGTTAAGTAGGGATACCATCCAGTACAGAGTAGGGACAGCCTAACCTGATTCCTTCCTTCCTTTGTAAATGGCGGATAGATTACAATTCGTGTCTATTCTTGCAACCCTAGTGATTCTGGAATTAATTTTGGTGTTCTTCTTTGGTCGCCTAAGAGCTTTTAGAGCACACATGTATGTAATAGTGCCTCTATATCTTTTGAATCTCGTTTTGAGATGCCTGTATTTGCAGTTATCATTGACTCTATAATAAACCTTTGAAACTTAGAAGTAGTATGTGGTTTTTCAGAGTCGAGCCCATTATTAGTCAAACTAACCTGATATTGGATGCACTTTCTTTCCTCAATGACAGGCAATAAAGATTCAGTCGACCTGAACGGGGTTTAGATCTGTAGTGGTAAACAAGAGATCAAAAATCCCGCCCTCCCAGTTGGTAGCTATAGAGGATGGTTGCCTTCTTGAGGAAAGTGATCTAGGCCAGGTTAGAGTACCCCAAGGCCCCTAGAGATCGATGATCAGAAGAACCGCCCGCCGAAGAGGGTGCTGACGGCGCGAGAAAGAAAAGCAGCAGTATCGGTCGAGAGTGAGTATAAAGGGTCATGCGTGTTAGATTGCGGTGTTTTTGTGTTGTAGCTATGTTGTAATGTCTTGCGGAGTTGAATGCCTGTAGAGTGACTGTGGAACAGGTTGTGAGCGCGCGCAACCGGTGCAAATCTTAAGTTCAGAAGAGAGCTTAAGTGGTTCGGGTGTATCGGACATCCAGAGTAATTGTCAACCAGTGTGAAGGGGGTCATGAGGTACCATTGATCGCCCGCAGGACCATGATAGGGGGAACGTAAGAGTGAGTGTGTGAGTAACGGACGCTGGTCGGAAGTTACGGTGTGTAAGCAACCTATCAAAGAGACGATTGCCTGGAAAGGCATTTCGTCAGTTGTGGTGACAATTACAGATAAACTGTGGACGCACAGGCAAGAGAAGTGATCGCTTGGTCGGAAGTAATCACCTTTCAGTGTATGAATGGGACGCATGCGTGACCGGGAGACGAGCTGAGAAAGGAGGGGAACTGCTGCGAAGGGGAGACGAGTGACGTCAGAAAGTGCCGCGCTGGGATTGGCCGGTCGGGGTGAGACCGCGCTGTGATAGGCCAGCTAGCAAAGCCGCGCTAGGATTGGCGGAGTGTCACCAGGAAGTAAACAGAATAGCGAAGCTGGAAATTGTACATCTGATCATGAAGTGTTTTAAATGGTTAAGAGCGATGTTTAAGAGAGAGAGGCGGAGATCTTATGATGGGGAAGAGGCCCCACCGGAGGGCACGCCGGCTAATTATATGGCGACGAATGTTGGGTTGCATACTATATTGTGGATTTCAAATTGGTGTAAGATTACGGAAGGGAATGAGGAACTGACGTTTCCAAAGTATGGGACGTTTAGATTAGAGGTATTACATCGGTTAAAAGCAGTTATGACCTCAATGAGACCTCTGCCTAGACCGACCCAGTTTGAAGCCCTTAATGCATGGATTAGGGCGGCGCACGATAGGAACCAGAACAGGCGTCAAGAAAGGGTGAAACGATCAGTAAGAGCAGTGCAGGATGCCAAATGGGATGCGGATGCTAAAAGATGGAGAGTGCATAACCTTGAAGTAAACAAACTGTACCCAGTGATAGAGGTGGCGGAAAACAGGAGCCCATTAGAGGAAGATGATGAGAGCAAGTCAGAGGACAGCCTGATAAATAGGTTGCTAACAGATAGGCCACCCCCGTACAATAGAGAGACAGAAAATGCCGAGCTCAGCAGAGAAGGGGGGGCTGGCATAGGGGAGTATAGACCGCTTCCTAGCACAGATTGGGATCCCACTGCAAGTAAAGAATTGCCTCAACCTAGTCCGGTGCAGAAGGTAGTCGGAAGGTTTGTGGTACAAAAGGCGCCAGAAACGGAGCGTGCCACATCCTATGCACTACCCGACGCCCTGCAAGTACCTGTTACTATAGGTCCTATAGTATCGATTTATGACCCAGAGAGAGCCAGAGGGGAGGAACAGGTACGATTGGACAGGGAAAGAGCAGAAATGACGAGGAGGAACGATACAATCAATTCCCCAAGACAGCTGCCAGGACCAAGAGATTGGAGTACCCCAGTACATACAGCAGAAGATCCCACAAGAGATCAGGGGGGCCCGAGATGGCCGACGGATCTGAGGGGATCAGAGCCAAAATCCTTCCAGGAGTTAAGAGAGTACATGAAGGAATGGGATGCGGCAGTAGAGGCTCACAAGAGCCTGATAGCAGCGGAAGCTGAAAGGGAAAGCCAAGATAGCCGGATCCGGACTCACTGCGGGGCTGATGAAAGCAGTCCGGAGTGGGACGGGAAGAGTCAGGAAAGTAGAGGAGATACTTGTCGTACCAGGAGTGGAGGTAGACCAGTACTGGAAAACAGGAGCCCAGAGTGTGGGGGGGTGTCCCGTCCCATTCACAGCGAAGGGGATAGGAGAACGCAGGAGTACAGGGACAGCTTTAAGTGCACCCACTATGCGTCTGGCAATAGTGGACAAAATGAGAGTTGCGAGAGGTCTCGCCATGACCCCTGTGATCACGGACATGGACGGAATCCTGGGGACGTGGGGAGCCGAGAAGGAGCTTACCAGATACTGAGTGACACTAGGCAACGAGGGAATAGCGACAGGGTGGAGAACAGCAGAGAGTCCTATCATGGGGCTAAGGAAAACAGGCAGAATGGACAAAATGAAATTGGGGGAAACAGGGCAGTGTTTCACCACCCTCCAAGGGAAGATGGCCGAGCATGGGATTTAGAAAGATGGGAACAAGGGAGGATTCTCCCTAACACCCCTGAGCCTAGGCGTAGGACTCGGAGCTGGGATGGGAGAGATACTAATGAACACCCTAAGAACAGGGGCGTAACACAGGCCCCTGCAGCCCCTGCAGTGCGGGGGGGCCCCGACGCTCCAGGGGCCCCCCTCACTTCCGGCAGAGGAAGATGGCTGCAAGCAAGGCATCAAACATAAATTATACAGTGCGCAACAGCCTGAACCTCTATTTAAACATGAATTTAAATTACAGGGGTGTATAACAGGCCCCACCCCCGGCAGGTGGCCCCCATGCTCCAGAGGCCCCATCACGGGGCCCCCATGCTCCAGGGGCCCCTCTCACTCTCTGCAGAGAAAGAGTGGAAAACGATTGCAACACTGCAAGCAAGCCCAGGCCTATAAACAGTCAGTGCGAGCACACGCACACCACGGACTGTGACGTCTCTATTTAACCATTAATTATGGCATATGAACACAGGCCCCCTGCAGGGGGCCCCACGCTCCAGAGGCCCCCTCACTAGTCTGAGCAGAGGCTAGGAAGCATATAAACAGTGCACTGCGCAGCACACGACGGAGCCCATAAATCAGATTCCAAAGGATTGGGTGTACTTCTTGCAGATCCACCAGTATTACAATAAAGACATATGCCTCTATCCGCCACTTCTTCTTGCACACTGCACTTTATCAAATACTGGTTACTAATTCAGCACATGTCACCTGTCTCTGATAAGACATGGAATTGGCACAGGAGGAAATGTATTATGGCTTAAAGTTTTTCAGAATCACGCATTTATTTTGTTACGAGTTTTATGAGGCACATGGGAGGCTGAATTGGAGAGAACACTCCATGACCAGGAATGGGACAAAGCGCTTGAATAGCCACACACAGTGACAGTCTCGAGGAATACTTGATTCAAATCAATACAATTCTACTGTCTATATAGAGCTTTCTTTCTCCCTAAAAAATAAACAGTCTTCCCTGATGCCAACCCCTCATGGCCAGATTGTGCTGCCCCAGGAGCAGACTTTTATAACATGAAGTTGAATTGTCCATCCTTTGCGGCATTTTGGCAAGCAGTCAAGGAAACTCAGTAACAGAGAGTGTGGGGGTGCCCTTCCTGGGCACCTGGGATTCCTGCGCTCTAAACCTATTGGAGATGAGCGAAGAATACAAAGTAGTGTCTCAGTTCTTAGACCTAGCCCTATTGCTCGCTTGTGATGGAAATCCTCCTACCTTCTCTTAATCGTGTCCTGATAGCAGACCATATACAAATGTAAAGTCTTGCATAGAGAGATAGCTAGAGACTTGCGGAAGCACGCTCTGCCATGGGGGAGGGACACGATTTAGATTGACAAAGGACATACACCTAGAGACCATAATCTAAATCCATAGTACCCCATGACCCAACGAGGACCGAGATTAATACTCTCATGATACCTCAAAGGGCCCACAGGGATGTCGTTTATATTATTTGCTTGATCATTTGATAATTAGAAGCTAGACTGATCTACATAACCGAGGCTATGAACAAGTCCACTGGACTTATGAGGCAAGGGAGGATAAAAGTTATGCAGCATGATTCTGTTATGCAATAGAAAAGACTAATAATGCAACATACCGTGGCACATTTTCTGGCAGTAGTACTTTACTGTTTTGCCATTTTCATACTTAAATACTGCTTGGGAAAAGGATACACCTCTTTGGCATCAGTTTAACACCTAAATACAGCAATCAGCAACTGAAAGGTGACCAGTTCACCTGAGGAAAGGTGCTGCCAATTCTTGGCTACGCGTGTGGCAGCATTTTCAATCAATTAATCAATCAGGGGATGTGTAAAGCGCACTACTTACCCGTGAGGGTCTCAAGGCGCTGAGGGAGGGGGGTGGCAACGCTACTGTTCGAAGAGCCAGGTCTTGAGGAGTTTTCTGAAGGCGAGTAGGTCTTCGGTCTGATGTAGGTGGGTAGGAAGGGTGTTCCAGGTTTGGCGGTGAGGTAGGAGAAGGATCTGCCACCGGAGGTAGTTTGTTGGATGCGGGGGCGGTGGCAAGGGTGAGGCTGGCGGAGCGTAGCTGGCGGGTGGGGGTGTGGAAGTTGAGTTGGCTATTCAAGTAGGCTGGTCCGGTGTTGTGGAGGGCTTTGTGTGCGTGGGTGAGGAGTTTGAAGATGATCCTCTTGTCAATGGGGAGCCAGTGAAGGTTCCTCAGGTGGGGGGTGATGTGGCAGCGGCGGGGTGCATTGACGATCAGTCGGGCGGAGGCATTTTGGATGCGCTGGAGTCGTTGTAGGTGTTTGGCTGGGATTCCGGCGTAGAGTGCGTTGCCGTAGTCTAGCCTGCTGCTGATGAGGGCCTGTGTCACTGTTCTTCTTGTTTCAGCCGAGATCCATTTGTAGATCCTGCGAAGGGTGCGGAGGGTGTTGTAGCAGGAGGAGGAGATGGCGTTGACCTGTTTGGACATGGAGAGGGTGGAGTCGAGGATGAATTCCAGGTTACGTGCGTGGTCGGTGGGTGTCGGTGCTGTCCCCAGAGTGGTAGGCCACCAGGAGTCGTCCCAGGCTGAGGGGTTGGGCCCGAGGATGAGGACCTCCGTCTTGTCCGAGTTCAGTTTCAGACGGCTGCTCCTCATCCAGTCGGCGATGGCCTTCTTTTTGTCGTGGAAGTTGGTTTTGGCGGTGCGTGGGTCCTTGGTGAGGGAGATGATGAGCTGAGTATCGTCTGCGTAGGTGATGATGTTGAGGTTGTGGTGGCGGGCCACTTGTGCGAGGGGGGCCATGTAGATGTTGAACAGCGTCGAGCTGAGGCAGGAGCCCTGGGGGACCTCGCAGATGATGTCAGTGGCTTCGGATCGGAAAGGCGGGAGGTGGACGCTCTGGGATCTGCCGGAGAGGAAGGACGTGGTCCTTCTCTTGGATACCGGCTTCATGGAGGCGAGTCTTTAGTGTGCGATGGCAGACCGTATCTAAGGCGGCAGATAGGTCCAGGAGGATGAGGGCTGATGTTTCGCCATTGGCTAATTGGCGCCTGATGTCGCCTGTGGCGGCGATGAGGGCTGTCTCGGTGCTGTGGTTTCGTCTGAATCCGTATTGGGATGGGTCCAGGGTGTTTCCAGTAACTTTGAAACGTTTGAGCTAGAAGCAATCTTTTCTTGTTCACATAAGGCATTATGCAGCTGAATATGGATTATGTGGTAAGATTTCATAATGAAACAGAACTAGCTGCCACTGCCCACTTGTGTTAGTATCGCACTGCTGAGGGTTTCATGTGATGTATTATTTTATCTTACTTCGGCACTTAGCGCACCGACACCCAGCGGACGCCGCAGTACAATTGTGCTTACCAGGTTTGGAAATGTGGAGATATGCAAGTTGCACATTTCTTTTTCACAGATCAAAAAATAAAGATGGATAAATGTTAGTAAGATGAGAAACATGTGAAAATGTACAGTTATAAATGTCAAAATAATAAATACCAAAAAATTGGAAGGCCTGAGAAGCAAAACAAGCATTTGATGCAGACATCTCGTAATTCGAGTGACTGCATGGTTCCTTGTTAAATGTTTGTATCCGTTATATTTTAATGTTATTTGTTTGTGTGTACAATATCCTCGCTCTGGGAGCATTGCTTGGAATGAAACCCCGTCTGGAACATAGCACATGCGAAATAAACACATCTAATGAAACCTAATCTGAATTTTAGAGGCTTGAGTGGATGCCAGGCCCTGTCCCGCTGATAATGGAGTCCGCAAGGGGGAGAGAACGAGTACCAGTAGTAGTGCTGAGTGGGTGCCTGAAAGCAGTAGAGTAGGTGGACCTGGAGGGGCCAGCAAAGCTTCAATGTTCCCCCTCAAGCACGAAAGAGATGAGAGGCCCCCAGCGTGAGGCCGCGAGCGTGGGAAGGAAACGGGGTGGGACCCAGATAGCTGAGGGCTGGTGCTGTCAGCTGCAATGGGTTGTGATCAGTTGAGACAGCCTTAGACCAGCAGGGGCATCGGGAGACACCCACGCCATTAGGGAGCAGCCTTATATTACGTTGGGTCAGGGTGCCAGAAGGTAATACTATTGTATTATTAAACTCTTTACAATTGTATAAAAAAAGAACACTGGTGAGCATAAGACCGATAAAAACCCATTATACATAAAACCAATAATAACATAATTCATTAGAGATTTAAAAATACTTAACTGAGGTGATAAGCCAGGAGAGCAGGGAATGTACAGATAGCTTTGGATCATGGAACACAACAAAAAAGGGCGGGGTCACCGTCAAACTCATCATTAAAGTACATTATCCCAGACGGGTATCAGGAGTGCCATGGTGCTGTCCTAACAAATCCGTGCCATGCTGCTAGCCTAGTCGAAACAGTAAATGTCGGGTAACCTCTTTCTTACCCTGAAATGTCCTTTGTTACTAATAATGAAAGTAGGAGTTGTTCTGGGAGGACATTCTAAAAGGCCAGGAGGATGCTAGAAAGAGCAGGGGTATTTGGGATCTATGAAATGTTTTGTGTGGCATGGAGGGGTGAGGATGGAAGGGTGAGATGAGGCAAGCCGATTCGCTTTTGCGTTGTCAGGCAGGAACCTACTAAGGCTTTGTCTCTCCCGCTGTCATGTGCAGGGTACCAGTCTGGGTCAGATCTGAGCAACGAGCTGGTGGGCCGCGCCGCCGGGGGCCCCCTCCATGTGCTTTGCAGGGGGGCCCCCTCAAGTTTTGTTACGCCACTGCCTAAGAAAGACATACTGCGAGCCGAGATAAAAGCAAAGAGACTTGATGTCACCAGTTTAAGATCAGATCTGGATGACATGGTAGATGGTACTTTGCCTTTGTAGAGGATGGACATGTACGAGCAGGATGAAGTACTGTTCATGGCAAAGGACATCACTCGGAAAGCGAGAGCAGCACATGAGAAATTAGTCGAACTGGCAGGAAAATACATGGTAGACCTGTCAAGGACCAAAGCATTGCAGGGTAACCACAGGCTACATTATTCAGATCAGGACCTAGATGAGAGAAGAACAATAGGATTAAAAACACACATAAGGGAACTGATCACTGGAATAAGGACATGGAAAGCGCTGGATAAATGGGAAGAAAGATGGTCCAAGAAAGGGACCGTCAGGAGAAGCACACTTGGGATGTCCCCAGAGGGAGGGCTGCAGAAGATAGAGGCATACCCTTTGTGTGAGGTTGCAAACGGGAGCTATGTGCATGTGCCCTGGAGTAGGGGGGACTTAGCTGCCTTTACCAACTCCTTCCCTAAATTGAGGGTAAATCCAGTGGAATGGTACAAGCAGGTAGAGAGGTTCGTAAAAATCTCCAAAGTACTCTGGGTTGACCTGAACACCCTGTTTGACATTGTGGTGCCAGGAGACTTGTGGTCAGCATGTAAGGTTAGTGCTGAATGGCCCACAGCAGAACCAGAGAGAGATGCACGGACTAATGGACCGTCCGAGACAGTAATGACAAAATATGAGAGAGTGATGACTTGGCTGAAGGAAAAGGTGCCAATGCAGGACATAGATTGGGTCAAAATAGATCGAACTAGGCAGGAACCCAAGGAGACAGTTCATGAATATTATGAGAGATTGCTGAAGGCGTTTAAACAATATAGCGGGTTGGATGTAATGGATCCTAAAGACATAGGGCAGTTTGTGTCTAAATTTGTTTTGGGCTTAAGACCGGATATTTGTTTAATGATTCAGCAACACTTGATTTGTTGGCAAAATAAACCTTTGGATGAAATTCTGAGATATGCTAGGTACTGCAGTGATGAGATAGATTCAAAAGCCAAAAAGCTAAAAGACAAACTGATGGTGGTACAGATGCAGTCAGCTGGTAAGGGTGGACAACAGCAACAGGGAACAGGGACCGTGGGCAGGAGACAGAATAACCAGAACAAAGGTAATGAGGAGAACTCCAACTCAAGACCTAGGGTAGACATTGCGACATTGAAAAAGACGACCCGGTGCCATCAATGTAACGAGGTGGGACATTGGAAACGCGAGTGTCCCTACAACGTTGAAATTGGAGAACTAGAGATAGAGGAGGAAGAGGTTCAAAACACTCCAGGAAAAGGGGCAACGGCATACCAAGGAAAGGTGGTCAAAGGGGGGACCCCAGCTCCACGAGCCCAGTTCCCTCAACCACCCAGAATAGGGACAGCGGGAAAGACCTATAGACAGATGCCTCTTTTCGTAGGAGGAGAAGAGTGTTACTACGTTGATCCCCTAACGGGACAGAGAGTGGAGAGAGAAGACTGTACCCTTGGGGCAGGCTTAGAGGTGGACCAAAGGGGACCATACGTTGAGGCCGAAGTGACAGGGTGTCCCGCGACTTTCTTAGTAGACACAGGGGCCACCCGATCCACGATAAGATCAGCCGTAGTTCCAGGCCTGCCAATGTCAGGAGAAACGATTCAAGTGGTGGGGGTCGCAAACAGGAGAATAACAAGCCCATTGACCGAACCAGTGCTAGTGAAAATAGGGAAATACAGCGATGAGCATCAGTTTGTGGTTTGTGATTCTAGCCCTGTATGCTTATTGGGAAGGGATTTATTGTGCAAGTTAAATTGTACAATCTACTGCACACCGCAGGGAGTGGAAGTACTGACCAATGATGATGACGCAGACTTTAAGTGTTGCAAACTCAAGAACGTGTGTGGAGCTGTATCCCACTTTGACAGTGGATGAGCTCCCGTGGGACCTAAGGGAGACCGTGACACCAGAAGTGTGGGATTTCACTGGGGAAGAGATTGGACTAGTCAAAGGAGTGGATCCAGTGAAAATCATAGTAAAACCGAATGCTGAGTTTCCGAGAACACCCCAATATAAATTGACCCCAGAAACGATCGCAGGTATAAAACCCGTGATCGAGTCCATGATTAAGCAGGGAATACTGAAAGAAATCGTGGGTAGTCCGTGTAACTCCCCGATTATGGGTTTGCAGAAACCAAGTGGGAAATTCAGAATAGTGCAGGACCTTCGAAAAATCAATAACATAGTTGTCTCATGTTGTCCAGTGGTACCGAATCCATCAGTGATATTGTTTCAGATACCGTTCCAAGCTGAATGGTTCACAGTGAAAGACCTTTGCCAGGCTTTCTTTTCGATCCCTTTGGACGAGGATAGCCACTTTCTTTTCGCTTTTAAGCTGGAAGGTCGCGTATTAACATGGTGTCGTATCCCACAGGGGTATACAGAGAGCCCATCGATTTTTAACCAGCTTTTGAAGAAAAATCTTGAAAGTCTAGTGCTGCCCCAGAATTCGGTTCTGGTCCAGTACATAGACGACCTACTTGTTGCGTCAGAAACTGAAGAAGCTTGCAAGGAGGACTCCATTGCTTTGCTAAATCACCTAGCTGTAAACGGGCACAAGGTGTCTCCGAGCAAATTGCAGTACTGCCTGACGGAAGTGCAGTATTTGGGGCACAGAATGGAAAAAGGAAAACGGAAGGTGTCACCAGACAGAATAGAGGCGATCATGAAAATGAACGCACCTAAAACGCAGAGAGAGGTCAGGATGTTCCTAGGGATGGTGGGTTATTGCCGACAGTGAATAGCGAACTTTTCACTGAAAGCAAAACCCTTGCAAAAACTGACGCACAAGGAGGTGAGTGATCCGGTGCCATGGGACAAAGATTGTTTGATGGCGTTCCTGCAGCTGAGAGAGGACCTGTGTCGTGCTCCTGCTCTGGGAATGCCAGATTACGACAAAACATTCTTGCTTTACTGTTGCGAAAGAGAGGGTTGTGCTTTGTCAGTCCTGGTCCAAATCCATGGGAATGCCCGTAGACCAGTCGCCTATTTTTCGGCTACCTTAGACCCAGTAGCCGCAGCGTTGCCCGGATGTCTCAAATCTGTTGCTGCAACGGGTGTCAGCATTGAGAGGTGCGAAAACATAGTCATGGGACACCAGTTAGAGGTGTATGTGCCACATTCTGTTGAACTGTTGATGACCAGGACCAAAACACAGCATCTGACCAATAGTAGGCTCACGCGCTATGAGCAAGTCATTCTTGCTGCAGAGAACGTGACCCTCAAGAGATGCTCTGTTTTGAACCCTGCTACTTTGATGCCACTCCCAGGTGACATTGATGATGATGTATGTACAGATCATGACTGCCTTGATGTGACTGAACTATGCACCAAACCGAGACCCGACATCGTGGATGAGCCACTGACTGACCCTGATGAAGTTTTCTTTGTTGATGGCTCATGTGTAAGAGACGATGTTGGTCAGTTGAGAGCAGCTTATGCTGTTTGTACAATTACTGGAGTTGTGGAAGCCGCTTGCCTGGAAGGAGTACACTCCGCTCAGGTAGCTGAAATTGTTGCATTAACGCGTGCCTGCCTGGCAAGCAACCAAATTCGAGTCACCATATACACCGATAGCCAATACGGTTTCGGGGTAGTTCACGATTACGGGCAGTTATGGTCTCAAAGGGGTTTCATGACCTCTTCAGGTTCACCCATTCGCAATGGAGAGTTTGTACGTTTATTGTTGGAAGCCTTGCAATGTCCGGCAGCTATTGCCGTTGTGAAATGTACAGCACATACCAGAAATACAGACTTTGTGTCACAGGGCAATAGATATGCCGACGAAGTGGCACGATACTGTGCCGAGCAAGGGTACTCTTTCGTGGAGGTGGAAGTGGGGGGAATAAATGCAAGGACGGAATTAGCTATGATCTTGGAAACTGTAGATACTTGGGACGAGTTAAAATGTATACAAGAAAATGCACCCGATTTTGAGAAAAGAACATGGGAAACTGCAGGATGTGTGATGGGCGAAACAAATTTTTGGGTTTCAGCAGATGGAAGGGCAGTGTTGCCAAATGAGTTGGTGAGCCCAATGGCAAGACAAATACATGGTCCAGTACACCTAGGGAGAGACGCTATGCTGAGGGTATTCAGACAAACGTGGTACAACCCCAAGTTTAGAGTAGCAGCAGAAGCAGTGTGCCAGCGTTGTGTGACCTGTCAGCAGCTGAACATAGGGAAAAGAACACCAGTTGCATTGAGTCACATAGGGAGGTCTGGAGGTCCATTCAATCAAATGCAACTGGATTTCATTGAAATGCCAAGATGCAACCGCCTTCGATATGTCCTGGTGGTTGTTTGCATATTTTCCAGATGGGTCGAGGCATACCCTACACGCAGGTGTGACACCCTCACAGTAGCCAAGTTATTGCTTAGGGAACTCATTCCGCGCTTCGGGATACCGGCCTCTTTGGAATCAGATAGGGGAACCCATTTTAACAGCGAACTTGTGAAGATGATTTGTGCAGCCCTGAACATAGACCAGAAATTGCATTGTAGCTATCGACCAGAAGCTTCGGGAATTGTGGAGCAGATAAACAACACCATAAAGTCCCGAATTGCCAAAATGTGTTCATCAACGTCTCTGAGTTGGCCTGATGCCCTGCCACTGGTTCTTATGAGCATCCGTAGTACCCCAGACAGAAGAACGGGACTATCACCGCATGAGGTGTTAATGGGGAGGGCAATGAGACTGCCATCAATACCAACTGCAGCATTGTTGAATATCACAGATGATATGATCCTGGACTATTGCAAGGGTCTGTCTGATGCCATTCATTCTGTGTCCCTTCAGGTGCAGGCTGCCGAGGTCCCGTCGTGCCAGGACTTGTGTCATGACCTGTGCCCTGGAGACTGGGTGCTGGTCAAAAAGCACGTCAGAAGAAGCTGCCTAGATGTCCGGTGGCGTGGGCCCTACCAGATCATCCTAACCTCGAACACTGCTGTGAAGGTGGGAGGACTGCCCAATTGGATCCACGCGTCCCACACGCGGAGGGTTCCAGCACCTCTGGAAGAAACAGCTCCTCTCTCGGATGTACGTCCAGCTGTGGACAGAGAAGCCATAGAGGGGACCAGCCAAGCTGTAGAGGTGCCAGAAGAAGCTGGGAGCGTGTCTGACCAGGCCGAGGACGGTCAGTACAACAGTGAAACCGACGACGCTACTGAAGGAGAAAGTAGCTGGGAGTACGAATCAGACGCTGGCCAAGCTGAAAGCGAGCGCGAGCAAAGCAGAAGGTCAAGGAGCAGGAGGGCAAGGCGTGGAGAGGCCAGCTGGCCGCAAAGGAGAAGGTCAAGTCTGAGGTCAACTCCAGAGAGATCCCTTGCTCCAATATCCGAAGACTCAGACCCGGACGAAGGCGCTCTGGGCTCTGAAGCAGCAGGTCCAAGATGGTCAAGCAGAGTACGCGTGCCTAACAGAAGATACGCCACTCCTGAGTGGACATATCTGGCGACAGATGTCTTGGGAACGAGTCACAGGGAGAATAAGGGCGGTGATAGTGACCAGCACTGAACCCATCATCACAGTAGAAGTACAGCTGTTGGTGCCTGGAGTCGAAACAGAAGGGTCACTAACGTTCAAAATCCCCAACCCTCCCTACCTAAGCAAGTTAAAGCACATGTTCTTCACCGAATTACAATTCCCCGACTTCGGAACAACGATAACAAGTCATGAAGAGCACATTCTTCGTTTGGAAATATTGAACTACGCTATCCAAGCCGCAGGTTCGAGCCTCATTGTAGATGCTTAAAGACTTTGTAAATATACGAGAGTGAGAAGATAACCTAGCGCCTAGTGGAAGGAGAGAAACTTAGGGACTTTTCCTTTAAGTTGACGGAGAAGGGCTATGGTTGTCTGTGTTAAAATTCAAAAAGACTTTGCAAAAAGAGATTGCCAGCTTTCGATTGTGTGGTTCTAAAGACTGAAGGATCAAGAGAGACTGTAAAGGAACTCAAAGAGAAAGAACTTTGTGTTGAAAAGGAGAAAGGAATCATACTGTCTGAAGAACATGGAGGCCGGTAATCCGAACCGCAGAGCCAAATGTATAATAGGCACACTAATAGTGGGAGTGATACTTCTTATAGCTTTAGTAGTTACTGTATCATATGTAATGGGACACGAGAGTGAGGCAGGGGTACCAGACGCAAAATCTGTAGTGACACCAAAACCCACTGCTGCTGGTAAGAAAGAGGAAACCGCACAAGAGAAAGCGTTATTAGCAGCAGAAACCCGTAGGTTACATATGGATGAGTCCCAGGGCGACTATAGGTCAAATGCTTATGCCAAACTTTTGTATGAATATGTTGATGCCATGGAGGTCAAGGACTGTATGTATGTATGCAACTGCCAGCGTCTGTAGATGAAGGCATTAGATATCATCACCTCCCACTGACTTATGGCATTACATGTAGCTTATTGCTTAGCATATTTTATGGAAGAGATAGTTTTGAATATTATTTTTCTAATTACGATTCAGTGTTACCAGAAGTCCCAAATTACAAGCAAATGAATAAGTGGGACTACTATAAGAGTGAGGACAGATTGGCAAAGTTCTTCATTCCTTGGGATACTTTAGATACTTCACATGCCCGCAGAAATAACTTGACCTGCAAAGTGTCAGAAGTCGAGAAGAAGTTTATAGGGCAAGTGGATGATCGTTATAGAAGGCAAAAGATTCTGAAAAAATCAGGACAGTGGAAGACAGATTGGACCGAGGAGGAGAAAGCACACAAAAGGAAGGGTAGTAGTGGTCCAATAGCTTTGGATCGAACACAGAAAGGGAAGTTATGCCTTCACAGAAGTCAAACGTACTATGAAAATGTATTCGTAGGGGAGGTCAGTTGTGAACATGCTTTTAGATTAGAGTATTACACAAAGGACTTCTTGAAAGGAATGCAAGTGATTCCAAATGTATATTTTGTATGTGGAAGAAATGCCTACGTGAGACTACCTGATAACTGGTACGGATCATGTTATTTGGCAATTGTCTTCCCCAAAATATACCATGCCCAAGACTTAGAGATCATAGAGGGCAAGGTCTCAACAAGAGGGAGAAGAGACCTAGGGGTTGCGGAAATAGTTGGAGATGTATTTGGAGCTGCCTTTCCTCTTTTAGGACTGATCCTCAATGATGTCAAAATTAGGAGACTGGCAACAGTCGTAGACAGATTGTCTGCCAGTACTGCTAGATCCTTAATGCTGGTGGAAGGAGAGATGCAGTCGATAAGAGCCATGGTGCTTCAGAACCGTCTTGCGTTAGACGTTCTGCTAGCCAAAGAGGGCGGAGTCTGTAAGGCTTTGAAGGTCCAGGAATGTTGCACTTACATTCCAGACAATTCAAAACCCCTTGAGAAAGTCATTATGAACATAACTAACATTCACAAAGAGATCGAAGACCTAACTAAAGTGAATGTTTGGGAAAACGTGGGTCATGGAATGGGTGAAGTTGGAGGTTGGTTCGCCATCATAGGGAAGAGCTTTGTATGGTACATACTGAAGCCTATCATCATAATAGTCATCTGTGTGATCATGTTGTGGGGATTGGTGAGGTTGTACCAATGGTACAGATCAAATAGGTTGGAGAGATCCAGGAGAGAACAGGAACGGAGATTAGCTGCAATGCAAGACAATCAGTACAAGAGTCTGAGGGCTCTAGAAATGCTGAAACGAGGGGGGATTGCAACTAGTTCCGTTTAAATTTTGATGATGACCCCGAGAGGTCATCAAAGGGGGGAACTGAGAGAGCGCAAACTGAACAAAACGCATAAGTGCACCATAAGTGCAAGTCTGTTGCACAAACCATAATAGAAGTGCTTGCAAGTGTTGAAAATACATTCACCTATGCTTAGACTTGTGTAGTTAACATAGAAATTATATAGAAGTGGGACTGACGCAGAAATGTGTGGAAAATATATATTCTTATTAAACGTGACTAATCAGGATCCATGTTATGTGGCTGCTAATGTAGGACTGTCATGCTGCAAAGCATAGAAGGGAACAGGCCTCATGGCCAGGGCAGAGAGGATTGGAAATGTACACTTATACATTACATGGATTGCACTAATGTTATAGTAATTCTGTTTATTCGTTAGATTTATATTCCATAGAAGTGTTTCTCATAATCAAAGAATAAAGCGTTAACATGTTATTTTAATTCACAAAAGGATTTGAAGAGAATAAAACCTCTGCGAGAATGGTTGTAGGCCTGAAGAGATAAAAAGGTTTCTGATTTGCACGTGCTGGTACAGGCCGAGTTGTGTCGAGAAATGTTGCAAACTTCTGTTACAAGTCTATGAGAATTGGGATCCAAGTTGCGGATGTCTGTCTGCAGGTGCGAGGGGGATTCCAATTAAAGTTAGATTAATAGAGCTCTGTTCGAAGAGACTGGTACAGACATGGAGGAGGGTTCAGGAATGTTTCGGGGGTATCAGCATGCTGGAGAAGAAGCCTGAGAAGCAAGGTCAACTCTAAACACGAGGCCCAAAGGAAGATCATCATGGAAAAAGCCAGAACCGACACCACGTGAGGGGCGTCTCTTGAGGGGCGTATCAACTGTGATTGTGATTTTGTATTAGGGACAGCACCCCTGGGTGGAGTTAGAGCAGATGCCTGAGGACCTTTCAGAGAGCGGATGGGTAGGCAGAGAGGGGTCATGACTGGAGATCATAGGTTTTCACCTAAGACTAAGAGTGGGTGAACTTCTTAGGAAGTCACTCACAGCTGACACCTTTGATAGGTTGAGATTTTGTTAAGTAGGGATACCATCCAGTACAGAGTAGGGACAGCCTAACCTGATTCCTTCCTTCCTTTGTAAATGGCGGATAGATTACAATTCGTGTCTATTCTTGCAACCCTAGTGATTCTGGAATTAATTTTGGTGTTCTTCTTTGGTCGCCTAAGAGCTTTTAGAGCACACATGTATGTAATAGTGCCTCTATATCTTTTGAATCTCGTTTTGAGATGCCTGTATTTGCAGTTATCATTGACTCTATAATAAACCTTTGAAACTTAGAAGTAGTATGTGGTTTTTCAGAGTCGAGCCCATTATTAGTCAAACTAACCTGATATTGGATGCACTTTCTTTCCTCAATGACAGGCAATAAAGATTCAGTCGACCTGAACGGGGTTTAGATCTGTAGTGGTAAAAAAGAGATCAAAAATCCCGCCCTCCCATGAGTTAGAGGGAAGGAGATGAAGGGAGAGGGAAGGAGAGAGGGGGAGGGAGGGAGACAGTCAGAATGAGTGTGAGATAGAGAGAGATAGGGAGAGAGAGGGAGTGAGAGGCAGTGAGAGAGTCAGAGAGAGTGAGACAGAGGGAGACCGGGGAGGGAGAGAGGGAGATAGAGGGATGGAGGGAGGGAGGCAGAGAGAGATAGATAGAGGGAGGGAGTCAGAGAGAGGGAGAGAGAGAGAGAGAGGTGTTTGCCGGGTCTGGTAGCTCAGTGGACGAAGGCGTCTGCTGCAGGGACCTGTGTTCAACCTCATGGTCACAGTTTTTTTGTTGCTCTAGCCCCTCCCCCCCCCCCCCACTGACCCCGCCCCCACCGGTGCAGCCCTCGGAAACAAACCACACTGTAAATTTGGCCCCTGAGAGAAAGTTTGTGAGTACCCATGCTCTAAACCCTCCCACACTGTGTCCTTCCGGGCCATTGCGCGAATAGCCCCGGGGGAAGACTGGTCTGCGACCTTATCTTCCCCCGGGGGCCCTCATTAGCGCCTCCTGGCGCTAAGGATCGCGGTGGCGGCGTGCGCGCCGTGAGTACAGCCAGGAGATGGAGTCCGGCAATGGCGTGGCGTGGTCGCAGGTGGCAGAACAGTCGGGGCAGGCTGAGGCAAGTTAGAACAGGGCACCTGCAGGCCTTCACTGCAGCAGCACACGGTGAGTGTCCCCGCTCCCAGTAGAGCAACACGGTAGTCAAGGCATATGGAAATAATGTGGTGCTGATAAGTGGTGAAGTGTGGAAGGTAAGGAGAGTCACACGTTGCCACCTGGGCACAAGGGAGGACAACCGTGAAATATGGTGGGGGCAGTCAAGACAATATATTGGCCCTGGGATACTAGACGAAATGTTATAAATGAAGGGACACCCATGGTATGTGGATGGTACCTAATAGCAAACATTCTGAAACCGGCAAGCTGTATATAAATAATATTTGGAGGACACCCATAGCATATGGGGAGAACCGTGATGAAATGCAGGCCTTGGCACTCTGGAGGTAATTTTTGACACATGGGGGCATCCATAGCACATTTTGAAGAAATATAATAGACAAGCCCTATCGGTTTTTGAAATGGTAGTGAAAATACGTCCGAGCAGCAGTCACTCTTGCAGCTCATGCTCCTATTAATTATCATATTAACCAAATTAAAGTTTGTGCAGCAATGTTTAGGGGCAGCTTTAAGCTTGTAAAAACTGGATTGTGCATATACAAAAATTAATGCACAAGCAAAAAAACAAAACAGGTCTCGAAATATTTGTAGCGAGCCCATTTTCTGAATCGAAAACGCTTTCCTTCGCCAGCAGAGGGAGCTCGCTTAACGCAGTTATTTCTAAAAGTTGTTATTTTAGTTCTGCAAGTTGTTTGGCGGGGGATGCAGTACTAGTGTACCTGTTTTCATCACTAACATAAGTGTGTGAGCCTGCTTCTCCAGGTCCGTATACTTTAATAAGGTCCATTGAGTTAAAAAACAAATAGTCAATTGAGTTCAAAAACATTAACCCAAATATACATTACTCACCTCTACAGACGCCCACTCTTACAACAATAGCGAAAATTATCCGAAACAGATTTTTTTTAAATGAGAAGTCATGGGCGAATTAACTAACCGCCACTGCAAAGAGGTGTAGATTTAAAATACGCATACATGATATAATCACGTTCGGTGGGAACGTCTGCGCGGAATTGATTTTATCTGGAAAAATACACACAAACTGCATTTGTAACTTATCAGGTAAAAGTTCAACTGCAGTGCATTAATTGTTTTGTGCAGGTAAGGAAAAGTAGAAAACCCTTTTGTATGGCCAGATGTTAGAAGCCGGTTTTATATAAATGTTGCCATTATCAGGCCCCAAGGCGACCCCACCGCCCCAGCAGAGCTTTGTTCCAGAAAAATGAATTAGAATGTGTCAGTAGAATGTGCGAGTAGGCAGCGTGCCCCTGAAGTGGGTGACGTCCCCTAGTCACAGCAATGTCCCTTAACTGGGTTGTGAAATTCCATTACTGTGACTAGGGGACGTCACCCAATTCAGAGGCACACTGCCTACTCATACTTTCAAGCCCTCATAACGGAGAGTCAGGGTCGGATTGGGATCACAATTAGGCCCGGGCACTGACGAAAAAAGTGGCCCACATTCAAGAGGCGTGGCCCATATTTAAGGGGCGTGGCCCACATTCAAGGGGCGTGCCCTTTCATGAAACACCATTTGCACAGACAAGGAATGAAAGTGGGAGGATACTGTTCTTGCACACGACACAGGGCCAAGGTGACAATGGCCTACATGCTGAGCAACTAAAAAAATAGCAAGGCCCCTTTATGTCCCAAAATTATTCCAGCCCTCCAGCACAGGAGCACCTGAAAAGCAGCAAAGCCCCTGCTATTACTAACCTACCCAGCCCTCCCCAGACCTTCAGCTCAGGAGCACATGAACAGAGGTAAGGCCCCTGCAATTAGTAAATTAATCAACCCTCCAGGCCTTGGGAAAATGTCCTGGCAGGGGAGCACAAAACACAGCTTTCTGGGTCATCCAAGGTAGCCAGGTAGCCAGGGGGAAGGCTGAGGTGAAGCTGGTGCATGGGAAGTGCCTTCCCAGTGTGTTCTGGCAGTTTGAGTGTTTACCATTTACTGTAGTATTACCCTTGTACCTGTGTATGCTACCCTTTTGTAACTTGCACAAGTCACTTTTCTCTTGTAACACACTGTTTGCTACCTCTCACTTTTGTTTGCTTTAGATACTTGCACAAGTGCCACCATTGCCTACGTAACGTTTGTTCTTGTGCTGGAGTGTCTGCCATTAATTGCAGTATTATACCTCTACTTGTATTTTGTACGCTTTTGTAACCTGCACACATATCTCTTTTTCCTCCTGTAATGTATCGTTTCCTCCTCTTGTATTTTGGTTGCTTACTATTGTCACTTTTGATTCATGTAACTTAACGTTTGCTTTTGTAATTTGCCCACTTATAATTTTCTCCTCATGCATTATTGCTGTTCCTAGTGTGAAGCGCTCTGACACCTTTGGGTAAAGTCCGCGCTATATAAAATCGCATAAATAAATAAATAAAACAAAAAAATTCCAAACATCACCAGGCCCCCACAGCAAGACCCATTGTTCCTCGCCCACAATGCCCTGAATGTGAAGGGCTGTGGGCGAGGTGTTAAGACTAACACCGTCTCTGGGCTGCATGGGCACCAGGGAGCCGAGGTACAAATGGCTCAAAGGCCTGAGAAACACCTGGCCCCCAGGGAGGCCGATTATTGCAAACAATCACCCCTCCCCAGCCCAGCCTCAGCTTGATTGCTTGGCAGGGTAGGGGTGAAGGAGAGCCCACAGCTGACAATCGCTGTCTGGCCGCACAGCGAGGCTGCTTTAATTTTCTCTGTCTGTCTCCGTGCAGTCTGTGGGCCGTTTTTTTTCTCCCCTTTCCTAGTCCACTCTCTGTGGACTGGGACAGGGGAGAAAAAAACGGCCCACAGAGGGCACTGAGGCACCGGCCCTTCGGCCCATTCCCGAATGCCCGCCTTGCCAATCCGCCCCTGCGGAGAGTGCACTGGAGAGTGTACCCTAGAACACGCAACAACAGATTACATTTTATGAACAATGAGTGCAAGTGGGATCACATAAGTTCCTATATTAAGTAGAATTTGCGCCTTCTCCATTGTTTTGGAATCCTCCTGTAAAGTGTTGTTGTCACATGGGAGGTGCCTTCCTTTGACCGCGAATAAAGACAGGTCAAATTATCACGCAAAACAACCCTAAAATGAATAAACATCAATAGGCCAAACTAAGCAAGCAAACAAGTGAAATATATTGAAATAGGACAGTGAAGTTTTAAAACTAAGAAGCTTCCTGCTACATGCTGCCAAAGACTGGAATCAACTTCCTCTCGCAATCAAAAACAGTACCTCCCAAATGTCATTTAGAAAAGCGGTTAAAACATGGCTATTCAAGGCCCGATAAACTAATGTCACCAGTTTAGGACAACACGTCTTCTCTACAGCGCCAAGACGCCCACGGGCATACGAGCGCTATTCAAAACCACAAATCAAATCAAATCAAATCAAATCAATAAGAAGAAATCGAAAAGGGAGCAGACGAGGCACTAGCAGTAACATGTAAATAATACACCATGCACCGAGCAGTACAAAAATGATTTTAGGCGTAGATACCCCTGTCTTCCATACTTCTCATGAATTACTCTAAAAAAATTAGCCACTCTTAAACATGAGACCGTACATATTGGTCTGGGCGCACAGTCGTAACTGCATCGCCCTAGACTCACGCACAACACCCTTCGCACAAACATGGCGAACAACAAATCATCAATATTGAACACTACATTCTTGCCCCTATGCTCTTTTATCGCAGACATACCACCACTGGAAGATCTATGCGGATTGCATTGGACTGTGTTTGTATGCTTTCTCTTGTGGATGTTAACTGCCTAAGTGATTGTCTGGCTGTGTTATGTTTAATTGCAAATAGTCACAGTGACACTGGTAAGAATGGGTATAAGTCATACCAGAATGTTAATATGGAATATGGAATGTTACTAGCGGCATGTGGAGTTCACCTGTCAACTGTAGCAGACTTGTTGGCCCTTACTTGTTGTAATATACTTTAAAAAAAGGATTATGCCTATTCTACATTCGTGGACTCATCGCAACAATTTGGGCGAAGAGTTAAAGAGGAAAAGGTTATCACTAGTAATGTTAAGAACAATCAGAAATAAGTAGTTGATAAAGGTTATACACAAGATGAGGAAGGAATCTCAAGGACAGACAAAAAAGGGGATTCCAAGACAATAGAGAAACAAGCATTTACAATGCAACGGTTTCGCCTTTGCAAAAGTTAGAGCTATTGGCATTGTAAATGACAACATTTTTATTTATGTTTTGGTTTTGAAAACAGATAAATAAATGGCATTGTCATTTACAATGGCAAAAGCTTAATCTCTCGCAAATGCGAGACCTATTGGATTTGTAATGCAATAGGTCGCGTATTTACAGAGGAGAAAGAAAAACAGGAATAGAGACAGAAGAGGGTGACAGTAGAAAGTGTAAATATACATAGAAATGATAGAAAGAGGGAGCGAAAGATGGAAAAAGAATTATGAAAATGATGGGATGTGAAGAAATAAGGAGAGAAAGAAATAAGTAAAGGATGGCATACAGAAAAGAGCACACAAGGTAAGAACAGAATATGTTGGAGAGAGGAGTGAACAAGGGTAAGAACAGAAAGGCAAAAAACTAAATTGCATATGAAAGAAAGCGGGGCTATAGGAACAATCGAATATCGAGACCATACATAAAGTGTAAGAAAGGGAAAAAGGAGAGAGAAAAAGCCAGGGAAGGAAAGGGCGCAGAAAAGAAAAAATACTGAGCTACATGTAAGAAAGTTGAGTAAAAAGAGAAAAATGATGAAAATGGCAGCTTAGAGGAAGAGGGACAGAAAGTGAAAAGAAAATGAAAGAGGAAAAGAGGGGGTAGTGCAAGTGAGAAGCAGTAATAAAAACAGAAGTTAAAGGGGAGGGACAACATGAAGGAAAACAGTAATATGGAAACAGTTTTAGCAAGGCAGACTTGAAAGAGAAGGAAAGCAATAGTGAGAAAAGGAGGCACAAACAAGAAGAAAAGAGACTCAGAACAGAGACCCGATCAGGTGTAGAGAGAAAGAGAATTAAGAGGGGAAAGTGCTAGAGAAGGGAGAACGAGAAGAAAGAGAGAATGTCAATGAGATATAGTTTGCCCAGCTGGTAAAAAAAAGCGACATCCTTTTTGTCAAGAGGCACTGCAAACTACATATCTGGATCTATAATGGGTCAATAAATTTTACATGAAAAAAGTAGGCATCTTAAAACTAGGTCAGTTTTATACTAGAGAGGAATGCCAAAAGTACAGTGAAACCAAGCATTTTGTAGCAACTATGCTTGAGGTAGATCCTATTGCTTCTGGGTATTTTTTAAGATCTTACACTATGGTTATTACATTAGTATTGTTGGCCAAATTTGCTATAAAGGAACAATCTTGTAATCTAGTATGTGTAATCTCCTTGGGCGGTAACATTACCCCACTTGTAAAGTCTAGGGTCTGTGATTCTCTTTTGAAGGTAAATATTATCACTCACACAACACAACACAATATTCACAGTTTGCTAAGCATTGCCACCTCAGCACGACATCCACATTGTTTCCTGTAAACCTTGCCGCACAACAAATGGACACATTAGACACTTTCCTGACATCATCACACAAGACACCAAAGCCTAAGAGTTGGTACCTCAACAGCATGTGCTCTCATCAACACTTATTAGAATAATTCTCAATAAGACTAGCAATGGATAACATTGTACCTTTGTAGAAGGAAACAAATGGCAGGGTCTACATCTATACTCAAAGGAGGCAGGCTAAATGAAGAAGGATGAGGTGAGAGGAAGTGCTGTGTGGATGGAGGGGGAACAGAGAGAGTGTGTCTGCCCATCCCACAATTACATAACCCTATTCCTACCCAAAACTTCCTCTTCCTCATCGATCCCGCCTTATCTCTTTCCACCTCTCCACCCTTCTAATGTCAGCCTTCCCTCCTATCCTCTGCCAAATAGCCCTTCCTCACACTTTCCCTCAGAACGTCATTCCCCTTAATCTATTGGTCCTCCTCTCTTCCCCTACCTATCCATGTTCTTTCAGCACTTCCCAAAAGAAACCAAGTGAGACTCAGGGAGATGGAAAGAGACAGAGAAACCAAGACAAAAAGGTATTTATGTTCCTGTTTAAAAGAAGTGCCAGCGTAAAAAGATGCACAAACCCCTTGATAAAGCACGGAAAAACGTACAGTTGCAGTGATAGAGGCGATCGCCCAGCATTTAACAAATAAGCCTAAAGAAAAACGAACACCTTTGGATTTTGCGTGTGGCAATGAAACTATGGCTGTTGTAGGCACACTAGTACAAAACCATGTTTAAAGTAATAAAGGTTTAAAAAAACAATGATCAAAATATTTAAGAGGTACAATTGAACATAATAGAAACGTTTTCCTTGAATTAGTTAAAAGCCTTTCCAGAAAACAAGCTGCAACACACGCAATCATGATTTTCTCCTATTACACAGAAATAAAAAAGTTAATCACTGATACTTGTGACACCAGATAATTCACTCAACTGCCAAGCATTCATAGGAAGCATGACATATCTATTGTGAACGGTTGATTTTATCCGTTCAATTCAGCAAAGTCCAATACTCACATCTACCCGTTACGTAGCAAAGCTAAAACTTGAGCAAAATATTCAATTTTATATTAAAAAATAAAGGCCACAAATGCCTCCTAAAATGAAAGCAATACAATTAAATTGAAGCGTGATTCATTTTAACTTTAAACATGTAATTACACATGTATATCTGAGCGACAACTGACCTTAGGGTGAATTTTCTTGGGCAGTCTATTTATTGCTCTGTGTACTTTTTTCAAAAACATTTACAATTTCATCTGTAAGATTTCACTACGGTTTACAATTAACTGTTTCTTAGGATTCTTCTTAAAATGATCTCAAAGACTCTGCCCCGTGTTCTTAATGGGAAAAAGAAAGGTAATCACGGCACTGCCCAAGGTCAGCCAAAGATGTGCAAATGCACATTCCTGCATAACAAAGGCCGGCGGGCCAACCTGCTCTGCGGAAACCACCTCCAGACAGTGACTGTCACAGACTGGGGGATGGGTGCAGATGCAGCAGAATACACACACCTTGGCTCAGGGAGCAGACAGCGTGCCAGCATACAGCAGGTTTGCCAGATCTGAACCTTCAGCAGCAGCAGACAATGCGGTTGAGCACTTAAGACTGGTTTTTGCACTACCAATAAAAATAACAAGCCGAGGTGCCGTGACAACGGGAGGGGGGCGGGAACGTGCACACAGACAGTGGGATGAGGGGGCGGGAACGGGCACACGAACAGCGGGAGGGAGGCGGGAACGTGCACACGGACAGCGGGAGGGGGGGCGGGAACGGGCACACGAACAGCGGGAGGGGGCGGAAACGGGCACACGGACAGCCGAAGGGGGCGGGAACAGGCACACGGACAGCGGCAGGGGGGCTGGAACAGGCACACGGACAGCGGGAGGGGGGCGGGAACTGGCACACGCTGGTTCAAGACGGCATGGCGGAGCTTCTCAAGTAAGCTACTGCCCGGCCGCCATCTTCAAACAAATGACCAAAACAAACCTTAAAAAAAAAAAAAACACCGCCCACAGCCGCAATGACGTTCACAAAGGGGCAGAGAGCGAAACAAATCGCCGGAACGCCCACAAATCTGCTCGGGGAATGAGTGACGCATCTCTGTTCCAATCGCTAGCCTCCATTTAGGGAGCTAGCCAATGGAACAGAGAGGCGGGACAAAGCCCCAGACTGCTTCTCAAAAGTTTTCGCCTGCACGAACGCTGCTGCGCAGCGGACGTCAGGCGAAACCTAAAAAAGATGTTATAGATGCGGAAGTCAGGATCACCTTGCATATAGTAAAAACTGTCCCGGCGCAAAAAAACATCTGAGAAAATTGTTAAAAAAACAAGTGTTGATTTGTACGGACTGATATTTTACAGAGTGATTTTGAAAGTATCAAAGAACATATTTGCAAAGCGAACCACTTTAATGCGTTCAATCCTAAACTTGTTTGCATTGCGACTACTGATGGAAGTAACAATGGGGAATGGTGTTGTGCTATCCCCGAAAAGTGGGGATGGAAAAGAATGTACAATAGCATTTCCGTCTAGGGTATTGTCAAAAGCGGAAGAACGGTATTCCGTTATTGAAAATGAGACTCTTGCTGTTGTATGGTGCCATGAACTTTATATGGGGTTTCCAGGTTGAAGTAAGATGTGATCACAAATCACTTTTAAAGGTATTGTTCACTGACGGGGAAAGCTACACCTAGGATTGCAATAATGAATGTAAGAGTATTTTTTGATTTTGTTTTATATAGCACAAACTCGACCTGAAGGTATCAGAGTGCTTTACCTGAGCACCAGGTGCATTACAGACACATTCATTTTGTTAGGCACAGGGAGATTAAGTGATTTCCTCAGAATCACAGGATGTTAAGGGTCTCTGCCGAGACTCGAACCCAGTTCCCCAGCTTAAAGGTCAGCCGCTCTAGCTGTTAGACCACATCCTCTCCCAAATATTGGATTACATGTATTCCTTAGTGTATCTGCCAAGTGTTAAGAACAAAGTGGTGGCCTTCTTGAGTAGGCTTCATTACCCTTGGTATGTGTGGCATGGGCAGATGGAACAATCAGAAATGATGCAGTTAGTGCCAAGGAATGGAAGGAGGCTTGTTCACGGGATGATAGCCTTAGTAACACTAAAGCATTCATTGAGAAAGGATGGCCTGAAAAAAACGTTAGAACCTGAATTAAAAAATGTTGGGGAAATACGCAATGAGCTATCTGTGGTAAAAGATAATGTGTTGAAAGGGGAAATAATTATTCCACCAAGGAGCTTGAGGGAGACACTGGTGAAACTTTGCCATGAAGGCCATCTAGGTATAGTTAAGAGCAAGAGAAGAATTAAAGAAGTTTATTGGTGGCCTTGTCAGGATGTTGAGGTGGAAAGGATAGTCAGGCAGTGTAGTCTGTGTATGTATGCTGAAAAATCTCAGGTGTGGTTGAAACTACCACTGTCTTCGGTTCCGTGTCCAGAAATGGCATGGGAAACCATAGGTTTTGATATTATGGGACCAGTCATTAAGGACAATGAAAGTTGGTCTGTGCTAGAGGCTTTTGATGATTTTTCAGAGTGGCTTGAGATCCAATTTTTTTAATAAAGCCAATACTGAAAACATGATTTTGTTCCTAAGAGAGTGATTACAGAAACGGAGTGCAGTTTAAGATCGTGGAAATGGAAATTTTCTTGAAGCGGAATGGCATTGGACACAAGGTGACCTCAGTTTATCATCCTAGTGGCAATTGAGAAGTGGAGAGGTTTAATTGGGTGGTAAAATATTCATTGCAAGTAGCTAAGAGTTAAAATTTTACCTGGAAGCTGGGAGTCAAGAAAATGGAATGGATGTTTCGTACTACCCGAACAGTTACAGGATTTAGTCCCTTTACTATTATGAGAGGGAGAGTGCCTTTTACTAAGGATGATCAAGGATGGTTGCTCAATTCAAGACTTAAACAGTGGTCTGGTCTCCTACAGAGGCTAAAAGGAATATTTTGGAAGCTCAGGGTTGGGGCCACATTCTAGACACCTTGAAAGCACTAAAGGGCTTCCGGGGCAAGAGGCAATCCTGGGCTGAGAGCCTCGGCCCTCGCCGCGAGGCAGGATCTAGTCTCTTTGTTTCCCGCTCGCTGCCAGGGCAAATTGCTTCACCCGCACTGATTGGATGCCTGCCCGCACCGACAACAGAGCCGCAGCAGTACCACAGCCGTTGCCCAACTGCCCCGCCAGAAGCTGAGCCGCATGAGCTGAGTCCTTGTTTCTCACTCGACCCAAGTGGTCTATTGTTTAGAACTCGCACTGGTTGCTCTGGAGGGTGTCGAGGGGATGTGAAGGCTGCGGCTGGTACTGGGGGCTGTTAGGCCCTGTTCATGTAAGTTTTTAGCCTGTAGGAGCATTTTTGTGTTATTGGCTTGTTTAAGTACTCTGTTTGGTGGAATTTGTAACAGGGAAACAAAGAGAAGGATTGAAAGAAATATTTTCAGCAGGCTCTCTGGTGCTGCTTTAGGATACTCTTGATTAGTGTAATATTTCCAGGTTTTTTGCTGTGAAGAAATTGGGCAAGAGGCAAGGGTTGAGCCTCGCATGCTGTAGTGGCAGAAGGGCCCAGTGGGTGTTTTTGCTGCTTTAGAGATACTTTATTGGAGTCTGCGATACCTATACTTGTGTGACATTGAGAGGTATACTGCAAAGGTTTAAAGCAGTTTATTAGGCGCCTGTTTATTTTCAAATTATTTCACTAACCCAGCAGGTTATTTAGTTGTGTTTCTCGTCGCTTCAGATTGTCAGTTCTGTCTGGGTGGACCAAGTTACTGAGCTTTTAGTGTAGCAGTAGGGTTGGTGTATGGCTAGGTTTTGTCATACGGTATTGTAAGTAGCTGGGTATTATTTCAAGATGCCTGATGGGGCTAAGAAAGGTGGCAAGCAATCATGTACCGTGTGGAAATGGAGGCATTGATGACCAGGATGGATGCTATGGACAAGATATGGGTTCTTTTTCCTCCTCAAGCACCACATGGCAGCCACTGGAGCCACCAGCTCCAGTGAAAAGGCCCAGGAGGCCAGGAGTTCCCCCAAGGGCAGCATTCCTGCAGTTAAGAACCGTGTTAGGGGGCAAGGATCAAGTAGCGAAGGGGGATAAAGTACACGTATTTCCCCTGAAGTTTTGTTGGTGGACAGTGTAGATGGTGGTGACGGACAGACTAGTTCGCCCACAGCAATACTACCTGCGGCAATCCACGGTATTGTGCAGAATGGCAATAGTTGCATGGTGATTGAGGCCAAACAGCAGGTGGTGTGGGTCAACTGGATTTATTCACAAATGTAGCTAGTGTGTTGCCACGGTTATCAAAGGTAGGGATGTTAACTGCACCAATTATGGGGGGGTGCGTTGGCAGGAGTAGCAGAGAGTGACAATGTCGAAAAGGCCAAGAAACTGGTGGGTCAATTAGGTGGAGTAGGTGTGTAATGTATGCAGGGGCAGGCAGTAGCGAATAGCGCTCCTTCAGCAGCGGGTAGGTGGTCAGCAATGGCTCCTCAGGTAGTGCAGGGATCAGTGGTTGCTAGCATTCCACACACAAGCAGTGTGGCGCACGCAGTACCAGTGGCAGTCAGGGCCCGACTCCTTCCCCGGGATCCTACACCAGCAGGTAGTGTTGCACCATTAATAAGCATTAGTTTGGGGGACGTGTGTTTGGAGCACGATTAGTTGGGCAAGCACGTGCCAACTGACGTGAAGGAGAAGATTTGGAAGGGCAGTTATGTGGATATGTGTGAATTGATTTCCAGTAGGCCCAAGCGGGAGGAGAGCAAGTGGTGGATGGAGTGCTCGCATTCTAGGAGAGAGGAAAGTGAGGTAACATTATTGAATTGGATCAAGATGCCCACTATTTTCCAGGCAATCATGGCTGAACAATTCCAGACCCTTGGTGCACAATTGGCATGATATCAGAATAGGTTAGTGTATGTGCATGATGAGTTTGGGGGGAACACTTGGAGGGATTACAACAAGGAGTTTAGGAGGATAAAGGCTACTAGACTCACTCTAGCATGTGTGTACACTTGACTGTACTTCATGAAGGCGAAGAAGTCTAAAGCTGCTCCAAGTCAGCCCTTTCGGGCGGTCTCGGGGACAACTACTCACATGAAGGGAGAGCAAGAAAGGGGTTATGCTGGGACTTTAACAAGAGATCCTGTTACAGAGCCCCAGGGGTGTGTAAATGTAAGCATTGTTGTTCCTTCTGTGGCCTACCCTCATATCCAGAATCTGAGTGTTTTAAAACGTCAAAGTGTAGGGGTCCCAAAAAGCAGAATTGAACACCCCCTACTGGTTAACTGGAAGGCAATGGTGATGTGGTTGAATGTTTACAGCAACACAACGGTGGCACAGTCATTGTATGAGGGATTTAAGAATGGTTTCAGGATCCCAGCCGAAGGCTGCGTGGGTGTAACCTATTGCAAAAATCAGCAGCCGCTGCGGGATAATCCTAGCATTGCCAGAATTAAGATCTTAAAGGAAATGAATTTAGAAAGGGTGGCAGGTCCAGTCAATTCCATACGCTGGAGAATTTTGTGTGTTCCCTATTAGAGGTGGTCCCGAAGAAGGACCCAGGGGAGTACTGCTTGATCCATAACTTGGCAGCGCCTAGAGGTCACTCGGTCAATGTGGATATTGATGGGGCACTATGCTCAGTCAAGCACGCATCACTAGATCAGGTAGTTACAATGCCCCAGGAGCTGGGACCTTGTTCATAGTTAGTGAAGCCAGATATAGAATCAGTCTTTAGGCTGCTACCGGTTAATCCTGATGATTTCCATTTACTGAGCTTTCGATCTGAGGGCGCTTTCTATTTTGACAAATGTATGTTCAGTCTCCTGTGCTTACTTTGAGAGGTTTAGCACATTTTTTTGGAGTGGGTATTTAAGCAGGGATCAGGCCACCAATAGTTACTACATTATCTGGATGATTTCCTGTTTCTGGGTTCTCCAGGCACAGCAGAATGTAATAAGGCTTTGGAAGCTTTTCAAGAACTGATGGGCATCTTAGGTCTCAGCTAGTGCAGTCAAAGATGTGTTGGCCAACTACAACAATTGAATTCCTCAAGATAGAATTGGATTCCAAGGCAGGAGTGTCTTGGCTTCTACAGGAGAAAGTCAGGGCGTTTACAAGGGTATTGGAGGATTTTTTGAGGGCCAAGAAAGTGGCATTTCATCAGCTGTAAGTGGTGGTGGGGCAATTGAATTTTGCTCTGTGAATCATATCCATGGACCCCCCATTTTCCAGGTCAAATGTGCAGGCCATGTCTGGTCAGAAGTTGATACACCATCATACTAGGTTGGCAAGTGAAGTCAGTCAGTGAGCACCTGTTTCGCTCCCAGCTATGCTAATCTTCTTTTGGGCTGGTGGGAGGAGCAGGCGTCCACTGCACACAGGGTTGCCAATGATTTGGAAAAAGTGGTATTAGGGGTTAGGTCCATTGACAACCTATTCTTGATTTGTCAGGGCAAAGAAGATGAGAGAAATCTCAATGCTAATTATCTGAATCTGGAGTTTACATGCAGTCTGAATAGAGAATGTATTGTATTTTTGGATGTGGAAATTGTGAGCTCTAATAATCAAGTAACATTAAGCTTGCATAGAAAACCCACTGCGGTCATTAGCATACTCCATGCATTATGTAGCCATGCCAACCAGCTTAAATGGAGTATCCCCTATGGGGAGATGGTGCGAGCCAAAAGCAATTGCAGCAATTAGACAGATTTTTTAGCTGATCAAACTGTCATGATTAAAAGGTTCCTCCAATTGGGTTACCCTAAATGGGTACTTGATAAAGCAATAAAACGAATCAGTATGAGATCTAGAACAGAGATTTTATTTGGGCTCACGAGAAAGAATGTGAGAGTAGAGGATTGCCCAATTAGAAGGATTACCATTTTTAATAAAGGGTCTACTGCAGTCAATAAGATCTTAACCAAAAACTGGCATTTTTTATAGTGCGATCCTGTCATGAGTGATTTGGTGGAGGACAGACCTGCGGTTACTTAACACAGAAGTGGATCATTAAGGCACACCTTGGTATGGAGTGACATTGTGACAAGTAAGGGAGCAACTGTAGAGTAGAACAATGATCTCAGCGGTTTTTACATATTCTGCAAGGCCTGTTTGAACTCAAAACATCAAAAAATGGTACGACTTAACACATACTACACAACAGAGAGAAATGTCACAATTTATCTCCTGTAGTACCAGTTTTGTTACCTATGTGCTACAATGCCCATGTGGCCTGAAATATATTCGAAATCTTATTCACCTAGAGCGTATAAGAGCACTGGAACATATGCGAGCCTTCACCAACAATGATATACACTATCCGGTGACCAGGCATTTTGAGCAATATCATTTTAGTGACAGCAAACATTTGAGTTTTTTTGCAAATAAAGAGTTGAGAACGATCTCAGAGGTGGGGACAGAGTAGCCAGGTTAAAAAAAAAGGAAATCATATTTCATCATTTATCTTAAGTACAAAAATGGCCTCAATTCTAATGAAGAGATATATGTTTATTTGGATTAATGTGTTAAAATAGCTCCATATTAGAATATGTGGTGATATGTCCTTAATGTTCAATTGATACCTGTTTTCATAATCAGAAATGTTTTTATTGTGTCTTATTTTTTTCCTGTTTTAATTTCAGGACGGAGAGGAAAGGACTCTCTACACCTCGCTTCACTGGGTTTTCGAGAGGATGACCAGGTAGGCGCATCCTACCCTACTCTTCCGCAGTGTGATGCAGGATGAGCATAGGGTGATAAGATTTCCACAGTATTTCACAATTGATTTAACCATAATTTCTTTTCATATTCATTCTGAAAGTGGTGTAATAATTCGCCCACTTGGGCTTAATCCCGGTGCTTTGAAATGACGCTGATTTTAGCATGCTAAATCACAATCACAATATTATTTATCATGCAAACGGCTGTGATGTACATATTGATTGACATTTACACTGTATAGTGATCGTGCAAGAGATCAGAGCACATCATTCTGATATTTATCGCTGTGGAAAAACCCCAATCCACTCCTTCAATTTACCTGTGAAAATTGTTGTAATCCTCACTCGCTCCTCCGGAAACACCGTCAGAGCCTGGGAGGAAAACAAAGGAAGGCAATTAGAACAGAAGAGGGGCTGAATCAGGCCAAAATGCTGAAACCAGTAAGGATGGACTTTTCATTTTAGGTAAAGAGGGGCAGAGTAACAAAACAGAAAAAGAAGACGGACCAGGAAGCCTAAGAAGAATCCCGGAAGCTACGCTGAGGAGACTGGAGACGACGGATGCCCAAAGGAGAACACCAGAATCATGCTGGCCAGGAGACCATGCACCGCAGGATCGACGGGAGAGAGTCCCAGCGAAGCTGACTCCCCAGAGGACCCATTGGAGGCCTGGTGTGAGAACTGGTGGAGATTATCAGAGGCACGCAGACACAAGGCACAACTCAGGAGAGTTGTGGCAGTGTGGTGAGAAACCTGGTAAAGGTGTGAATTTGTCGCTCCTGGGAGCATGTATTGGCATGTGAGGACTGTTGTTTTCTTTCGGGTAATTTCATTTGTATTACGTTCACGGTGTGCTGCACTAGTCTAGTATATGTGCGCAGTATCAAAGATGCTTATCACTGTGTTTAGGGACAATATACCAAATCCCCATACATCGTCAACCCAAGTGCCACCGCTTGTACGGGAAATGAGCGAATAAGAAGGGCACAATCATATGGTGAACATGCAATACCTAGGAAGCCTAGTTACCAGCCACTCCTTTATAAACCATGACCCAGAGTGTGAGCACTTTCCTTGCATCCAGAAAAAGATCACACATTATGTGGGATATAACACAGGTGCTTTGGTGAAGGAAAAGTAAAACTGCTCAGTGGGCTTCAATATCTTACCCCAACCTTTCCTGTTTACCTGAGAGTGCTGGCAGCAGCAACCACCTCCAGGAACCTGCAAAGAAAAGACAAAGAGCAACATTACTATCTGCCACTACGCCTGAAGGACCACACTCACCCAGCTGCACTCTACTCCCTGTGGAATAGCTTTCTATACCCCATTTTGTTTGTACATCTCATCAATAAAAGCCAAGATATGTAAATCAGAAAAGCCCCCTAAGCTGATTTTTTAGGTCTCGCGACCTATCAATGCGCATGCGCATTGAGCGGAGCGAGTATTCAAGTGCTCAAAATACTTGTGAAACCAAGGGTTTTGTTTGTGCGGTTTTCTTTGAGTTCACGTGAATCACGTGACCAAACAAGCACGTGCATCAGCCTCCCTCCCTCCCTCCTAATTGCATTTTTTTCACGGCCGCCACCACATCAAAGGGCTTCTCCCAGCGTGCGCTCTGCGGCTTCTCCTCCCCTAATTATTCATGGCTGGCCGGTCACATGTAGCTGAAATTCAAGCGTCTCCTTGTTACCAGGTGCAGTAAACAACTCTTATTCCAAGTACATCACATGCGGAATTTCACTGTTCGGGGAACTGTCGCAACTTTGACAGGTTGAGAGTGATGTACTTAACATATTACCTCGTAATTAAGCCTTAGTGCTCTGGGCAAAGTTATTTATAAATAAATAAAACACATTCAGCTATCTCCCCAAAAGCCTTTTCAAAATCAAACTCATTCAGCACATTCTATTGTGTTAGGAATAAAATTGCATTGGCACATTAGGGACCCAGAGATCTTGCCCCTGCCTTTTGTTTGTTGCTGCACACTACCGCCAAAACATATTGTCTTGTGTCTTCCAATGTTGTGTAATTTATCGGACAAGACTGCATTTTATTAAAGAAAGCAAGTTTAGCATGTTCCGGTGAGAGCAAGTTGGCTTACAAATAAAGATTAATATTTGTATTTTATCAGCACACATTGGTGTTTTCAGAAATGTAATCATGTGTGTACTACCTTGCATGCCACATTTGACACACATAGCTTTCCTTCTCTCTCCGACTGCATTTTCTAAATAAAACTTGCCCATGTATTACACTTATTGACTGCAAGCAGTGAGGCCACTATAATTTAACTGGTCAAAGTGGTGCTTTTGCACACAGTATTAGAAGTATTTCACTGTTGCAGGTTTGATTATTTTGATTTGGATAACCACAAGCCCGCATTCCGGATCCTCTTGTGTTGCACAGCGGTTCTTGCGCCTCCGCCCCTCCCTTCAAATTAACAACATATTAATGACTATCTTGAAAGCTAATTAAACTCGGCAGTCTCCTGCACGGTTACAACCCCGCCCCCTTGTGATGTTGCCTTCCCGTAGCTCGCGACTCCCCTCCCCCCAAGAGTCCTGCCTCGCGCTGCCGTCTAGTGCTGGAGGGCTCTTACGCCTCATCCTCACAGGAGACCTGGGGGTGTGCAGAGCCAGGGTGACCGCATGGCCCTTTGTTATATTATCTGGCGCAATACATGCTGCGCTTTATCTTATGTTTTTTGGGCTTCACCTTTAATAATGGTGATCGTACCATTGTTTTATTATGTGCGAGTGGAATTGCTTTTTTTTTGCCAGCGCGTTACACCCTGCGCTGTATGTTATGTTCAGGGGCTTCAGCTGCATGCAATTATGGCGACCATGCTTTTATTTTTTAAATTAAAATTGGCACAACTACCGCCGCACTTTATCTTCGGCAGCTGCGTACCTTTGGTGCCTGTTGACATTCTTACCGAAACCAGTCTCCCTTAGAGCCAGCCTTTTACTGGTAAGCATGGCACCTAATTCACAAAAGATATTTACAAAATGTTAAGCTATTGCCATTATAAATTACAATAACTTTTATTTAAGTATTAATTATTTAAAAAAATGAAAAGCCATTGTTATTTGTAATATCAATACATCTAAGTCACGTAAATACAACACAAATTGCAATGCAAATGCTATAGGTGTCACATTTGTGAAAGTTAAAACTATTGGCATTGTAAATGACAAAGATATTAATTTCGCTATTTTCAAAACCAACACATAAATAAAAAATGTGTCGTTTACAATACCAATAGCTCAAACTTTCCTAATGCGAGACCTATTGCATTGCAAATGCTTGTTTACTCATCCCTCTCACAGGTGGTGTCAGACGTGGGATTGGAGGAAATGGAGACTTTTGTATCCTGAATGGGTGAAGGACAGCAACACTTAATGAAAGTCATGGAAAAGATTCTATCAGTGCCACTGAAGACAGAGAGGCTTTCCAAAAGGCAATAATCAGCCAGACGGAACAGATTGACAAAGTGGCGCAATCACAAGATGCAGCCATTGGCAAACTGGCCAATGTGTTGGGCCAGCAATGGGGCCACATCACTCTACCTTCCGTGGTGCCTCAAAAATACGTGGGGGGGGGGGGCAATTTCTTCTTCAATAACTTGGATCGCTTGGCCCAGGCTGCTGCTTGGCCCGAGGACAATATCTGGGGTCCCCAAAGAACTTCACCCATGTGGATATTAAGAAGACCATTCTAGAGCGGTTATGGGTGGATGACTAAACATACAGAGTTCGGGTGAGAGAAATCAAGAAGGAGATCCATGAAACCCCTAGAGACCTGCATTACAGAGTAAAATACATGACAGACAGATGGTTCAATCCTGAGAACACTTCCAAGGAAGAGATCCTTGATACCTGGAGCAGTTTCTGGCCTCACTGCATCCGACACTACAAAAGTGATTGAGGCAGCACAGCCAAGTATCCCTGTAAAATGCAGTGAAATTCACTAGCGCCTATAATTGCATTCAGGAGCTTCGAAGGGGTCAAGATAGCAGTTGTCCTTGTCCTGAGAGACCCAGCAAGCCCTTCATGGCCCAGAAACCAGAGGTCCTTCCCCTTCTACCAGGACCTGGTCTGCGACCTGTGCTGCCCAGCCCACAGTTTCAATATCAGGGTAATAGGACCCATAGCCCGTTATTGTCCCCAAAAGGGGGAACCAATGGAGATCGGACTGGCTAGAACCCTATACTATGAGAACTACGTATCTCATTTAATCTATCATTATCTTATGAAAGTAAAAGGTAAACCTGTCCATGCATTTTTGTTCTCAGGTTGCCGGCAACGCATAATAAAGCCTCAGGCCAGCCCCGGTGAACCACTTGAGCCGACAGGTGTGGTGGACATTCAGTGTGTTCACGATGATAAAAAAGTATATCCTGTAGTCAAAGTCAAAATACAAAATGAGGGAGACCCCGTAGTGCCCCTACAGGTGGGGTTAATACCACTATTACCTGAACCCCTTATTGTAGAAATTAATTGCCCTGAGTTAGAGACCTTGGTTAAAGAGACTTGGAGAGGAGGCGACTCTTGCTGGGAAAGTGCTCCTTTTTTACAGATGGGGGATTACGCATAGCCCCTTACCAGATACCGGAGGAGTAGAAGGCAAAAGAGAACAGAGAGGTGGGAGATACAGATGGTCTTGCCTGCCCATACGGGTGAATACGTTTGGGGATCAGGCAGGAATTTCCGAGCGGCACATAGGGAAGAACCTCTTCTCGAGGAAGCTTAGAGTACAGCTAATGAAGAGGAATATCTCCAAGCGGTAGATCCTCAGTTCTTAAAGCAAGAAGGGTTACTGTACGGAAAAGGGGAGGAAACACAACCCGTACAATTCCTCACACCTAAACAGTTTAGAGCCAGGTCCTTGTTTTTGTCCCACAGTCATCTATCAGGGTGCCATTTAGAACTTGGGAAAATAGAGAAGGCAATACTCAACAGGTTTTATTGGGCAGGTATTTAAAGTCAGGTCAAGAAGTATGGTCAAGAATGTCCCATCTGTCAGGAACACAGCTGCTATTGACTCTTGAGATCCCTCTTGCTTCCCCGACCAGTGAGCGACAATCCCTTTTCCTGAGAAGAGATTGTAGGAGAGTAGGGTTTGCTTCCTATGATCACCCCCACTTTTTGCTGTAATTTTCTGGTTTTTCAACTTTAGTGTGGCTGTGGGCCTGCTAATCAGACCCACAGCCCAGCTGTTCTCTCTCTAAATTGATACCATGTACTTTAGGTACATACCAGATTGGTTACTGGGTCACCCTTGCGAGCCCTTGTATAGTGTACCATAGGTACCCAGGGCATAGGTGCACCTTAGGCCTACCAGGGGCTGCAGCATGTATTGTGCCACCCCTGGTTTGCCTTCCAAACTGACACCACAGGTCTGTTCACACAGCCTGGGCAAGGTGGTGTAATCACCCCTTACTTAGATATAGTATACCTATGTCTACCTTTATATATAGACACATAGACACCTATAAGCCACTCCTATGGTAGGCCTCGACAATCCTGGAGGCAGAGTGCTTGGTTTTATGTGAGAAGGGTGCCCTAGCATGAGCTGAGCCCCTCTGCAGCTTTCGGAACCATCTTCTTATAGCTGTTTTATGATATAGCCATACCATATACTCTTAAGTGCATTATAATCCTCGGGGTTAAAGCTAACTTTGGTTTGGCTTTATCAAAACATGTCGTGTAAGGTGTCAAACACTTTGGAATACTACCCCCCCCCCCCGCCAATTCTGGCGGCGGGGGTAGATTTCCACCCTTCTAGAGGGAAAAGACATGTAGCTTACTGCTTTACCCGGTTAAAGTTAAACAGAGCCTCAGCATCACAAAATGGATGCTGCTGCCACAGAAACGAGTCTGACCTCCTGTTGCTGGACGAAACTCCTGCAGGGGAGGCCTGGACAATAGGTTTCCTGTCCAGGGAGGTCCAGACAGGGGTTTTGTGTATTGGGGCAGGGAGGGCTGCATTCAAAGGGAAAGGGGTGTAACCACTCCCTTCTCAGGTCCACCCATAGGAGGGACCTAGTCAGGTAATCCAGCCCCCTTTCTTAGTATAAATATAGGAGCTGTGTACCCAGGACTTTAGATTATCCTGGACGAATCTTTCAAAGACATATCTTGGACCTTCGACATTCCATTCTGACTGGAAGACGGAAGACATCTCCCTTGTGGTCAAGGAGTGACCACCCTGTGCAAACAGGCACCAACAGCAACTTCGCCGGTCTGCAGTTTCAAGGCTCCCGTCGGAACCCGAAGACTCTGCAACTCAAGAACTGGATTTCCAGACTTCTCTGACCCTGACCCACATCCACAGCAAAGCTGAGACCCGTGGCGGACACGAGAGACATGGGACCGGACATCTTGGACATCCTATATTTTGCTACCTGCACTCTTTTCCTGAAGCCTCAGTAAGTTGTGCATTGGGGTACGAGAAGCCCCAGCCCCGACAACATTTGCACTGAAGCCCAGGCCCCCACACTCCGCAAGTGTCCCATGGGCCCCGCCTTTGCATTTGAGCTTGACGCGTCTTCCCAGTTCCTTGCCCATTGACTAGTGAGCCCACTGAAGATGCCATATTGAATTTACTTTGCTATCCTGGTTGCTCCAGGCTTGATCCAGCTTCTCTGAAAAGGAGAAGCACCACAGACCTTGCTGGTTTGCAACAGAGCCAATCTTGACATCCTGCATGGGTTGCAGTTGCCAAGGCTTGTTGGGTCCAATCCGGATGCCAACATCGCAGTCATCTAGATCCATTGTGGGACAGCTCAAATCCAGCGTCTGGTCATCATTGATGCCTCCTGGACCTCGTGGCTGAAGAGACAAACTCACCTTCTTCACCTTCAATCACCAGACATCGCCTGGTTCCTTCCTGGTACCTTCCTGGTCTATGGAGAGCTGCAAAGAAGTGCTGCAGGTGACCAGGGGAAAAGTGACCCAGACTCTGTCCCCTCTGCTTTCAGGTTCTTCACATCACCGATCCACCCTTGGATCCACCCGGACACTTTTCCTCTGGTCGCCTGCAGCACTTCTTTGCAGCTCTCCATAAAAAACGATGACGAAACCCGAAATGAAAAGACACCTATGCACCCGGCTCCCCTGGGTGAGGTAACACGAGTACTCCGGTGCTCCTGTGGGTCTTGACTCTCGAAGTGTCCTAGTTTAAAAGGGTTCCATCCTAGTCCATCCGGAAGTGTCCTTAATTGCATATTTGTAACTTCTTTGTTTCCCATAGAAAGTCAATGGTAACCCGCGTCTGTGTTTAGACACTGCACGCGTCTCCCATGGGCCTCCTACTTCCTAACCTTTGGTTATCTAGTGTAGCCCCAGCGATTCCACAGGCCCCAGGCCTGCTTTCTAACTCTGAAGTGGTATTTTTACCACTTTCGTAGTATATGTTTGTGAGGCCCCTAGGGCATAATGTATACTGTGCAACTTATCATATATTAACTGTGTGACTTGTATTGTATTTTTACCTCTGACCTCATAAAGAGTGCAGAGGGGTTGTGTTTAGATTAAATACATATATATTTGATATATACCTTCTGTGGTGTCCTTTAATTTGGTATTCAAGGGATTATATATGGTAAAACAACTTGCTTAACTCGCCCACTGAAGTCTTAGCCTGCAGAATGCTGGTTCATGCTACCACTAGGAGAGCTTTCTGTAAGGTTGACTTTACAACCACCATCAATAAGGATAGATTAAACTGGTGCAAGGTGCCCACTAGAACTAGTGGACATCATATGCCAGGCTAACTTCTCACGTGGATGGCCCCAATAGGCCCATAATTCTTTCCCGAAGTGAGTGCCGGTACGTTCTAGTGATGGTATACTATGCTACCCGGTACCCCGAGGCGGTCTCACTTCACAAACCTAATACTGCTCCGATCGACATGATAGAGCTTTTCTCACAGGTACGATTTCACGAAGAGCTACTAACAGACCAGGGAACCCTCTTTACTTCCAAACTCATGAAAGAAGTTTGTGACCAGTTAGATATAAAACAGATCTGAACTGCTGCCTACCATCCCCAGAAGGATAGCTTAGTAGAACGATACATTGCTACCTTGAATAGCACATTAAAAAAACCTTCAGACCTAGAAGCTAGGAAGTGGGACCAGATGCTGACACTGGCCCTTTTTGCTATGAGGTTTAAGGAGCAGAGCAGTACTGGCTTTTCGCCCTTTGAGCTGTTGTTAGTTCAAAAGCTTTGAAAGCTGTTAGACATGGCCAGGGAGGTATAGGAACAGGAGAAAGCTGATACCAAACCACTTTTGGAATATGTTACTAGTCTAAAGACTCACTCAAGCCAGATACAGGAGATAATGAGAATGAGCCTAGAGCAAGCACAACAAAACCAGCAAATATATTATGATAAAAAGGAAAATCTCCAAGTGTTTGTTGTTGGGATCTGGTCCTCTTTCTTTTCCCTTCTTCTGAACACATGTTGTGCAAATGGCAGGGACCATTTACAAAAATAGAACAGGCGACCCAAGTAACTTATAGAGTGGAGGGTTTAAAGGAGGGCTCGAGTCGGGGGTACACGCAGCTGAATGGCGTCCCCCCACTCTTTTCACCGGGTGGACGCCGTCCCTCCTGCCAAGAAGCTGGGCCCCACAGAAATAAGCTGAACGTGTCCCTGTGCAATTTTCAGACACTGGGACACGATGAACAAGTGACGTCATGAGGTCATTTGCATATTGTCAGTCCCCCCACTTCTTTTTATAAGACTTGTGTTCTGTTTTAAAGAGAAGAAAGACTCACAAATATATCATGTGGACTTGCTCTAAACAAAATGGGAAGGCTCCCTCCTGGTCCTTGTTGGCAGTATTTCAGGGAAGAAAGTACAAGACCTCCAGTGTTTTTATCCCGAACCTATGGTAAAACTAAGACAGCAACTGGAGGAACACCTGGGGCCTTACCACAGGGTGTTCTCCACCATTCCAGGGAAAACCCATATAATACATCACTCTATTATCACAGAACCTCGACAGAGAGTTCACCTTAAACCCTACAGTGTATCTGAAGCTTCCAGACAGGCTATTGAGGAGGAGGTACAGAATATCTTAAAGAAGGGAGTTATACATTCCTCTATTACTGAATGGAACTAAACCTTTGTCTTGGTTCTAAAACTAGATGGCTCTATGAGGTGTTGCATTGACATCCGTAAAGTAAATAAGATCTCCATGTTCAACACCTACCCCCTACCTCATATCGATAAGATGATCGAGAAACTAGATGACGCTCAATACATTAGCACCCTGGACTTGTGTAATTGGCAATTCCCCGTTATCCCCGTTATCCCTAGTGATAAAGAGAAAACAGCCTTTACCACCCCGGGATCATTGTACCAGTTTACTGTTTTACTCTTTGGGTTACATGGGCCCCTGCCACCTTTCAGAGGATTATGAATAACATTCTAAGTCCCCATAGTACCCATGCAGCTGCTTATATTGATGATATATTCATATATAGCCTCACTTATAAAGCCTACATCCTCAAAATATCTTACAAGCAGTGGGGTGTGTGGGTATTAAAGTAAACCCCGCAATAAGCCACAGAGAAGCTAAATGTGTGAAGCATCTAGAATATCTATTAGGGGAAGGCCTAATACAGCCCCAGTTAGAAAGAATCTCGTCTATACTGCAGGTACCCTTCCCCAAGACAAAAAAAGACCTCCAAGCCTTCTTTGGTCTAGTTGGCTATTACCGGAGGTTTATCCCAAGATTCTTCCAAATTGGCACACCACTGACCGACCTATTGAAGAATAATAGAGAAGCAGACCAAGGCTTAAGACATCCCTCACAACAGGTTCTAGAAGCATTTGTGTGGTACAAAATACCCTAACATTGGAACCTGTCTTTCGCAACCCTGATTTCCCACACCAATTCATCTTGTAAACAGACGCTTCTGGCATAGGTCTAGTTGCAGTCCTATCCCAAAGGATGGATCAGGGATTGAGAGTCCCATCATTTATATCAGTTGGAAACTCTTCCTGTGTGAGAACTATGCCTTTGTAGAGAAAGAGGCACTAGCCATCAAATGGGCTATCAAATCACTCCTTTTCTACCTTGAGGGATGAAAGCTCGTACTATACACCGACCGTGCCCCCTTTGGAGTCGATGTCCCAAAATAAAGGTAATTATGCCCGCAAATTGACATGGTTCTTGGATCCTCAGCCATTTAATTTTAAAACGTACCATTGAAAAGGAAAAGAGAAAACCAACAGTGACTTTCTGTCTAGATACCATCTGGACTAATTTCTTCCATGGAAAAAGTAAGGGAAGAGAGAGAAATGAGGAAAAAGCCAAACCCACTCCACCCACTTACCTGTGAAAATCACCATAGATCCTGCCCGCTTCTCCCAAAAAGCCATCGGGCCTGGAAGAAAAAGAAAGGATATACATTAGAACAGAGGAGGTGCTGAATCAGGTCAAAACGCCACAAACAGTGAGGAACAACTTTTCGTTTCATGTGTTGAGAGGCGGAGTAATAACACAGAAAAAGAGGATAGACAAGGTAGACAGGGTGCAAAATCCCGGAAACTACGCTGAGGAGATGACATATGCCACAGAAGAATGCCAGAATTTCGCTGGAGTAGAAGACGGACATGACGGCCCGGAGACCACATATGGCATCACAGGATCGATGAGAGAGAGCTCCAGGGAAGTCAACTGCCCTGAGGACCCGTAGGAGACCTGGTGTGAGGATGGGTGGACGCCGCCAGAGGATGTGCAGAAGCCAGCCACAATTCAGGAGAGTTGGGGCAGTGTGGTGAGTGACCAGGAAAGGGGGTGAATTTGAAGCTCATAAACGCTCAGCGGCCTTTAAATACTCATCACAACCTCTCCTGTTTTCCTGAGGCATGTGAGATCTACCTCCAGGTACCGGCAGAAAAAAGAAAAAGAGCAACATTCCCACATGCCTGAGGGACCACGCCCACCCAGCCATGCTATACTCCCTGTAGAATACCCCTCTATATCCTGCTTTGTTTGTACATCTTATCAATGAAAGTCATACAAAAATTATCATATCATCATAAAAATACATACATTAAAAAAGCCTCCTAAGACGTGTTTCCGCCCATCCCTCCTACATGCGCCATTTACATTGTGTTTTGAAATATACCGTTATCTTATTGTTTTTTATTTTTTCAATACTATAGCAGAACTGAACATTAAAGTGCCAACTCCAAATAGTATCTTAATTTGGCCATACGTGGGCTAATAGTTGTACTCTTAGGTATACTCCTATTTGCAAAGTGATCTGTATGGACTTGTTAATACTAGAATGTATGTACATGATTATACTTAGATACTGGCACCAATGAAGACATTGCGATTCAGTATGTTTTCATATTGAAATGCCAGCATGATTTAATATTGCTCCAGTATGGCGCCCAATTTGTCTTCTGCTTCCCAGTCCTATTTTGATTGCTAGCACATTGAAATTTATTTTAAACAAGAGTTATCAGGGGAATTGATATGCGTGAGAAAGGTCGTCCTAGCCGAAACACATTGCAGGGGCTGGTTCTATTTGGATAATAAACTACATTGATTCAGCCTTCCAGAGTGCGTGTGCCTTTCGTTTGTGGATTTAACAATTTTGAACTGCATATATTAAATCATATTATATATATATATATATATATATATATATATATATATATATATATATATATATATATATATATATATATATATATATATACCACGGCACAGTGAGAGTCCAAAAATGTTTTCTTCTCAGAGGTAATTTATTTTCTTAAACACCATAAGTGTAAGTGCAAGCGTGAAAAGGACGGGCAACGTGTTTCGGCGGATGCCTTCAACTAGACCATAGAGTCATGCCGTCTGGAGGGTCTATTTTAAAGTGACATAGTGCATGAGTCCCTTGTCGATTTCAGTTAAAAAATAGACTAGACTGATAACCCACATTTGATAATACTTACATTGGTTTTTACCAGTAGCCATTTTTTCTCTTTCAATTTAAACGCTTTCAATTTAAACATTGCTAGTGAAGTACCCTGGCCAAAGAGAGTTTATAAAAAACAAGCCTGAATGGAAACTAGTGCAACATTCTTACTGCGCATCATTGATTTCATTTGAGATGTCATCAGTGATGTCACTGACCATGTCATGATTCATGTAAAATGTAACAGCATCAGCAGTGCATTGCGGGGGCGCTAGTTATAGTTAGCTCAACTAACTATAACGTACAAATTTCTCTGGTTTTCTATGAGTAAAATGTCCAGCTAACTTTAATGTCCGTGAAACCTGTGTTGTTTTCAGTGAATTGCTAAGGTTTTTTAAATACTCATTTCTATTATAACGTCCCTGAAACCCATGGTTTTTTCAGTGAATTTCAACGTTTTTTTAACTGCTAATTCCTAACTATAATGTCCCTGAAACCTTTGGGCCTGATTCACAGAATGAACTTAAGACTCAATCCTAAACTTACTACCGTTTTGGTATTCACAGAATGAACTTACTACTTTTGGCATTCACAGAATGCACTTACTACTTTTGGTATTCACAGAATGAACTTACTCATTTCGGTATTCACAGAAGTTAGGACTCCTAACTTTAGGACTCCTAAATGCCTTCTCTGAATACCGAAAGTCTTAAAATTAGGATTTTTCTCAATTTAGTAGTAGTAAAGTTAGGACTACTAACTTTAGGACTCCTAAATGCCTTCTGTGAATACCGAAAGTCCCAAAATTACGATTTTTCTCAATTTAGTCGTAGTAAAGTTAGGACTACTAACTTTAGGACTCCTAAATGCCTTCTGTGAATACCGAAATGCCTAAAATTACGATTTTTCTCAATTTAGTAGTAGTAAAGTTAGGACTACTAACTTTAGGACTTCTAAATGCCTTCTGTGAATACCGAAAGTCTTAAAATTAGGATTTTTCTCAAATTAGTAGTAGTAAAGTTAGGAGTCCTAACTTTACTACTACTAAATTGAGAAAAATCCTAATTTTAAGACTTTCGGTATTCACAGAAGGCATTTAGGAGTCCTAAAGTTAGGAGTCCTAACTTCTGTGAATACCGAAATGAGTAAGTTCATTCTGTGAATACCAAAAGTAGTAAGTTCATTCTGTGAATACCAAAATTAGTAAGTGCAATCTGTAAATGCCAAAACAGTAGTAAGTTTAGGATTGAGTCTTAAATTCATTCTGTGAATCGGGCCCTCCGTTTTTTTCAGTGAATTACTAAGGTTTTTTAAATGTTAATTTCAAAATATGCCTACATTGGTAGGACATGTGCAGAAAGTCGAGAAATAGGAAGAAAAGCCTACTTCGTCTGTACCTTTCCCCAAACTCATACAAAGTAGCCTAATCACTAATCCATCTCCCGAGATGTCCTAAACCTCACTTTTCTCTTTAAGGTTCACTATTCATTGACTATTCAGAATGTTAGGCCTGCCAAATGTAAAACACCAATCCTAACAATATCATTGTTGTAAGTCTGACCAAGTGTGTGAAGGTATGCATGCATGTGTCTCTGCTTTTAGCTGGTGACATGTTACGAAAAAAGAAACATACAAAAACTTGAATATTCGTGTTTACAGCATACTCTTTAAATTTGTATACAAGAAGGTGAATGTATTTCTTTCTGCTTCTAATACAGGGCACATGCATATTCAATAGTACCTTTGAGGGGCTCTATAACACCTATATACATAACACATGTCTGCCTGTACAACCGAATGACAGAGCAGAACTAACAAGATTTGACCACCTATAAGAGAAGCTACCTCCTTTTTAAGCTACCATCTTCAGATCCACAACACATGTGAGAATACATGTACAAGCAGACATATACCTGAGTCATGAGAGCATGCAGACCCTTAAACTTAACAGCTTGTGCTTCCCATTTCAATATAGAAGCAGGCAAAAAAAGTCGAGAAAGAAGCAAGAGAATTGCAGAAAAAAACAAGAGACATGCAGAAAGAGTAAGAAATGTGCAGAAAGAGGCAAGAGAAGTGTAGAAAGAAGCAAGAGAAGTGTAGAAATAGACAAGAGAAGTACAGAAAGAGGCAAGAGAGGAGCAGAAATAGGAACAAAAACTGCAGAAAGAAGCAAAGAATTGCAGAAAAAAACAAGAGAGATGCAGAAAGAGTAAGAAATGTGCAGAAAGAGGCAAGAGAAGTGTAGAAAGAAGCAAGAGAAGTGTAGAAATAGATAAGAGAAGTACAGAAACAGGCAACAGAGGTGCAGAAAGGGGGAACAGGGGTGCAGAAAGAATCCAGAGGTGCAGAAACAGACAAGAGAGGTGCAGAAAGAGGGAAGATGAGTGCAGAAAGATGCAACCGGGTGCAGAAAGAAGTAGCAAGAGAGGACCAGAAAGAAGCTAGAGAAGTGCTGAAAGAAGCAACAGAGGTACAGAAAGAGGCAAGAGGGTTGCAGAAAAAGGCAAGAGAAGTCTAGAAAGAAACAAGAGAAATGTAGAAAGAGGCAAGAGAAGTGCAGAAAGAGGCAATAGAAGTGCAGAAAGAGGCATGAGAAGTGCATAAAGAGGCAAGAGAACTCCAGAAAAAAACCAACAGAGGTGCAGACAGAGGCAAGTGGGGTGCTGAAAGAGGCTAGAGAAGTGCATAAAGGTGCAACAGAGGTAGAGAAAGAGGCAGGAAAGCTGTAGAAAGAGGGAAGAGAGGCACAGAAGGAAGCAAGAGAGGTGCAAAAAGAGGGAAGAGGGGTGCAGAAAGATATAAGAGGGGTACAGAAAGAAGCAAAAGGGGTACAGAAAAAAGCAAGAGAGGTGCAGAAACAGGCAAGAGAAGTGCAGAAAGAAACAACAGAGGTGCAGTAAGAGGCTAGAGGGGTGCAGAAAGAGGCAAGAGAAGTGCAGAAAGAAGCAAGAGAAGTACATAAAGAGACAGGAGAAGAGCAGAAAAAGAAAGGTGCAGAAAGAGGCAAGAGAACTGCAAAAGGCAGACAGAGGGAAGAGGGATGTTGAAAGAGGTAAAAGAAGTGTATAAAGAAGCAACAGAGGTGCAGAAGGAGGCAAGAGAACTATAGAAATGAACAACAGTGGTGCAGAAAGAGGCAAGAGAAGTGCAGAAAGAGGAAAAGGTGGTGCAGAAAGAGGGAAGAGTGGTGCAGAAAGAGGCAATGGGGATGCAGAAAGAAGCAGGAGATGTACAGAAAGAAGCAATAGAAGTACAGAAAAAAGCAAAATTGGTACAGAAAGAGGCAACAGAAGTGTACAAAGAGACAAGAGAGGTGCAGAAAGAGGGAAGATGAGAGCAGAAAGATGCAGCCGGGGTGCAGAAAGAAGCAAGAGAGGAGTAGAAAGAAGCAAGAGAAGTGCTGAAAGAAGCAACAGAGGTACAGAAAGAGGCAAGAGAACTATAGAAAGAAGAAAGGGAGGCACAGAAGGAAGCAAGAGAGGCGCGGAAAGAGGAAAGAGGGATGCAGAAAGATGTAAGAGGGGTACAGAAAGAAGCAAGAGGGGTACAGAAAAAAGCAAGAGAGGTGCAGAAACAGGCAATAGAAGTGCAGAAAGAAACAACAGAGGTGCAGAAAGAGGCCAGAGAAGTGCAGAAAGAAGCAAGAGAAGTGCAGAAAGAAGCAAGAGAAGGGCAGAAAGAGACAGGAGAAGAGCAGAAAGAGGCAGGAGATGCGCAAAAAAAGAAAGGCGCAGAAAGAGGCAAGAGAACTGCAAAAGGCAGATAGAGGGAAGAGGGATGTTGAAAGAGGTAAAAAGAAGTGTATAAAGAAGCAACAGGTGCAGAAAGAGGCAAGAGAACTATAGAAACAAACAACAGTGGTGCAGAAAGAGGCAAGAGAAGTGCAGAAAGAGGAAAAAGGGGTGCAGAAAGAGGGAAGAGGGGTGCAGAAAGAGGCAATGGGAATGCAGAAAGAAGCAAGAGACATACAGAAAGAAGCAATAGAAGTGTAGAAAAAAGCAAAATTGGTGCAGAAAGAGGCAAGAGGTGTGTAGAAAGAGGCAAGAGTAGTGCACAAAGAAGCAACAGAGGTGCAGAAGGAGGCAAGAGAACTGCAGAAAGAGGCAAGAAAGTTGCACAAGCAAGCATACAAGGTGCAGACAGATTTTATTTATTTTTATTTATTTTAAAGGTTTTATATAGCGCTGGCTGGACCCAAGAGTATCAGAGCGCTTTACAAGTTACATATTAGACTCAGTTAAAACATAGCATTTGAGTACTTGGAATAATAAAATGGACAATTAGCACATGTAGAGCAGAATTTGGAAGGTGCAAAACATGGAAGATCAAGAGTAAAACAGCAGATCGAAGACAGTAGAGAGGGAGTGATGGGATGGGGTAGACCAATGTAAGGCAGAGTTGGAGTAGAAGATTAATGTCAGAGTAAAATTAAGAGCCCCAGTATTTATTAAGAAGGAGAAGCTTGAACTCTTTTTTGAAGCAGGAGTAGGAGGGGTTACAGCGTAGCTCTCTAGGGAGAGCATTTCATAAACACAGCATGCCGCCTACAACCCACTGGGCCAGCCGCGATAGAAAGTGGTGTGTAAGGTATTACGTATGTTATAGCTACAGGGTGGAAGCATATTGTATACAAGCAAAGAGCAACTGAGGCTTCGTTTTCCATTTTTGTTGGTGAAAAAACTAACCTAGAAACCTAAACTCACTGGTAACAGTCCTTCCCATGATATACCACCATACAGTGTATGTGGATCAGAGGATCTTAGGGTGAGGAACCGTGATAAAGTACTAAGTAGCGGGAGGAGCGACCTCCATAGTGGGTGGTATGTCCCGCACCAACTAAATACTTCTGGCTGACATGGGAAGGGAAGGGCAGAAAGGGAAGAGGGGGAGAGGAGGGGGGTGGATAGGGGGGGAAAAAGGTAGGAGGGGAAGATTTCCAAAAACCCCAAACCTGGGAGGTCAGTATCGTGTAAGGTAGTGTAAACAGTGCTACATGTGACATATTAGTATCGTGAGTGTGTAGGCATGTATGGAGTGTGCGTCGTGGACCAGCCTAAAGCCGGCCGTCGGGAACTGCTAGGGTTTAGAGGAGGACACCCACTGGTGCAGAGGGCTCTAGGGGAGCAGAGGGGACGACAGAGAGGTAGGGCATGGACTCAAGCGTCAGAATGCTCTTCGCTCTGTTGACGGAGGAGATAGGCAGTGAGGGGGCCCCAGATATCTTTGGGACCTGACTTGTGTGGTAAGAGTTCGGGATAATTGTGGAGGTGATCTTGCCAAGTTGATATAGTGGTTAGCCAGATCTTAAATTTAGGAGCACGTCCTCTACCCCACCGACAGGCTACATGACGTTTGGCTAGTAAGAGGCCCAGTGCAAAAAACTTCCTATGGGATTTCAGTGCCGGGACCGATTGACCTAATAGGGCCGTCTTAGGACAGGGATCAACAGCCACTCCAACCATGTCCGAAAGAGCTCTAAAAATGTCCTGCCAATATGCCGTGACGGAGGGGCAAGTCCACGCCAGGTGGAAGAAATCGGCACCCTCCACCCCACATCTAAGGCAACGGTCAGTGTTACGGAGGCCAAGCCGGAAAAGTCTGGAAGGAGGGAAGTAGATGCGGTGCATAAATTTGAAATGAATCAACCGGAGCCGGGTATTACCGGTCACGGCATTAGTGTGCGAGCAGCTTTCTTCCCATTGCTCGTCAGACAGCGGGGAGCCAAGGTCACCGTCCCATGCACTGCGGACTTTGAGCGGAGGTGGCGTCGGGCAGGCTGGGCATGTTTGTACAGCATAGACACCATATGTCTGGGGTTGTCCGATTGCAAGAGCTAGTGCAGGGGGGCCAGGGTGTCCGGCTCATCGGGGAAGTTTGGGGTAACTGCCTTAACATTTTGTCACAGTCGTACATAGAGGAACGTGTCCATGACAGAGGGGGTGTTCTCTCCGAAGAACTGCGCCGATGTTCGGAACTGTCCCTGGAGGTATAGATCGCCTCACCTGTGGATCGCCAGCTTTGTGAGTAGTTTTCGTCCAATCTCCTCACAGGCGACTCGTAATCTAGGGTCATGTGCTAGAGGCATACATGGGGAGTACAAAAATTCGATCTCCAAGTGATCCGCTAATCGCTTCCATGCTTGCACCGTGCAGTCAACGGTTGTAGGGTCACGGTCCGAAACGCTCGGCATAGTATAAAGATATCCCAACGGTTGCAAAGGGCGCATATATCCGTCCTCGACCGCTAGATGGGCCATTAAAGGAGGGGGGTGCAACCAGTATGCGACAAAGTGGCCCTGGGCGCAATCGTAATAACGTTGGAAATTTGTAACGTCGAACCCGCCCTGGTGATAAGGCAACATGAGTGTCCTCAAACTGATCCTGGCCTGCTTACCACCCCAAATAAGCCTCGACAATTGGGAATTGAGGGCGCGGAAGAAGTGAGAACCCGGATTGTAGTATGGTATGTTAGTAAAGAGGTATAACAATTTGGGAAGGACCACCATCTTTATAAGAGAGACGTGCCCTGCCATTGAAAGCGGGAGATGTATCCACTTGGTGATGGTATCGGTCAGTTTGTCAAGCACGGTGCCATAGTTAGCCCTAATGAGGGTCTCACGCTTCCGGGACACCACTACTCCCAGATATTTTATTTCCTCAGTTTCCCATATCAAGGGATAGTCCAGGGGGAAATGCACGGTCTTATCTGTTAAGGGGAATAAGGACGATTTCGACCAATTAATTTGTATGCCTGAAATAGCGCCAAATTTGGTGATTTCGCATAAAAGGGGGTTAAGGTTTTCTTGTGGTTTATTCACATATAGGGTCATGTCGTCGGCGTATAGCGCTATTAGCAGCTGACGTTCTGGGTATATTAAGGAGCGGTGGTTATGATGCTGCCGAAGCTTAGCCGCTAGCGGCTCGATGGCAATCGCAAAGAGGGCAGGGGAGAGGGGCATCCTTGCCTGGTGCCTCTATGTATTTCAAAGGGAGCCGACCTGGCCCTATTGAGTAGGACTGAGGCACGCGGGTTGTTGTATAGCAACTTTATCCAGTCAAGGAAGCTGTATGGGATCCCCATGCGTTCGAGGAGGGCAAACAGATAATCCCATTCAAGGGAATCGAACGCTTTAGTAGCGTCGAGGAACACAGCGGCAGCCTCGCAATTGGGGTTTATGTCCTGAAGCACAGCCTGAAGAGTGCGTAAGTTATGTGAAGTCGCCCTATTTGGGACAAAGCCCGCCTGGTCGGGCAAGACCAGACGCTCCATCAACAGGTTAAGGCGGGATGCCAGTACCTTCGCCAGGATTTTGACATCAGTATTGAGCAAGGAGAGGGGTCTATGGGAGTCGCAGTGTTCCGGTGGTTTACCCGGTTTCAGGAGAGAAGTAATAAGGGCCTCACGCATCGAGGGCGGGAGAGTTCCCGTCTCAAAGGCAGAATAGTAGACTTGTTGTAGTATTGGGGAAAGGATGTGGACATATGCCTTGTAAAAGTCAACTGGCAGTCCGTCAGACCCTGGTGCTTTACCCGATTTCATGGACATGATGGCATCCTTTATTTCATCCACCTCGAGGATGTGGTGGAGGAATTTCTGTTGGGATGGGCCCAGCCACGCGATGGCTGTGTCTTCCAGATAGGGATGCAGGTTAATAGATGCCGATCTTTGAGAGGTGTAGAGGGTGGAGTAGTGACTTGTAAGGATGCGAAGTTGTGCAGGAAGGTCTCGGTGTGGGATTTGATACTCATCAAGCAAGGTGGTGACGAAATTATTGTATCTAGGGGACCGGACAGCTGGAGGCCAGCGCCCTGCCAGGCCTATCTCCCTCCCCAAAAACTCACACTGCGTGCTGTTTGCCGAGAAATGTACACTCCCTATCCGCCGCCTCTGCATAGTCATTCAGCTTCTCCCGAAGGAGGGCGTTGGAAGAATGATCACGAGCCTCGCGAGTGCTAATCCGTTCTAGATCTCGAAGGTCGGACTCAATTTTACGAAGATCTCCTCTCAAAGATTTAAGTACTCCGCCTCCCTTAGAGATACACCATCCCAGGACGGTGACCTTGAAGGCCTCCCATACCACAGAGAGGTGTGTCACCGACCCCACGTTTCTGTCAAAAAAGTCTTGGATGTCCTGTTCGAGGTCCGCCTTGAAGGCAGAATCTGTGAGATGGGAGGGGTTGAGGCGCCAGCTCAAATAAGGGGAGGTCTCAATGGGAATGCGTAGTGAGATCAAGACCGGGGAATGGTCAGAGAAAGTCCTGGCAAGGTGTCGAGCTGTGATTAACCAGGACGTGAGGCCTGCCGATAGGAACACGTAGTCAAGACGTGCCCAGGTGGAATGCACTGCCGAGTGATGAGTGCCCTGTTTAAGGAACAGATGTAGGTGTCGCCATGAGTCAATGTAGTGGTGTTCATCAACAATGGAGGACAGGATACTTTGGGTTTGGGAGTAGTGGGCAGACTGGGGGTGAGATCTGTCCATGCTCGGTGCCACAGCAGTGTTGAAGTCCCCTCCCAGTATTACATGGCCTATGCCCAGAGTATGAATTTTCCCCCACATCGTGAGCAGAGAGGAGGTATCGTCTACGTTGAGGCCATAGTAGCATGCAAAAAGGACCATATGTGAATGTAGTTTACCCCACATTAAGCAGTATCTGCCACCTGGGTCTACCTCCGTCCCGGCAGGCGTGAATTTCATACCCCGTCTAACCAGGATCGTAACCCCTCTTGCATAGTTGGAGTAGGAGGAGAAAACCTTACAGGAGGCCCACCTGGATGCAAAGAGAGACGAGCTGTCCGGCATTAAATGTGTTTCTTGCAGCATCGCAATCGATATGCCATACCTATCAAGGTAACCTAAAACTTGATTCTTTTTCCTAGGGTTATTCAGCCCTCGAAAGTTCCACGACGCCAACTGAAATTGGTGTGACGGTGGCGTATCACTTACGTCACCCATTCTGGCACAAAGTCAATCATGTAGCATGTAATTACACATGTGAACAATACAGCACTTTTGACATCTAACAGATTACCATCCCCCCACAGAACCCCCCGCAGAATCTCCCCAGGGAAAACATATAGAACATTCCTATGTCACAGGTGATGGAGCATGCAACCATCCCACCCACACCGGCAACCCCAACTGGCCGGGAATACAACCCCCACCCAGCATCTCAGAAACTAAACAAATTAAAATCCAGAAGAGGCATGATACAGATCCCTACCCATAGAGGGGAAGGGGTGGTATGGGGCTCGCCCATTTGGGGACCAGAACTAGGGGCACCAGACCTACCGAACCAACTCCCTACTCTCACCCACAGACAACAGGTGAAAAGACCCCTAGTCGTCAACGTGGGACGGAGGTGGGTGACCGAGCACGAAGGGGAATCATGGACCGATAATCCCCATGCTGATCAAGTACTTAACACTAAATAGGAAGAAACTGACATCTGTTCGGGAATGAGCAGTGAGCGCCTTGTGAAAAAAAGGAACAGTACCACACAGTAGTCTCTCAGTCCTGTTGCGACAAGGGTGATTTCGACCTAGATCTACTTCTAGCTGCTTCGTCACTGCTCTGTTCCCTTCTGCAGCGCTTAAGGAAGTCCTCGACCTGCTGCAGGTTTAGAAAGAAGTGATGCTTACCCCGAAATGTGACTTTCAACTTGGCCGGGTATAGCATGGCATATGGGATCTCCTGCGCCTGGAGTTTCTTTTTTACCATCGTAAATTTGCGTCTAGCCTCTTGGACGGAGGGGGTGAAATCAGGGAAAAAGGAGAGGGTGGCGTTGCAATATTTCACAGATCCCATCTCTCTCGCCCATTGCAACACTGCATCTCGGTCCCTATAGTTCAGGAAGCGCACAATAATAGGGCGCTGTTGGGCTCCAGGAGGCGGGCGTGCTGCCAGAGATATATGGGCCCGCTCGACGATGAAGTGTTAGGAGAAGGATTCTTTCCCAAACAGTTCCATGAGGAGGTTTTCTACGAAGGTCTCCATTTTACCTGTGTTGGTGGATTCCGCAAGGCCTAAAATTCAGACGTTGTTGCGTCGAGACCTCGTTTCCAAGTCCTCATTCTTGTCCGCGATGAGTTTAAGCAACCTGTCCATTTGAGTGACTTGTTTGACCGTTGAGGTGGCTCCATCTTCAAGCACAGATATTCTGTCCTCCGTTTCCTTGATGCGGTTGTCATGTTGCTCCAATTTAGTAACCACGCTGTCCATGCGGGTATTGATAGTGTCTATTTTGGCGTCATTCGTGGATAGGCTTTGTTTCAACCCCAGAAGTCACGTTTTCCAGTCCTCCTCCGGAGGAGCCGGGGCCGGAGGGCCCCCTTCAGGCTCCGGCGTCGTTTTAGGGGTTTTTTTGGATTCAAAGGGTATTTTTGACTGGCGCGCATCGTTACGGCCCATGTCTCTTCTGGGCATCCGCGATGCAGTGGGGGAGATGGACGCCAGAGCGCAGGAGGGGCCCTGTACAGAAGGAGAAGGTGACCACCCGACCAAATCCACGTGGTGGAGACGTGCCGTGACAGGAGGCTCCGGATGAAGCGGTGACCCTGGAAGGATCGGCAGCATGGAGAGCTAGCTCAGGGTAGATGGCAGCCCTGCGGACCGGTGTCCCACGCAGTGACCACAATCAGTGCAGGTCTCGAAGTGGGTCACGCCCGTACCCCCTCTCTAGGAGGGGGCTCACAGATAGCACCCAGTATGGCGCGCAGACCTTCACAGATGGAGAGGGGGGGGAGGTGAACCGACAGGCACGGGAGGAGCAACCTGATGTGGATGAGACTACTCGTCCTGATAACGAATGGCCCCGCAGCACTAAATCTCCACAGGACTGGTCAGCAAGGTGTAAGGTGGTCCCCCCAGCCCCGGAGCAGTGGCCTGAGAGGGAGAGTGAACAGGCAGTAAAGTCAACTTGGAGGCTGCCCTCTGTGCTCAGGAACTGCAGAATCGGCCCGTGCACCGCAGGCGGAGGAGCGCTAGCCTCGAGGGTAGGAGGAGCAGAGGAGGGGGGGGACGCCGTCTTTCAAGCAAAGGGTGGCTGGCAGTAGTAGTAAATGTCCAGGCGGCCCCCGCAGCAGAGCGGGGAGGCAGAGTGAACAAACTGAAGGGGCGCCACCCCACACGGCTCACAGAAGTCCGGGAAGTCGGCCTAAGATGGCCACGGGATAGTGCACCGACGAGGCGATGGGCCAGCAAGCATTAGGGACAGCGTCGGCCGGGGGGAGAGGAGGCAGCGGAGGTTCACGGATCGCAGGAAGCTCTCACCTCGTGTAGCGGTTGGAGGCCCCCCGGGCGCGCAGGTGTGTATCAGCTTCCGTCAGGTGGGCGTAGCGCAGCAGGCCCGGCTCACTCGGCCGCGCCGAGAAGGCCGCAAAGCACTGGACTTTCCTGGTGAGGTCAGGCCGCACAGGAGTGTACAGCCAATCGCTCCTCGGGCCGCACAAGTTTCCTCCGGCCGCCGAACACGCTGAGACAGTAGACAGTAGACAAACAAGGTATCGCCGTGTTCAGCAAGTTGAGGAGCAGATGAAGGGGCAAGTCATGAGCAGATTTTCGCGGTGAGGATCACTGCAGGATGCGCAATCGAGCTCGGTCGCACGGGAGCCTCACATCAGTGCGGCCATCTTGGTCTTGCGCCACCTAGCGCCCCCCTACCGTTTTAAAGTCATCGGTTGGGATGAAGGGTTTGATTATTTTGAGGTGCTGCAGTATGAAGAGAGCACCTTTGGTCGAGTTTTTTATGTGGGGGTGAGACTGAGTTTCTGATCAATGCTGATGCAGAGGGATTTGACAGAGTTAGAGACGGAGAGAGAGCAATTGAGGGCTGTGATGTCAGAGATCCAGTGAAGAATGGGGAGCAGGTTGCTTTTGGGAGAGAAAATAATGATTTCAGTTTTTTTAGGGTTAAGTATGAGGTGGTTTTGATGGAACCATAGTTGGATCTTAGTCAGGGTATCATTGAGATGAAGGATGTCACCATGGGATTTGATCCTATAGTAAAGTTGGGTGTCGTCGGCATGGAGATCGTAACCGATTTTCACTTGTTTGAGGATGAGGGTGAGGGGTTCCATGAAGAGGTTGAATAGGGTGGGGGAGAGAATGGAGCCTTGGGGGACGCCCAAGGTGGCAGGAAAAGGTTTGGAAAGGCAATTGTTGATTTTAATTTGTTGAGTTCTATGTTGAAAGAGGGAAGTGAACCACTTAAGAACAGTTCTGTCAAAGCCGAAACGGTCATTGAGTGTGTTGAGTAGAGCAGCATGGATAACAGTATCAAAGGCAGCAGAGAGATCAAGAAGAATTAGAAGGGAGGCTTCACCTTTGTCTAGGGAACGATGGATGTCGTCAGTGATGTTGAGCATGGCTGTTTCAGTGCTACAGCCCTTTCGGAAACCTGATTGAGAGGCATGTAAGAGGTTGAATGTGTTAATGTGGAGAAGAGTGTTGCCGGTGGCAGAGGCAGCCTCCATCCACTTTGTGCATTTAAAAACCCGTTTCTCACATCACTGCTCGCGCTGTTGTGACAGCGAATGTTTTTATGTAGCGATTGAGGCTATTTTTTAAAACGTTCAGTGTGGGTTAGCGGAAATCTTACTTCTGGTATTCTCCTCAGCTGATCAGTTTGTTCTCTCCCACTCCCGCCCCGGTCCGCCGCGTCCAATCATGGGCGTTTGATGCGGAGGGCGAGGAGGAGCCTTACACTTCCGGGCTCAGGGAGCACAGGTCAGCGCTCTAGCGACGCTGATGGTAAAAGGTTATTTAAGGTCAGTCTGGACAGGAACGCGCTGTGGAGAAGAGTGTTGCCGGTGGCAGAGGCAGCCTCCATCCACTTTGTGCATTTAAAAACCCGTTTCTCACTGCACTGCTCGCGCTGTTGTGACAGCGAATGTTTTTATGTAGCGATTGAGGCTATTTTTTAAAACGTTCAGTGTGGGTTAGCGGAAATCTTACTTCTGGTATTCTCCTCAGCTGATCAGTTTGTTCTCTCCCACTCCCGCCCTGGTACGCCGCGTCCAATCATGGGCGTTTGATGCGGAGGGCGAGGAGGAGCCTTACACTTCCGGGCTCAGGGAGCACAGGTCAGCGCTCTAGCGACGCTGATGGTAAAAGGTTATTTAAGGTCAGTCTGGACAGGAACGCGCTGTGGAGAAGAGTGTTGCCGGTGGCAGAGGCAGCCTCCATCCACTTTGTGCATTTAAAAACCCGTTTCTCACTGCACTGCTCGCGCTGTTGTGACAGCGAATGTTTTTATGTAGCGATTGAGGCTATTTTTTAAAACGTTCAGTGTGGGTTAGCGGAAATCTTACTTCTGGTATTCTCCTCAGCTGATCAGTTTGTTCTCTCCCACTCCCGCCCCGGTCCGCCGCGTCCAATCATGGGCGTTTGATGCGGAGGGCGAGGAGGAGCCTTACACTTCCGGGCTCAGGGAGCACAGGTCAGCGCTCTAGCGATCCCTCCCATTCACTATAAATGTGCTTAGGGCAGCGACCGCGCAGCGGACGCGTGCAGCGGGCGCGCCGGAAGCGCGCCGTCCGCGGCTGGACGGGGCGCGGGGCCACAAACCTTGGTTCTTCGACTCAAACCACCATAAGGTATAGCAGACATGCTTTGCTTGCACTCCAACCTGACACGCTTGCAGCTTGTAAACACTCCATGAATGCCCTGTCGCTAAATAAATGTACTAGGTGCAGCTTTGAACCCATCATTCATGTCCCAGCCACTAGCACGGGTCACGCCATAAAAGCAGCCTTACTTAACTGTAGATCTCTACGTAAGCACGCTTTAGAAATTTTCCATCTACTTGAGGACCAAAACCTTAACATTTTATTCCTGACGGAAACTTGGCTAGATGACTACTCAGACCCTGACATTATCCAGGCCATGCCCCACGGCTACTCCCTCTCTAGATTGGATAGGAAAGACGGCAGAGGGGGTGGCATCGCCATAGCTACGAAAGCCCCTCTAGTATGTTCTCTATCTCACATACAGGTTGACCATAGTGAAGCAGGATCCTTCACGATTAACACCGGTCCCAATCACTCCATATCAGGCATTTTGATATATCGACCACCTGGCAGATTGTATGACTTCACCTCTACCCTAATGGAAGCTATAACTCACTTAGCACTAAGGAAATCTCGATTATTAGTGCTAGGAGATCTCAATGCCCATTTTGAAGATCCCTTAGACAATGACGCTACTGAGATCCGATCGGAGCTTCTTTCGGTACAGCTCGAAATAAAGAACAAAGAACCGTCACATCAATTAGGTCATTTACTAGACCCTATCTTTGGGAACTGGCAGGGAGTTCATACCTCAGATCCTCAACCCATACCCTGGTCGGATCATTATATCATCCCCATCACGATTCAACTAGACAGAATCGAGCATTTTCGACATCAATCTCTGCGGTATAAACGCAGAAAATGGATGAACTTTTCAATAGAATCTTTCATTAAAATTGTCCAGGACGAAGGCCCTCCTAAAGGGGATGATTGTGAAGCAGCTAATAAGAACTTAAATAATTTCGTCACTAAGGCCCTCGATATTACTGCCCCCAGCCGCACCCTGACCAATGCCAGGAGAACAAAAAAAGCTGCTCCCTGGTTTAGCCAAGAACTGCAGACCATGAAGACGGCATGTAAAAAACTGGAAAGAGCATGGCGCCAGAACTTTTGTCCAGAAATTAAAATACAGTATAAAACAGCACAAAGAGAATACTACAAATCCATACGTCTGGCTAAGGCAGATCACTATCACACTCGCATCATGGAAGCAGGAAACTCCTCCAGGGAACTGTTTCAAATATACAAAGAAATATCCATAGTGGATGTGACTTCTTCTGCCCAAAATGATTCTGTGGAATCTTGTGACAAAATTGCCCAGTACTTTTCTGGTAAAATCACTAAAATCTATACCAGCTTTTCCAATCATATAAAATCGGCCATGGAATTCACTGAAAATGACAGTCTTGTAAATACACCAGAGTGCCTAAAATCTTTTGAAGTTCCCCCTTACGAAGTCCTGTCTAAATTGTGCAATAAAATCAAATCAGGATCTCCTCGAGACCCGGCGCCTCCTAAAATTCTAGCTGAAGCCTTCCCCGCATTAGAACCTCACTTCAGGCATCTACTCCAGATCTCCTTTTCCACAGCTTGCTTGCCGGCGGAATGGAAACAGGCAGTAGTGTTACCGATCAAAAAAAAGCCGAACATTAGTCAAGACATAATGGAAAACCTTCGCCCAATATCCTTGCTACCTTACCTTGCAAAGCTTGCCGAGAAAATTGCTAACATTCAACTTATGGAACACCTAGAAGCCCATAATGTTTTTCATAATTCCCAGTCGGGTTTCAGATCTAATTTCTCCACTGAGACAGCTCTCCTGAGGGCCACTGAAACCTTACGAGAAGGAGCAGACGAGGGCAAGACCATGGCCCTCATCATGCTAGATCTCAGTGCCGCGTTTGACACTGTAGCACATTCCATCTTGCTACAGTGTCTAAACAGAGCCGGAGTTACTAATAAGGCACTGGGATGGCTGAAAGCCTTTCTGATCAACAGGAGCTTTCAAGTCCAAAGAGGGACCTTCCTCTCAGACAGCGTGTTGCTTGAACAGGGGGTACCTCAGGGCTCGGCCCTGAGTCCCACCCTGTTTAATCTATACATGTCCCCCCTGGCAGAGGTGGTGCAATCGTTCGGCGTGGAGCTTGTCTCTTACGCCGACGATACGCAACTTCTTATATCTCTGACTCAAGCCCCTTCCATGGAGGCTGATAACTTCAATGCTTGCATGAGTAAGCTTGCCACTTGGATGACAGAGCACTGTCTAAAACTAAACGGAACTAAAACGGAGGTCCTTATAATTGGAGGCAATGAGGCCAAATGGACAAAAGAATGGTGGCCCAGCTGCTTGGGTCCTTTGCCCCCTCCTAACCGGGAAGCGAAGAATCTAGGGGTCTGGGTTGACAACAAGTTGTCTTTTGATAGCCACATAAAGAAAACCGTAGGCAAATGCTTTGGAGTGATGAAAACGCTCAATCGCACCCTTGACCTGCTGCCTCTCAACTCCAGACGTACCATGACGCAGGCACTAATAACTTCCCGTATTGATTACGGGAATGTACTGCTCCTCGGTACATCGGCGAAAAACATCAAGAAACTACAGGTTCTACAAAATTCTGCAGCGCGCCTAGTGTTAAGGCTTCCCCGTAGAGCCCCCTCGCGACCCTCTCTGGCATCTCTTCATTGGCTACCTATTAATAAGAGGATTGTTTTTAAAGCTCTGCTATGGTGCCATAGGATAATCCACCACAGAGCACCGGCCTATATGTCGGATCTGGCATCCTTGTATGAACCTAAAAGATCCCTCAGATCTAAAGGAATAGGTCTGCTCAGAACTGCCCGTCCCAAAAAAGCTAGAATGGGAGGCAGATCATTCCGCACTTTAGCGGCCGGGCACTGGAACCTCCTGCCCATGGACACTAGGCTAGAGACCAATGAGGCCTCTTTTAGAAAGAAGTTGAAAACTTGCCTCTTTACTTTGTGATGGGACCCTCTCTCTCCTTATAAAATGCTCTCTCCACAGCGCGGGACACGCTGGGAGGCGTCACCAGGCGCTTTACAAACTCCTTTAAACTAAACTAAATGTGATTATCCAGCTGGCGCAGGGAGCATTTTTCCAGGGCCTTGGATAAAAAAGAAGGTTAGAGATAGGGCGTAGGTTATTTAAGTCCTTTGGATCGGCTGAAGCGTTTTTAATAATGGGGGTAATTTGACCTAATTGGAGGGATGCAGGAACCATACAGGTGGCTAGGGAGGAGTTGATGATGGAGGTCCAATATGGGGCGATGATGTGTTTTAGATCTTGAGCAAGATGGGCTGGGATAGGATCTCTGGTATGAGATGAAGGTTTTAACTTGGAGATGATGCTAAGGATATCACTTTCAGAAATAGGACTGAAGTTAATCCAGGAAGCATTGTTCTTTGGATGGGGGACATTCTGGGGGGTATCGCAGTGGTGACAGCGGTGATGAGTTGAGCAGCGTCCGGGGGGGATGGAATGGTAAGAGATACAGGGAGAAACTTAGGGAGTGGAGGAAGGTTATGTGGGGCGGTGGAGCAGCCAAGGATAGGTCAATCATGGTGATTTTTTCTAAGAAGAAGCTGGCGATTTCCTCACATCTTTCAACTGAGGCCGGATGATTGGGGGGTGCTGAAGTAGTTTGGTTTTTAACAATGTTAAATAGTTCTCTCAGTCGATGTTTTGCTCGGTCAAGTTGAGAGAGGAAGAAGGTTGCTTTTTCGTTAAAGATATGTTTTTTCTAGCTGGCCCTAGTGGCTCTGAGGAGGGTAAGATTAGAGGAGGAGGGCTGTTGTCTCCAAGTGCGTTTGGACTGTCTGAGAGCTTGCCTTTCATTGTTAAGGTCGGCGTTGAACCAGGATTTGGATGGTTTGCTTTTTGGTAGTTTGAGTTTGCCTGGAGCGATTTGGTCCAGGACCTCGGCAATGGAATTGTTGTAATGTTCCGTAAGGTCATTAGTGCTGTGGGGGAGAGGAGTAAGTCGTAGGTGGGCTTTAATTTTATTCTCCAGCTCACCCGGGGGGATAAGGTGAAGATTTCTGGTTAGTTTCATTTGATTAGTTGTATTAGAAAGGGGGGGGCATGGAGTTGTTGATCGAAAAGAGAATGAGGTGGTGATCGGACCAGTCAATGGGGATAATGTTGGAGAGGACAGCCAGGTCCTTGCTGGTGATGACCACATCAAGGGTGGCACCTTTGTTGTGTGTTGGTGAATTGCAAAGTTGTTTCAGGTTGCTGATATCAGGTAGGTCATTAATAAGGTTGAACGAGGGGTTATCAGGTTTATTCCAGTGGAGGTTGAAGTCCCCCAGGAAGAGGTTACAAGAGTTGGTGACAACTGATTGGATAAGAAGATCGGAAAATTCTTCAACAAAGGAGAGAGGGTCGCCAGGAGGGTGGTAAATATTATGCAACCGAATCGGGGGGAGCCCTGAATAGTGAGATCAGCAGTAAGATATTCAAAAGTCGATAGGTCAGGGTGCGGGATAGGTGTGAGTAGAAGTTCATCTTTATAAATTATGGCGAGGCCCCCACCAATTTTGATAAGCCTATCTTCTCTGAGGATGGAGTAACCTGGGGGTGCGAGAAGGTCTAGGATAGAGGTGGAGTGGTCATTGAGCCATGTTTCCGTAAGAAATGCGATGACGATGCTTTCACTGAGTAAGGTCTCTGCGATTTCAGTAGCATGGCAGGAAGCTGAGCGGCAGTTGACCAGCATGCAGTTGAGGGGTTTGTAGTCAGTCATTTTAATAGGGGAACAGGAGTGGATGGTGGTGAGTTGTTGAGGAGGTCTGGGCGAAGCAGGGGAGGGAGGGATCCTACTTGTTCCAAGGATCACTGGGATAGATGAATGAGGTGAGAGAGAATTAGTAGTCAGTGTGGATACGAGGTGGTTAGAATTGAGGTCAGGAAGGACAGGGGGGAGATGGTTTAAGAGATGGGGTGGTGTGCTATGGCGTTTACTGCAGGGCGACTCGGATGAGGAGTTTTTGAAAGGGGGGTGGCCCCTTGGATGAGGGGAGCAGGGTTTGTTGGTATGAAGTCCTGGGGGTAGGTGTGACAGGAGGGATTCATTGAGGCAACATCAGTTACCTGGAGGGGAGTTGAACTGCAGTTGGTCAACGTGCAGTTAAGGGGTTTGGGCCAGGCGTTTTTGTGTGGGAACAGTGGTGGATAGTGGTGAGTTGTTGTGGAGGTCTGGGCGAAGCATGGGAGGACAGAGTCTTACTTGTTTCAAGGATCACAGGGATAGATGAATGAGGTGGGAGAGACTTTGTGGTCAGCGTGGAGGCAAGATGGTTTAGCTTGAGGCCAGGAAGAACAGGGATGGGGAGATGGTTTGAGAAGAGGGGTGGTGTGCTAGAGCAGTTACTGCTGGGCGAGATAGGTGAGGAGATAACAGTAGGGGGATTCGCCCCATGAATGAGGGGCGCAGGGTTCGTAGGTACGGTGTCCTGGGGATAGGTGTGACTGGAGAGATTCTTTGTGGCGTGGGATATAAAATCATTCTTGAAGGAGGAGAATTCTGATACAAGGGTTGAGAGGTGGAGTTCAATATTTAGGAGTGATTGAGTAAGAAGAGTGATGGGAAGGGAGGAGAGGAGATCAAGTGGGGGAGAGAATGGTTCCAGGTGGTCAAAAGTGGAGGATTGGGGTGTGTGATCGGTGGGAAACCAGGTGGAGGGGGGAGAGAGGGGTGTTAAGGTTGCAAGGTAGTGGTGTGGAAGGGTGTGAGACGGATGTCCCAGGACTCAATTGGGAGAAAAGAGAGGAGAGGGGGCGTGAGGGGGGTGTTAGGGTCTGTTAGCTAGGGAATCGTTGGGTTGGGTGACGGAAGAAAGGATTGGGGTTATTAATGGAGTTGTTGGGGGGTCAGGGGAGTGAGTTAGATGACTATGTGGGTGTATTAAGGTGAAAGTGGGAGAAATAGTAGGATTGTTGTGAGAGAAGGTGGACAGGGTCATTTGTGCAGCTGTTGGGGTGCCGTGGGGCAGGAGGGCTGGCCGAGGGAATGTTTGGGAGGCCGAGGTGGTTGTAGGAAGGACAGGAGGGGGGAGGAAGATGATGTGGCCGTTGAAAGAAATATCTGAGGGTCTGGAGTTTCAGTGTCTATTATTGAGTCCGGGACCAGCTGGGTAGGGGTCAAGGAGCGAGGGGTCAAGGGGGTCACTTGCGATTGGGGGGGAGAAAGGTTAACCGATGAAGAAGATGGTAGGTTAAGGAATAATGAACTGAAGAGGTGTTCAAAAATGGTGAGGTGGTTTTCAGAAGCTTGAATGAGGATATTTACTGATTTGAAAATAGAGATGTCGATTTCACCAGGGAAAGAGGGTGAAGGAGTGGTGGAAAGTTTCAGACCATAAGAGAATTTCCAGGAGTTTGTGATTGGAAGGTGGCGGAGAAAGGTACTTGTAACCGTCTGGCTGGGAGGAATGGCTTAAGAAGGAGGTTACAACACTTAGGGCTTGTCTTCTTAGGGGGTTTTTATTCAAGACACCGATATACAATGCATAGTAGAGTTCCAACTCAAAAGAAATCAAAGTAAAGGGGAGCTTCTTTTAGTCCACATCTTGTCTCTGCTGAAGCTCCTGGCGCTCTGAGGTTGTCACCGGGGTTTCCGGATACTTCACCGAAGGTGTGAGGCTCAAAGAGAAAAGAAAAGAAACACCCCGGATTACTGGCTATGTCCTGGGACATATGTTAGAAGGAGGAGGAGAGGGGGCGTGAGGGGATCACCGGGGTTCCGTCACCCGTCGTAAAACAAGTAACCACGCAGTGAAGTGCTCGGGGAGAGAATAACGGACAAACAGCCCCGTGACCTCCCTCAACCACCCCTATCCCGTCCCACCCGTGAATAAAACAGATCCCTTAAGCGGCCCCGTACCTTGTCCAGCCACACTTCTCCAGAAGTGTGGCAGGGCGACTCTTGGTATCGGTGGCCTCCTGGCTTGTCGGATTCTCGGGCCGGGTCTTCTTCCACACCAGGGTCGGACTTCTGTTCTGCAGCAGCAAGGCTTTCCGTTGTCTCTTCCTCGGATTCACCTCCTTCTCCGGCTTTCGCGTTCTCGTTCCTGTAGGGAGCTTCCTTATCCGCCCGAGCCTCCACCGATTGGATCACGAGCAATGACGTCGCCTCCGCTGATAGGTCCCTGAGTGGTGACGTCGACGTCGAGGGTATGTCCATTGAGGTGATCCAAGAAGCATTAAAGGGGCCGTCTGGATCCTGCGGACGGGGTGGAAACGAACAGGTGTTAAAGTCCACACCCCGTCCGTCCGTGTCAGCGACCCCCTGACAGTACTTTTCCATTTAGAGGGGCGTTAGTTGTCCACAAATAGGGTTTCTTGATGGCAAATAAAAAGTTTGTGTTTGAATTTTTTCTTGCCATTTTTGGAAAGGTAAGAGTGGTAAAGGATAGACCAAGAGTTGGGTCCATGTTTAGCGATGGGCGAGTCCTCGGACGGGAGGCTAAGTTTGAGGGGTGGCATGATGAGTCAGTGTTAGAGGGCAAGGGGTGAGGGGAGGACTGAGGGTGGGTGGATTGGGGTAGAGCTCAGAGAGAGTGGAGAGTATAAGAGAAAGGGGGTAAGAGGGACATCAGAGTAGAGGTACTATTATCAGGGGGTGTTGTGGGCCGTGGAAATGTTGGTGTAGAGTTAGTGTTATCAGGGGGGAGGTGTGGGCCGAGTGGGAGGTGTTAAGGGGGCGAGAGGAGGAAGGATGGGGAGATTAAAGGGGGGAGAGGTGGTGGGCAGGTTTAGAGTCATGAGAGATGGTAGAATGGGAGTAGAGCTAGTCAGGAGAGAAAAAAGTGGTAAGGGGAAAATGGTACGGGGGAGAACGAGATAGAGGGGCTGGTAAAGGTAGAAAGAGATCTGTGACCAGTAGTGATAAACAGATCAGAGAGGGGCAGGGAGATGAAGACAAGGGTGTATCAGTGTGAGTTATTCAAAAGATAAGCAAGGAAACTTTGATCAAAATAAAATGTAAAATGTAAAATAAAATGTAAAATAAAAATTGTAGACATTGGAGATAAATGAAGTGGGGGAGTCTGTAGAGAGTACACATAGAGCAGAAGTAAATCACAAGACTAGTATCAAAATATGAGAACCAAAATGGGTTAAACGATTAGGGTTGCTCCAAAACCAAACAATAAAATAGAGAAAATAGCATTATTTACATAGCGTTTCGGGCATCATAAACAATCCAGGGAGAAACCAGGTGTAGGAAGGTGGATACCTGACTATGGTTACCCCAGATTTTTTGCCTAGTGTTTAGCTGGTTTTCGACTTAGTTGACCTGGGATCCTGCTAATCAGGGTCCCAGGCTATCTGCTCTCTCTGTAAAATGGAATCCATGTACTTTAGGTACATAACCAATTGGACATTGGGTCACCTTATCAGCCCCTGTACAGTGTACTACAGTCACCCAGGGCATAGGTGTATCCAATGCCTACCAGGGGCTGCGGTACAAAAGGGGGTGGTAATGGACGGAGCATCTGAACCAATCATACACTCACACTCAGTCAAAAGATCTGGGTTTAATCCATCCCCATTCTTTAGCCCACTCTGCCACCCCAGTTCAGACATGCTATATGCAAATCAGTCTGACCCTGTGCCTCATGGGAACAGTCCAGCCCGAACTGCCAAGCCATGCCTTCCCTGGACCGGAAACAAGCTTCCGAGGACCGGTTTCTGGCAATCCAGCCGTCTTCAGCCCGGCTTGCTTGAATCCAGTGGCAAAGTGAGCAAGGGACTCACGTCTGAGCATACCCTGCCACACTTATGGCGGCCAAAAGCGGTACAAAAGGGGGTGGGATTGGACGGAGCATCTGAACCAATCAAACACTCACACCCAGTCAACAGATCTGGGTTTAATCCATCACCCTTCTTTAGCCCACTCTGCCACCCCAGTTCAGACATGGCCATATGCAATTCAGTCTGACCTTGTGCCTCATGGGAACAGTCCAGCCCGAACTGCCAAGCCATGCCTTCCCTGGACCGGAAACAAGCTTCCGAGGACCGGTTTCTGGCATTTCAGCCGTCTTCAGCCCGGCTTGCTTGAATCCAGTGGCAAAGTGAGCAAGGGACTCACGTCTGAGCATACCCTGCCAACTTATGGCGAACAAAGTGGCACAAAGGGGGGAGGTGATGGACGGACCGGTTCAATACAAACGCTCCCCAGTTGCTGCACTCTCGCTTGAACATTATCTGCATTATTAAAAACACACATCCATCAAGACTTGGAGTCCTCTCTATACATGACGGGATATTTTCTGTCACAGCTCTCCCAGCATGCCGATTCCTTCGCGCAACACATTATGAGTGAGCTGCCTCCATCCAGATTGACGACATGCTAACATCCACGATACACCGACATGCAAGACGAACTTAGGATGACCGAGATTAGATGTCAAATGTTGTAAACCAGACAATGAAGAAATATTAAACTCCCATGACCAGGCGACCTAGTATAGTGGCTACTGTCCAAAAAACTGACATTGATAAAACATTCTAACATCTAATTACTACTTTCTCTATGACAGCTCAGTGATATGTATCAGGGACTCAAATTAAGGGTTGGTTAAAATGTTTGTATATATCCTTTTTTATCTCTCCAATTACCAGCTTTTATACACAGGAGTAGAGCCTTGTGTTTGGCTCCACCGGGCACTGTTGAAGCCTGGGGACCACAAATAGTGGGTGAGTCCTCCATGAATAATTTCCTTTAGTCTGTTCTGTTTTTCCACAGGGGCAACATTCACCTTAGCTCACTGCGGACAATCACCTGTTTTTAAAGCATAAAACCTTGTTTTTATCCTTGAACGCCTTTGGCGCTCGCACCAGTACATAATTGGCATGCTTTGGAGTCACCATGAGACTTTGTTGGTACTTGTGAACAGATGTTACGTCACAATCTTTTCCCCTTTAACACCTTTTTCTCCCCAACAGGTAGATCCAGGCAGGTTAAAGAAGATTTGGGGTAAAAGTATAACCCTGATGTGCAATACTTTGTTTGCCTTTTTCCCATTAACTGCAGATAGCGTATTTCTTTACATAGGTCCTGATGAATCGCAGGGTTAGTATACCATTAGCGAGAAACATGTTGACCCACACACTATAACAAGGACATGAATACGCACGAAAACTCTTCAGGCAAGTGCCTTGTACACTGTTTTTAATTAGGACAGGAGACCCCCAGAATGAAATGTTGTCCTTCTAGGTACTCCCAGTCTTATTTTACTTCACTTCACTGCATCTACACAACAACGGCCCCATACCCGCACTTCACCATACGGCAGTTGGATAGAAGATCTCCGACAAAGAGCCCCTTTTTAGGGAGCTGAAAGGGTGTGTGAGGGCATTATGATGCAACATATGGATTCCCACTTATGCCCTTTCTAGGGTACAGTGAGATCCAGCCACTTTGTGTCTCCAACTAGCACATTTTCGAGAGAGAAACAGCATAAAACCCTTTTTTGTATTGTATCTACTGAGGCTTCCTTTATGCTGGACCTCCTCACAAAATTTGAGTGGGAAATACGCCTCTAGTCCCTTTCTTTGACTCAAAGTCCCCCCTGCCAACCTGGTCCGTCTTGGAGTGTGGTACCCCAATACAAAATGAACCCCCAGAAATCAGCAGGTGAGTCATTTGCAACCCTCCCTGCCAATCTTTCTTTTTCTTGGCCACCATTTCACCACCTGAACACTTCGTAAAAGGCCAACGTAAATGCTGACCTGAAGAGATAAGCGTCTTCGGTAGACCTACAGACGTTTCCTAGGACACTCAAAACTTCTGCCAGTGTGCCTATACCAATGGGGCGCCTGGCAACTGACTGTGTCCCCTGCAAATGCTGCCATCCCCGCAAAGCCCTATGAAAGATCTGGCTGGGTCCTGGTGGCACTGCATCTTAGAAAAGAAATAAACTGCTGCCATGTAGATTCTTGCGCATGCTGCATATCACCCCGATTCCTTAATGCTCCTAAAAACGACATGATACCAGAAAATTCAGGCCACACCCTCCGCCAACCATACCCTAGGAAGCTACAATATGCACCGAATGTCCCCTCATAAGCCCAACTCCCTCTTGGGTGCTAAACTGGCTGCCACGAGGTCTGGTCTTTTTGGGCACCAAGTTGCCACAGATGGTCTGGAAAAGGCATTGGGGCTTCTGCTGCTTCTGGGTGGTGGGACATGAAAACCTGCATCTTGAAATGAGACAGAGTCCAGCGGCATTGTAGATGCTTGGCCTTAAACGATACATTCAATTTCATGCATTAGAACACTATCTTCTTCAGCAACCTCAGTATCATTTTACCATTGGCCACTTGCTGGTTAATGCACGCAGCCACTGTTATGTTGTCAGATGAGAATATGACTGACTGATTGCATGGGCTTCTGCCAATTAGCTACTGTGCCCTAACTCCCCCTGGGCACTGTGCCCACAGTCCCTGCCATCATGGCTGACCCAGGTTGGACCCCCTAAGGCCTGGACCCTTCCAAGTGAGCCACTAAGCTCCTAGCCTTCTCCAAGTCATCCCCCTCCGCAACCATGGCTCCACTCTAATCAGAAGCAGCAAGCATTCTGCATTTTGAAAGCCAGGGTAAAACACTAGCCAGGTGGGTCACTAGATCAGGCTGGCTGGGTTCTCCTACCGGAGTCGTACCGGCCGCCGATGAGCTATTGCCGCTCTGCCTAATCCCCCCTTCCCCGGCTGTAGGTCTTGTCCCTGCTGGTAGACCATTGTACATTGACACCACACCTGGTGTGCCTGCCCCAGTGGGCACATTCCCTGCCACCCCATCTACTGGCCAGCCGCGGTGCGTCCATTGGGCCGTAGCCCCACTAAGCCCTGGACGCACCGTGGCACTTCAGCTAAGCTATTAATAAATATAACACTAATTCTTCAAATTAGCCACAAAGCCAGCGCAGCGCGGGAGGGACAGGCGATCAGATGATCATGCTGATGACTGGTAATTGGTGCGGTCCGGTGTGCGCCGGGGGTGGGGGGGGCATGGTCTGCTGGTCTGCTGCAGCTGCGCATGAGAATTCCGGGCTGAGACTTGCCCACACATGCGCCGTTGCGCGAAAAACATTTTAGGCATAGAGAAGGGGCCGGGGGTGCGGCTTCAGCCGGGCCGGGTTTACACAGTGTGCCCCCCTAGCCAATCCTGGTGCTGCATGCAGCGTCAGGATTGGCTGGTCCACCGCGCATCCAATAATGGCTGTTGAGCGGTGAGAGCCAATCCTGGCGCTGCATGCAGCAGCACCAGGATTAGCTAGGGGGGCGCGGCATGGGTGGGGGCAGAGTGGCGCGACCCCGGGCAGGAGGAGAAGCAGACGGCGGAGAGACGCGCCCCTCATGTGCCATCGCCGGGAGGCGTGATGCTGCGGGTGAGCGCAGGTGAACGTCTGACCGAGTGTGCCACTGGGTGCCAGTGCAAGGGACAGCAGGTACAGTGTAATGTTGTTTTAGTGACAGAGAGCCATTCGATCATGGCTGGTTGTCCCAGTGTGAACGCCCAGGGGTCCAACTCTGTAAGATTGCCTCACGCAAGCCACCTCGGCCACTGTAGCTGTGCTGCTGCATAATCGTGTTTGTAGTTCAGCACTCCCAAGCCTGCTTCCGATAGGGCGAGGTATAGTTTTGGGAGTGCTACTCTAGATCTGGAGCCCCCCCCCCCATATCCTGAAGTGGAGTGGAAACTTGTGACGTAATAGCAGAAAGGGTGCAGCCAATGGGGAGATGGAATTCTCCTGTCAACATGCCCGTTTAATTTCGGAGATGGGAGGCAAACATGTACAGCTATATACAATTTTAAAAAGTCATGCTACTACTTCAGGCTAAAAGCTTTACTTGAAGTAACAAAAAAACACATTGTTTATTCGTAGGATTATGGGCATGATGTAAGTTTTGCTAACATAATTAAACAGTTAACACAAACAAAACAAGCTTGAGTGTGGTTTCTAACCGTCCGTTAAGCCCCCAGTGTCGTCTTCGAGCATAAACATGATTTTATAGAACACATCCGCCTGCCGTCTCATAGTATTGGCGTAAGAACCATATCTTTGTCCTCTGTTGCTGGCCCGTCTGCTGGTCTCCGTGGCACATGAAAGTAAATTAGAAATAGACTCTCTGGATATCGCGAAAAGAGGCTGATCTCTTACAATCCAAGCACATAACTGTGGAATTGCGCTGCTTTTCTGAGAGACAGGCACGACACATTAAGTGGCCGCAAGGAAGCTGGTACACAGACTCCGTTTTCAAATAAGCAGAAAATGTTCTAGAGCAGGAAGAACATCCTTGGATGCTGCTGCTCCGATTGTGATCTGACAGAGTGCTAGTAACCCAGGAACTAATGCTGCTGAGACCACCGTCACTAGCCAGTTGCTGAAGACCCTTTGGCAGCTTTGAAGTAAATGATGGCAGGGAACGGTAAGAACCCATCTGAAGATGGATCTCTGCCTGGTTTTGAAAGTGCCACCAGTGTCTCTTTATATGTCAGGCGAGCCTTGGCTAACCAGGGGGGCAATATGTTGGTCTGTGAGGGCAAGTCGCTCACAGTGCTGCACCTCCTTTTCGTGTCCATGGAGTTCCTCCATTAGCATCTTAGAAGACTCATAAACTGCTTCAGTGGGTACATGTGCAGTTCGTGTGCGAGCAGGGTGCTTAGATATAGATATATCAAAGTCAAAGACCTGGTAAAATAAAGTGACATGTCACACATATATTCCTCATTGCTTCCCCTGACTTCCCAGCCAAAAGACAACTGGATCCCCTTCTAGCAGTATCAGAGTCTGAAATGTGTCTCTGTTATGTAATGCTCACCTTAGCCTTTACTACTCACATCAGTGGCACCTCCTGTTGTGGTTGTGGGCACATTTTTCATAATTGGGTAGCTCATGTGCATTTTCATGACTAATAGGTGGGACAGATGCTAGTCTATAAGCGATCCTTGGGGATGGTCTGAGAATGGTTCAATACATTTTACTCCTCTGCATGTACCATTGTTGCTTGCTTGGCATCAGTCATGGGTCATTGACATCCCATTCTAGTTGCTAAATATTCTGATTTAAAGCTGTGAAAACACAAGGAATCTGTTTACTCCACATCAAAAACTGTTTATTGGTAATGGGGTAACAGGCCTAAATGTTGTAGGACGGAATCTTGATATGGCTGCCATCCTTCCATCATGCTGCCTTATCCATGGTTGCTGAGTCCATCTTAGAATATCTTCACTCTGTCAGTGCCACCAATTGCAATGATTTGATCTTTCCTTGTGTCATCACCCACAAATATATTCATCGATGCCATGGTAGCAAAATAAATGCGACCCACTAATGCTTGTTATTTAGAGAAAATGTGCTAGCAAACACTCATTCACACATTTATTAACACAGTGCAATGGTCAAATTAGAGTTTATAATCAGTACAGTAAAGCTGAACAAAAACTGTTTATTGCCATAACGCTTGCATGTAAAAATTACACTCTGCACATCTGCATATGTGGCATGTAGGTGTGTTATTGGAATCCATGTGTAGAGCGGCAGGTAAAACGGATTCCACATATATGATCCCCTGCATATAAAATCTGAACAAATGGCTAAAAAAGGAGACCAGAGTCCTTGACCTAGAAAAGTAGCCAAGCCGGTACTTGAGGTCCTGACTCCTGACTCCCAACCTGCTGAATAAAAATAACGTGTTCTCCGAATGAAATGAGGCACCCACGGAAGTTCGGTGTTAAATAAAAATACATGTTCCACAGATAAAAGGAGGCGCTCTCCAACATGTGCGTTATTCCAGGGCACCTCATGTTCACCTATGAAGCGCTGCCCCTTGTGCACGCCCCAGTGCGTGAAAGATCAGGGACTGGAAACCCTGCCACTGCAGCTGATGTGGCAATAAGGTATTGTGGAAGTTCAGCGCAGCTGTCAGTAGTTGCAGTGTTGGGGTCCCTCTAGGGCCACTGCAGTGGTTAACTTACAACTACAGTGTAAGGTTCAGGGTGTGAAGTGCAGTGCTGTTGTGATACGAGTGAACATGTTATGCAGGTGCAGCACAGGTAGAGCGCTGGTGCAGATGCATGCGTAGGTGCGTACTGCACCACTGCAGGTGCGTGCTCCTGTGGAGGCATTCATGTATGCACTAGTGCAAGTGAAACCAGGAGAAATGTTCTACTTGTCACTGAGTCAACCTGGTGGTATCTTCTCTGGAATGTATGCGTTCTACGAATACAAATGCTATGAATGGGATGAACGTGGCCACGGCTGATGAAAACATGGCCAGGTCAGCGGCAGAACTGTGGAAGTCCCTCATATGATATTTCTGCTAGCATTTCAACACTTATAAATTGATTGTAATGTTGCGGTTGTGCAAATATATCAAGCAGGCATAGCTGAGTGGTGCCTGCTTTCCTGAAGCATATCACAATAAAGTATTGATCTAATAGTTAGTAAAGCTTTGGTTCTGCAATGACTGTTACAATGATTCACTGTTCAGGAAAATGCAGTTGGCGTGTCAGCACTTGTCCGTCACCAATGCTTTGTGAAGGCTGATTCCCAACAGCTGTGCAACTTCTTCTACTCTTAGAGCTGAGATTTTCATGAAAGTCTTATAGTCTGAATTTAGCACCTGAGCGTAATAGGACGGAATGTATGAAGCTCTGTGGTTATACTGAATAAGCAGCTACCTATGCTATGCCATCTGTTAATGTAATAACTGCACTTTCACAATTGCTTTATTAACCTTCCTGCTTTCTCAAATTTGCTTGAAAATGCACGATTTTTCTTCTTTTTTTTCAAAATTTTCTTGGGGGGGTAATCCCCCCAAACCCCCTTTTGGGGTTCGGGCTCGCTCGCCACGGTGCTGTATGCAAATCACTTTGCGTCCCACCACTTTCAAATGTCACCCACCGCCCCTGCTACTGGCACCTCTCCTCCCAGTTCCGAGGGGCATGCCACCTCTTCCTCAGGCCTGGCCTGGGGTTGCCTCTTCCCCCTTCCTATTGCACTTCCTCCTAGCTCTCTTAGGTACAGGGGGAATGCTGCCTTAGTGGCCACTTCTACCTGTCTAGGCCTTTGGTCGGCCTCACCCTGCCCGTCCGCAGAGGGGTAGTCCCTCAACTCAGCCAAAGCCTGGTCCATGGCATCCATCATACACATCATACACATCATAGCCTCCATAAGCCCCACCATGCGCATGCTTTTTCCTCCCTTCTGTGCCCTTGCTTGTCTTAAATCAGGCCTGTGGGACAACCCCAAAAACTTGGGCGCAAAAAACAAACCACCGAGATATGCCTACACTCTTAACGAAACAAACCCAATATGTAAGCACTCTAATGCAGACTTGCTGCCTACAAGACCAAGGAAGACAGTTACTCTCTAATGCTTCCATGTGAGTGCACACCTCCTGCAAGGATGAAAAAAAGGTTTAAAAAAAAAAACTAACAAAATACCTGTGTCCTGTACAAATGCCATAAAAACGCTAGGGCTGCCATCGAGAGGGCACAAGAAAACGTGGTTCGGAATAACTTGCCTCAAAACGCTAAGCCTACCTTACAATGGAAACAGCCCATTAATCACAGGCCAGAACACACGGTAAACAAGAGTCAGCCTTGTCCCTGCTAAATATCCAATCAACTGCACCTGTGAGTTTCTACGCAGCTCACAACAGTTTTCCCTCTCACCTGGTCCTCCACCGGAGCCGCCACCACACATCCTAGCAGCGCGGGTCAGGTGAGTAAAACTCTAGCCTGTGCGGCTCCCAGCTGGCTCACAATCCAGTGATGTTTAGGTCTCGCTAGTGCCAGCACATGCGCTGAACTGGCGAGACATTTAGTAAGCAAATTTTTTCAAGTGCTACCAAAGGCTTTTGCCGGCCACCAGCTTGCTATTATGCGCACAAGCGCGCGCGTGCACACAACTCTCGTTTTCGCCCGCACATTTTGTTTACACAAACAAACGGCTTGTTTAACTTGTACTATTTTGTTTTGCATACATGTGCATGCCACCATTAGAGGAAGCGTTATTTTTTTATTACATTTCAACTTTCAATGCCTAATGCTTATGTTTGGAACTTTTTTTTAAAATTACAGTTTTGTCAAGGTCAGATCTATTGCATTTGCGATGATAATGTATATCATTTTATGTAAAGGCACGCAAAAACATGACTAAATCACAATTTTTTTAAATAAATCTCTGAAAAAGGAAACACTCCAGATTGCTCTGATGCACTCCTATGTCTACAGTACAGCTAGCATCCCCACGTGAAATATGATTAGAGTGGGTGTGCACAGTTTCTCATTTAAATACTAATACTGGGGCCTCCTGCCCCTGGCGAAACGTGTCAGCAAGTTAATCCCTCGTCGATGCCATCTCCTGTCGTCTGCTTGAGGTCAGGAGTTTGAATTCCCGCCAGATCCCTCGGGATCAGAACACCGAGTGCCAAATAAGGGGGTAATAACATCTATTATTTACATCACTAATGAAGTGCAATGTAAAACGTTTTTTTTTTACAGAACTGTTGGGAAAAAGCTGAAAGTGGTTCTGTTTTTGTTAAATATCTGGAAATGTAGACATCCTGTGAGCGCCAGGTTGTCAGTGTGGTGTGGGCACCTCAGCAGTAACGGAAGCAGGTTTTGTGTAAAATGTGTCTGTTTGACACACTCCTGCCCAGCCGCATCCCAGACACTACCCACCCACCTCCAAATGTTGCCCACACCCCATCCACTGCTCACCTATTCCCACCTCATTCACTACCCACCTGCCTCCCGCACCTGCAATCCACTCATAATACCTGTCTGACCACCACACCCCTGTCCACATTCAAAGTACACCCTGTCTGTCCCACACATCCACCCGCAAGCCATTCACTAAACACCTGTCTCTGACCCACACTTAGTCAAGGCTTTCCTGTCTCACCAGTCACTATCCACCTTCTCCTACGACGCTGCACTACCTCAGTTGCACCCCATCAACTGCCACCATCCTGCCCCAACCTTCCCAACCATCCTGTCCACCAAACCCTACCTCAGTCACAATCCACCAGCCCACCTCGGTCACTACCAGCCTATGCATAGGTCTGTGCTTTGGAACCTAATAAGTGTTTAGTTATCCAGCCCAATATCCTTGGTGCCACAACATCAAGTGTTGCATGGCTAAACACTTATAAGGTCCCAAAGGCGAGACCTATTGGCTGGGCCAATGCATGTTTTGAACTTGGATGCCGCTGTGAAATGCAGAGCACAGCGGGCGGGCCTGGATATCGGAAAGGAGAGAATCACAAAACAAAAGAGATTAGTATTGCACTGTAGTGGCAGTCAGCAGCATCGGTCTTTATGGAGACGGCGAGCGGTGCAAAGAGACTGCTGCGCTGCAGCCCATTTTAAAAGGGAGGGGTCTGGCGAGAACCAGTTCCCGGTGACTTATGGGTCACCGCGCGACCGGCGACCACCCTCTGCGCCAGGACCGGCATCCTGCCATAGGCTCGTCGCCCCTAGTCGGGCCACTATGGCAGATGTCAGAGTAATGGAGGGGAAAAGGTATACACTTTCACTTCCAAAGTTCTTCAGAAAAACTACAGTTTGAAGGCAAACTTTTGACTTTGTTCAATCTATGTATATAAGCACTGTAATAATGTCAGATATATCTGTACGAGTATAATAAGAATTTAAACAGAACGTAATTTTTTTAAATTTAATTCTAATATAGCGCAACTCATCCCAATCTAGGTTGTTGAAGCACTTTACATCTCACAAACACACACATTAAACATTAACAATAAATCAAATGTGCGTAAATGAATGTACAGGATGCTACATAAAATGATGAGGGTTTCAAGGTGTTGGAGTCACACATCTGCTTTACTGGCAGGGATTACATGTTAAGAGCGCATGGCTGGGAGAAACACCAAGGCCCAATTTAAAATGGAATGGAATGCTTGGGGTTGTCTGTACTAATAAGGTTTTATTACACCCCCAAAAAACCTTTTAGTAGCCTTAAAACAGATTGAGAATAAACAAAGTTATAAACCCATGCCTTGCACTTTGTGTCTGCAAGTCATTTTTGCTGGCTCATAGCTCACCGTGCTATATTAGAAGGACTGAAATTTATGAACTGCAAATAATAAAAGGATAAGGATCTCTTTGTCAAAAGCGCACTTACCTATCTACATAAAATTAAAATATATTATCTGAATGTTGCACTATGTGCTTTACAGGAGACACATTAACCCTCTATGCTACTTTATGAGCCAAAACTGTGACTAGACAAAAGATATATAACTCCAGCAAGCACATTAACCACCACAGTTATCTTACCATTATTATTATTTATTGAGATTTACTGGCCTCACAAAGTTCTCAGCAGCAGCTACCTCACCCCATAAGATATTTTAAAATGCAGCATTTGCAACAAATTAAGCCAGAACAGATTTACTGTCACGTTTCTCCTTGTTGCCAATTTCTTTATGGCAGAGTTTTAAAAAAATGTATAAGGTGACTGTCCGACTGCTTTTCATGATTCAGCCCCTCACAGGCGCACAATGCCCCTAGGGCTGAAAGAGCTTCAGCCCTTACCACCCCCCGCGCCCCCTCTGGTCATGTGTCTCAGCCCAAGCAGCTGCAGTTCGAGCTGCTGTGGGCTCGGCCGGGCAGTGTCTGGAGTCTTATCTCCAGCACCCCCTAGTTTTTCACATGGTCTTTAAAGGCCAGTTGCATAATTACATTTGTAAACTGGTTACGGAGGCATTTTTTTTTTCTGGTTCCAGTAACCCCTGGGCCCCCACTCTGCCTCTTCCTTACATTTGTATTTCACATTTAGTGCCACAGTGTGAGAAAGCATTTAATGAAAAGGAATATAAAGCAGGGTTGCCAAAAGAAAAATGCCAGCCATGTGTTGTTTAAAGAGCCTGCTAAGGCCTGGTCTTGACAATGAGAGAGTTATGAACAAAATAGTATTTATTCATTTGTAATGTGACTTTTCTGTCTTGTTCCCTTTAATTATCAGTCATGGATCATTCAGGCAGCAGCCCTAGAACACAATTAAAAATGCTTTCTATTTATATTTGCTGTTCCAAGTATGCGCAGATAAGTGCTGAAAATTGGCTTTAGGTGACTGCCTAATTTTGTACAGTCTGGAACATCAATATAATGAGCTGGTAAACCTAATCACAAGACTGGAAGTTTGTTGCAGGATGAGCACATTGTTTATTTCCTCCACCCTTGATCCCTGAACAGGTCCAGACTGGGAACGCAAGCCAGCCTTGGCAACTGAGTCCGACAGGCCAGGGGGGAGTTTAGGAGTCAGTTGGGGGTGCGTGGAAAACAGCTTTTGGTACAGGGGTACAGGAGGACGATATTGCAGCACTGCTGCAAATCTGACCCCCTGTACCAAAACCTTCCCCCACCGGTCCAAAACTGGCCCCCACCCTTCCGGGTCACTGAGAAAACACCTGGTGCCCTTTACGGCCAGTCCGGCCCTGACCTTCATTAATGCCATAATAGCAATAGTTTAACTTGTATCTGAAATCCTACGCTAGCCCTCAATAACATGCTGAGTTACTTCAAGTGTCTGGGAATGCCCCCTGCATCCAGACAACTCACTCCTCATTATTGCCCTTCACTTTCACACTCACCCAGCACTCACAGTGATCACAATGCACTCACACTGATCAGCATACACTCGCACCATTCACCCTGCACTCAGAGCGATCGCAATGCGCTCACACCCTTTACCCTCCACTCACAGTGACCACACTGCACTTATGCCACTCACAATGAACTCACACCGTTCTCCCTCAACTTACCCTGCGGTCACATGAGCACACCGCTCACTCTGCACTCACAATGCACTTGCGCTGTTCACCCTGTACCTCACTCTGCAGTCACTTGAGTACACTACTCACCTTGCACTCATGTGACACTTTACTCACCTGACCCCTTCACTGCTCACTCTGCCATCTCACTCAAACAATCCCATCACTAACCATACATTCATTCGCCCGACTCTGCACTTACATCCGCACCCAAATTCATATGGTCACCTCACTCACCCTGCAGTCACTCCTCTCACCCTCCTCTCACACTGTTGCACACCCACTGTGCACTCACATGGGCACTCCAGTCACCCACACAGTGCAGACAGTTAATTTGCCTGCTACAAAGAACGTGTACCATGCAGATCACAGAACTGTGTGTGAGTAAACCCTATAAAAAAATTAAATGTTTGTCAGAAAGGGGCGATAGAGAGATGAGATGCATATAATTTGTTTATTTTATTTATTTATTTATTTATAACGTTTTATATAGAGCGAACAAGATCCCAAAGGATATCAGAGTGCTTTACAGTAGGCAGAAAGAAAGAACAAGAAGGTAGTAAAGACATCAATTGGGAAACAGCATCAACAAAAGGAAGATAATACAGTAAACAGGTGTCCACATGTGGGGGTAAAAAACCCAAAAAAACAGGGGAGATGATCCATTGTAGCTGGAGGTACCAATGTGTAAAGAACAAAGTCAGACGAGTTGGATGTACCTCCTCCCCTTATGGAAAGAATTTGCTCATTAGGAATCTTTTGGCTTCAAATTTGAATGCCATTGTCGAGGAGAGGGTGCGTACTTCAGGTGGCAGAGAGTTCCATATCTTTGGGGCAGCCCTGGAGAAGGCTTGGTAATAAGTTCTCTTTTTGTTAAGGACGAGAGGTTTCAAGAGAAATTTAGAGAGAATTTCTTGATGCCCTCTCACCACAAGATAGTTCAAGTTTTTGCGCCAGGTACATAGGAGTATTGAGGTGATGGGCTTTGTGCGCCAGGACTGCAATCTTAAGCTGAATTCGAGCTTCAAAGGGTAGCCAGTTGAGAGATTTAAGGCCTGGGGATATATGCTCATTTCTTTTGGTGCCTGTAACCAATCTAGCAGCGGTGTTCCATGAAGCCCTGAGTGGGGCCAAGGTATATTTGGGTAGGCCACAGAGAGTAGCACTGCCATAGTCTAACCTTGGCAAAACAAGCTCTTGGACCACCTGCTTGAAATCACTTAGAAGGCGTATGTTATTTTGACAGCCCTGATCAATCAATGATGAAAAAGTAGAAAATAGGCAACAGCAACAAACTCAAAATGTATATGCAATATTTTAATCTATTGTCAAGTTTTAGAAACGAAAGCACAATTCACAGTATTATGTACTTTTTTTTATATACATTGTCCCGTATTCAGAACGTGCAGTAGAGCAAAAGAGGTGTCAAAAGAGCGTGAACGTGATAAGGTGAAAGGAAAGGAATCACACAGATTTGAGAAATTATATTCCGAACAATTCAAAAGAACACCAGCCAATGAAGGCCGGAACCATATATATCCTGGCCACTTCAATTAGTCAGCACAATTTCCCTAATTTTATTCCTAGGCATACGATGTAAAAAATGTCTGCACTATATCATTGAGGGTGATATGGTTAGTGGTCCAGGTTTATTAATAAAATGTCGACGTTTCGACTCGTCTTGCGGCCTTGCGGTCGTTTATTCCTGGGCCATGCGAGTCTTCTTCAGGACAGGTGGGACAGGACAATATAGGGATCTCATTGATGACCCCTTCTAGGGATATAATGGTCGTGATTCTCACTCCAAATTGACTCAGTCCTTACGTTTCCAGGAAGGTTATCCAAGTATTCTCTGCCGTATTGTTTGGTTTCCTATCCACGATGGATATACATGTGCCACTACATGTCTTAGAAATCTGGTCCCAATCGTAGGTATTGGACAGTTTCAATATAGTTTAAATCAGGCGACTCTTCACGAATTAATCAATTGGCCTGAGTAGGTGAATTGTCTTGCTTAAAGTTGGTCACTTAATCGATGCAGGCAAAATCAGGCGTCGAGAATTAAGGCCAGAGATCCTTAGAAATGACACGCGTCTGTCGGGAACCACAAAAGAAATGCTCGGGAGTGAACCGGAGCGTTACCAGGCAACCTTCTTTTGTTTACTTCGGATGCCTTCCTGTTTGCGGAAAGCAATGACGGACTACCCCGTGACGCCTGATTTTGCCTGCATCGATTAAGTGACCAAATTTAAGCAAGACAATTCACCTACTCAGGCCAATTGATTAATTCGTGAAGAGTCGCCTGATTTAAACTATATTGAAACTGTCCAATACCTACGATTGGGACCAGATTTCTAAGACATGTAGTGGCACATGTATATCCACAGTAGTGCACAGCGAGCGGAGAACCATCTCACCTGACAGCGCCAGCTTGGGAGAGCGCACAGGGATCCAACCACCAGCAGACCAAGGACCCGAACTTCCCGCCACCAGCCGCGCCGCCGCCCAGGGACTACAAATCCCATCAGGCTCTGCGGCGGCGCGTTCCCCGACGCGGTAAACGCGCCGGGAGGGGCTCTATAACACAGGAAGCCCTCGGTGGAGCGGGGGAGGAAATCTTTGACCCACAGTAGTGCACAGCGAGCGGAGAACCATCTCACCTGACAGCGCCAGCTTGGGAGAGCGCACAGGGATCCAACCACCAGCAGACCAAGGACCCGAACTTCCCGCCACCAGCCGCGCCGCCGCCCAGGGACTACAAATCCCATCAGGCTCTGCGGCGGCGCATTCCCCGACGCGGTAAACGCGCCGGGAGGGGCTCTATAACACAGGAAGCCCTCGGTGGAGCGGGGGAGGAAATCTTTGACCCACAGTAGTGCACAGCGAGCGGAGAACCATCTCACCTGACAGCGCCAGCTTGGGAGAGCGCACAGGGATCCAACCACCAGCAGACCAAGGACCCGAACTTCCCGCCACCAGCCGCGCCGCCGCCCAGGGACTACAAATCCCATCAGGCTCTGCGGCGGCGCGTTCCCCGACGCGGTAAACGCGCCGGGAGGGGCTCTATAACACAGGAAGCCCTCGGTGGAGCGGGGGAGGAAATCTTTGACCCACAGTAGTGCACAGCGAGCGGAGAACCATCTCACCTGACAGCGCCAGCTTGGGAGAGCGCACAGGGATCCAACCACCAGCAGACCAAGGACCCGAACTTCCCGCCACCAGCCGCGCCGCCGCCCAGGGACTACAAATCCCATCAGGCTCTGCGGCGGCGCGTTCCCCGACGCGGTAAACGCGCCGGGAGGGGCTCTATAACACAGGAAGCCCTCAGCGTCGCGGGACGCGAGCGGGACGCGAGCGGGACGCCCGGGGCGAAGCCCGGGCAAAGGGCGGGCCCTCTGTGGCCCTCCGAGGCACGACAAGGCCAGGCTAGGCCACCCCCCTGACGTCGACCACGTGGGCTTGAGGTACGGCTGCTTGGTTCCTCACTTTGGGAGTAAATTTCGGCCAAATAAACACTGGTGCTAGTCAATTCCCTCTAGGCGGTCATCTAACACAGTATTAACCGCCAAGTCCAGCGAGTCATCTGGCCATAGTCTAGTCGACAGCGCGAGTTTATGACCCTTTAAACAATAACTTACAATATGGGCAAAAAATTGGTTCCTCAACCTGCCGAGGCAGTGAATACCCTCGACTCATATCTAGTGCAAGTGGTAACCAGTATCAACAGTAAGAGAAGGCAATCTCTGGGCCTAAGCCAATCACCAGTGCTGCTTGCAGATAGCCCGCCCACAAGCACAGCAATGTCCGATTCCCTGATAGGAAACGCACAGTCAATTGCTGCAGATTCCGGACCTAACACTTCGATCAATCACATGGAAGTCACTGAAAACCCGACTCCTGCCGAGGACAGAGCTGATCTTATAGATTTAGCCGATGACGCCTCTACCGAGACAAGCATCCAGACAGACGTCATAGATGAGGCTGCACAGCTCCAGTCTCCCCCTAATCGCGCTGTTAGAGCATGTAGGAAATTAGCAGCCAAGAGAGGGGGGAAACAACAGGGGAGGAAGAAACCAGCCACTCCACCTTCCAGAAGGATGGGTAACCTCACAGTCCATGAGTTAGATCTTGAGTCTAGGCGCATATCTGATGATGATCTCTTCAACAGGATCCAAGAAATGATGGATATCAAGATTAAAACTATTATAAAGCCTCTGATCGGGAAAGTGGACAAATTGACCGCCGAAGTTAAGAAATTGGGAGGGGTTCATGGTAACTTGGCCAAGGAACTAGAGAACCTTTCAACCCTTGTCGCAGATTTAATATCTACGGATGAGGATGTCCCCTCTACTGATAGTAGTGCGCAGCCAATTCAATCAGACTTGCCACACCCACCCCCATCCTTAACATCAATAGTTCAGAATCAGAGTGCGGCAACTGGGGGCCCTCAAGTCAACACTATTGATGCAACAGCGGCACGTAATCAAGAGGCCAGCCCGGTCCAGTTTATAGCAGAAGCATTACCGCTAGTCTTGGTATTGGCCAACGTTCCTGTCTTGTCGCAAGATAAAACAGAGTCCAACCAGGATCTCAAGGACAAAGCCCTACATTGGCTCTCTAACAACATTTATATGGCGCAAGAAGGGTTTGATAAATTGGCAGGTGATATAGTTTCGACCAGGAGGGTTCCTTGGATTGGCAACAAACCGAAAAAGTTTCAGGGAGACTGCGTCATTATAAACTTCACCAACGCAGATGCTCTCCCCGAAATCCTGACCAATCTCTTCCCGCCTCAACGGCGTAATGGTTCCATAGTCCCGTTAACACTCAGATTTTTTAATAACGAGACCCAATCTGCTACGTTAGCCACTACTAATAGGCCAACAAAGTACAGGAATAATAGCAGTTGGGGAGGGGCAACGGGCTCCCGATTCACTAGCGATCGGTTTATGCCTGCATCGCAGCAATTGCCAGGAAGAACCAATTACCCATACGAGCGGATCATCCCCCCAGCCTTTCCGCAAGTGCTCGGACTTAACGGGTGGATGAATGGCGAACCCGGTTACGAATACAGCGCACGGGGTATCAGGCCAACTCGGTGGCAGAGAATGGATCCGGCCATGGGCCACCCAATAACCCCACATCATCAGTGGAATCAAGCTCATGCCGTCCAGATCCACCCAGCCACTCCTTCTGCTTGGGGCTTCACCACAGGCAATAGGTTTGGTCCCTTATCGGACCTCAACACCTGTGATTGACTTGCACCAAGATCCAACCTAAACAATCCTGGACCAATTAATTTGAACCCACGCAAAGAGACCCAAAACACCGACGATCTCCAAAGCACTTACAAGCCTAATGCAGTCAAAGAGTCACATACACCGGTCACTCGTGGTCAGAAAACACTTTTATTTGGGTCAGACGCTGCTCCTGATACAGGCACTATCAGCGGGATGATACAGCATTGCTGTCAGGCGAATTCTACTAGGGCCACATTAGCACAAGTTCCTGAGGAAGGTGATCCTGAGAGTGGCAGTGAATCTACGACTAGCAGGGAGTCATGTAGGATTTTAAGCTGGAATGTGGCAGGTCTAAGCAACAAACGCCAGGACCCAGCATGGTGCAGATTTATTTCAAAGTACCACATCATCGCGCTGCAAGAAACATGGGACACTTCCAGCAATATCTGGTGGGATGGGTACACCAGTTTTGCAACTCCTGCCGTCCCTAGTAGAATGGGTAGAGCCAAAGGCGGTCTGGTGCTCTTATTCTCCGTGGATCTAAAAGGAAGTTATAGACAGATCAGGTCTGAATCTGATAACATATTGATCGTCGAAAGGACTATCAATAAAACTAGTAGGACCTTATATGTCAACTTCTATAACTCAAGTAACTGTGCTTATAATGGCCGAAATATCGCTAATTTAGATAGCATTTTAAATTCAGTCCTACAGGATATCTTTTTTGTATTTGAGTTAGTTTTACTAGGTGATTTTAACATTCATTTATGTAATTCAACCTGTAAGGGAAGAGTAGCTTGTGATGATGAGGACGCTGCCTTGGTTGCGCCCCACTTCGAACATACCTCAGAGGGACAGGAACTTGAAGACCTACTGGCTAATTATAACCTTTATGAACCCAACTTTGGTACTAGAACACCAACTTTCACCGGTAGCCAGTATGGTTCTTTGATAGACTATATTTTCGTTTCTCTTGGTATTCTATCTTTTATCACGGCATACAGGACGGTGGAAACCCACTTCAGTGACCACAACCCAGTGCATCTAGAAGTGGCATGGGGCAGCAAGATGGGTATAGCACCTTCAATCGTAAACCCAGCCTCCTCTTTGAGGACCACAGATCAAGATAGAAGAATAAAATGGGCAAAGGTGATCCCGGAACACTTTTACATAAAATGCTTCCCTAAGATCAAATTACAGACTGAGTTGTGTCAGGATCCTGACACTCAAGGGTGCCTATTGGTTTCAGCCTACGAGGAAATATGCGCACAGGTCTCGAAAGATCTTATAGCTAAACCTCTTTCGGGAACTCAAGCCCACAAGCGATGGTTCGATGCGGCATGTTCGAAGGCCCACAGAAATCTGCTGTCGGCTCTTAAAATTGTTCCAAGACCAAAAGAGGAAATTGCGAGGCTAAGGAAAATCTATAAGTTAGCAGTTAAGAGCCGCAAAGACTCCATCAAGCGCGAAACATGGGAGGAACTCCTCTCAGTGTCGGTGCTTAAGGACAGCAGAAGATTCTGGGAAATCATCAAGCACCCTCTTTTTTCGGAGGAAGATAATCTACCAATGGACTGCGTGATCACTGAGGAAAAATGGTTATCCTTTTTTAAAAATGTGTATGGGGGAAATGCAGCCGTAGAGGACATTAATAGTTGTTTATCTTCTAAGGGGAATGTCAACCCCATTGTTTTTAAACCCCAAGAAGTAGAAAAAGCGCTTATGGAAACCACCAAACATAAGGCTCCGGGCCCGGACGGGGTCCCGGCCGACTTTTTTATGTTCTCTCCTAAAATGTGGTCGAGAGTGTTGTCTAACGTGTTTAATGCAGTAAACTCCAACGCAGCACCCGCCTCATGGGCTAATTCTATTATCGTTCCCATTTATAAAAACAAAGGCCAGAGGGACGACCCAGCATTCTATAGGCCCATATCCCTGTTGGACTCCACTGTAAAAATCTTGGGGAAAGTTCTTTTAGCAAGATTGAGGGAGAACGTTGAGGGATGTGGCGGGCTGTGCGATCTACAATATGGCTTTAGAGAGAGTAAAGGCACGATCGAGCAATGCATTAATTTGTACTTACTCATCTCTAAGTATACAATGGCTAAGGAGGGCTCAGTTTTTCTGGCCTTTATGGACCTTTCGTCGGCTTTCGACCTCGTTAATAGGTCCAAATTATGGTCGATTTTGTTAGATATGGGAATTGACGAAGCCCTAGTCATGTATATGGCCTCGTTACATCAGGAGCTTTTCGCAGCTGTTCGTGTGTCCAACAATGGTAGGTGTACCTCCTCATTTAAATCCCTCAAAGGAGTACGCCAAGGCTGCATCCTGGCCCCTACGCTTTTTACCATTTATATCAATGGATTGGGGGCACACCTGAGGGGCAGAGGCACGGACGTACCGCGCGCAGGAGTCACCCACATTCCGGCACTCCTGTACGCGGACGACGCCGTGTTGATAGCCCGTACGGGTGTTGGCCTGCAGATTCTTCTTGACGCCTTTGGTTCCTTTATGGAAAATCTGGATCTAAAGGTTAACGCATCTAAATCCCATACCATGGTCATGGGTATAGAGGGCGCAAAGAGAAGACACAAATCATTCTTCTGCAGTGGGACCCCTGTGTCCGAGGTAACTACATTCCCCTACCTGGGAGTGCTGTTCGATCAAAAATGTACTTGGGGACCACAGATAAATGCAAAGAGGTTGGCAGTAACTAGATCTTCATCCGCACTCCTGGGCTTTGCCGGCAAATTGGGTGCCAGGCCCATGGAAGCGCTGGTGAAGTTATACAAAAGTAAGCCTGTTGCCATCGCATCTTATGGATCTTCTCTGTGGGGTTATGTAAACCTCGACCCCATCCAGAGAGCAGAAAACAGATTCATTAGATCCCTTCTCTCTGTCCCCCAATCAACCCCCACCTATTCTATTCACAAGGAGGTTGGGTTGCCATATTTGTCGGACCTATTAAGTGTTGCACCCCTGACCTTGTGGCTGAAAATGTGGTTAAATGCTGATTTACCTCTGAACCATAAAATTCTGAGGGACGTCCTATCACTGGACAATCAGAGCAAAATCCCTTGGCTGGCCTATTTAAGCAAATCATTCTCAGATCTGGGTCGCCCAGAACTTTTCCATTCCCCCGAGAAAATCACGACCCGTGACATAGCCCAAACAAAAAAATCCTTTTTAGAAAGGAAGGAAGTAAGCCGTGAGGCAGTTGAGCTCCAGAAGCCGGCAGTTAGGGCTCACTTTCTATTGATGAGCGATCCTCAAATGGCCCCCTACCTCCGCTTTGTAACTATCCCTTACCATAGGTTTTTATTAACTAAACTAAGGTTTAACCTTATTCATTTTCACCTAGGCTCTTTTAAGGGTTGGCAGAAGCCAGAACTAGCCGCCCCTTGCAGCTGCGACCACTTTTCTGTGCAGGACACTATGCACTTCATTATGTTCTGTAGCCTATTCCATGAGCAAAGGAAAAAACACTTGCTCCCCTTACTCAAAAATGCTGGGTTCACACAGGTGAGACCCGCACTGCTCTACCTACAGCTTATGACTAACCCATGCATAGCATTTGGTCTTGCAAATTTTTTAGTCGCGGCAGCTAGGGCGAAAGTGGCTGGCCAAACTCCGCCCTAAATGTTACTAAATGTCTGAAATTACATTATAGGCACTGTTTTATATATATATATACTTTTTAATTATGTGTAAATAGTATTTAAAATGTGTATTGAGTTAGATGTTTTTTAAATGTTATGACCGCAACGTATACTTTTTTAATGTGCTGTTTTAATGTTTTCTTTCTTTGTATGACTTTAATTAAGTCGAATAAAGATATTCTGACTGACTGACATATGGTTCCGGCCTTCATTGGCTGGTGTTCTTTTGAATTGTTCGGAATATAATTTCTCAAATCTGTGTGATTCCTTTCCTTTCACCTTATCACGTTCACGCTCTTTTGACACCTCTTTTGCTCTACTGCACGTTCTGAATACGGGACAATGTATATAAAGAAAAGTACATAATACTGTGAATTGTGCTTTCGTTTCTAAAACTTGACAATAGATTAAAATATTGCATATACATTTTGAGTTTGTTGCTGTTGCCTATTTTCTACTTTTTCATCATTGATTGATCAGGGCTGTCAAAATAACATACGCCTTCTAATTGATTAAATTGTGATTTTTTACATATTTGAAATATATAGGTCTCGGACCACTGTTTGTTTATACTAATACGTTACCCAGGTCCAGTACCGTTTGGGTCACCCCATTTCTTTAATGAAATCACTTAGAGGCAGGAAAGGTTTGATATTTCTGAGGGTTCTCAACAAGTGGTTTGCACTGTTACATACATTGCTGATATGAGACTTCATATTCAGGAGCTCGTCTACGGTGACCCCGAGTGATTTGGCTGAGTCAATGATGATCGGAGTGAAATTGATAGCAGTGGGGTGAGACAGCCAGAGATCTAACTTTGGGATGTGGTTCGGGGGGAAATGAGCATGAACTCTGTCTTGGAGGCATTGAGTAGGAGATGGTTCTCAGTTAACTAATTTTGCGTAAACGTGAGTATCGAGTTAAGTGAGATGATGCTTTCCGGGGATGAAATTTTCAGATATAGTTGTGTGTCGTCGGCATACATGTGGAAGAGGATGTTCATGGAGTTTAGTGCGTTAGCTAGAGGTTCCAAGAAGAGGTTGAAGAGGATCGTGAAAGGGCGGATCCTCGGGGAACCCCCATGTGTACTGGAGAGGGCTGAGAGAGAGAATGATTTGCCTTGACTCTTTGTATTCGATGCCCAAGAAAGGATGAAAACCATAGAAGCACCCGATCCGAGAAACCCATTCTGTTTTGTAGGATGGATAGGAAGATGTCATGATTAACCCTGTCGGAAGCTGAGGAAAGGTCAAGGAGGATCAGTAGGCAATATTCATTTTTGTCTAATATTTTCAAAATGTCATCCATAATGAGTGTGAGGGCCGATTTGGTGCTGTGTCCATTTCAAAAACCAGATTTATGCTGGTCAAGAAGTTGGTAAGTCTTTATGTGAGCACAGAGTTGGGATTCCGCACATTTTTCAAGAAGTTTCGATAGAGTGGGGATGTTGGAGATAGAACGGAAATTATTGAGATCAGATTTGTCAGCATTGGTTTTTTTTAGAATGGGTGAGACCTGGGCTGCTTTTAGGCAGTCAGGGATCGAGCCTTGAGATAAAGAAGCATTTACAATTCTGGTCCAGGTGGGGATGAGAGCGCTCTTGATTTCCTTGAAGATGGCCGGAGGCAAAGGGTCACTGAAGTGGTTAGACGGGTTAATAATCTGGAGATTTTGTTTTATGTCACTTTCACTAAAAGTGGAAAAGGTTCACCAAAACGTATTGTTCTTGGCTATCCTGAGGGTCGATTTGCACTTTTCAGAGACGTCATGGGGTGAGGCAGCAATAGAGGAGGGCAATAGCGACTTCTTAGAGGCTAGGTCGATAGTGATGAGTCGTAATTTCTCCATGAAAAAGACTGCAAATTCCTCACAGGAGGGTGGGTTGCCACAATGATCAGAAAGGATAGGACCATTAGCAGATTGCTGTTTGACGAGTTTCCTGGGACGGTTTGCTGCTTGGTCTAGTTGTAGTCTGAAACAGTCAGACTTAGCTCTCTTAACTTGTTTATTGTAGAGGCTCCTGACCTCTCTCAGGAGTTTTAGTTGGTCCGAAGAGGGATTGGGTTGCGCAATCAGTCACAGTGTACCGGATGTTTCCTTCTTGAAGTTGTAAGATCCCAATTCCCCCATGAACCAACCAGCTCAACAAAGAAGTGAACGCTTGATGAACCTGACTGCTCCGAAAGGGAAAGGAGAAGTGAAGAGAGAAACAAACAAACACTGGATCTTCGTCTCAGGGAATCCAAATGGTTTCTCTTGCTGAAGTGCTCTGGACCTTCCTTGATCTATCTATCAGCCAAGCGAATCTTGACCTATTATAACAACAACACCCAGATGCAATCAGTATACTTATGGCTTTTCAGTTGTAAATAACATTCATTTGTTATTCCTTATTTCTCTATAACATACCTAATGTCTGAAGGTCCATGCAAACACTTCTACAGTTTTTCTGGTGATTCAAGGACTGTACCACCTTAAATGACACAAAACACCTTTAGTTTTTGTAAACTCACATGCTGAACAGGTTAATAAAGGTTGAATGAATGAATGAATGAAATATTATTTGTAACGCGCAGCTATGCCCAGTGGGCGTCAAGGCGCCTAAACCAGAATATAAAGCTGATAGCAGACAGAAACAGAACCTACTGGTATGCCTTAATAAAGAGCCAGGTTTTCAATGACTTCCTAAAGAGATCAAGGGAAGGAAGTCGTTTGATTTCGAGGGGGAGTGAGTTCCAAGTAAGAGGTGCCAATATGGAAAAAGCTTTGGACCCCCATCTGGCCTTCTTGGCTCTGGGGATTACCAGTTGGTGTTGCTCGCTGGATCGTAAACATCTACTCGGAACATATCTGGTAAGTAATGAACCAAGGGCATCAGCCGAGCCTGCAGTTAGAGCCTTATAGGTAAGGCAAAGGAGTTTGAAAATGATCCTTGACGGGATGGGGAGCCAGTGGAGGTTCTTCCTCGCTAGGGTCATAGAAGATAACCAGGGCAAAGCGAGAGCAAACCGCGCTGCCGCGTTCTGTATGACCTGTAGACGCTGGAGCAAGCCCTTGTTGGCCCCGGCGTACACTGCGTTACAGTAGTCGAGCCTTGAGCCAACAAGGGCAATCACCACCTGTTTCCGCGCCTGTGGGGACAGATAGTGTACAATCCTTTTCAGGGTCTTGATGACACCCCAACAGGTCGCCACCGTTCTATTCACCTGTAGCTCCATGGAGAGCTGGGTGTCAAAGATGACCCCTAGGTTTCTAGCAGATTTGGTAGGTATAGGGCAGCTACCTAGAGAAGGAGGCCACCAGTCATCTGACCATATGTCCTGGTCCTTGCCAAAGACCAGGACCTCTGTCTTGTCCCCGTTCAACTTCAGGGAGTTGGAGACCATCCACTCTGCAACAAGTTGCATGCAGGCCCTGAAGTTAGAAGCAGTTTCACTGACAGAGTGGGTCAGGGATACCATAATCTGCGTGTCGTCGGCATACGACACTACCTCCATCCCCTGAGATCTTACAAGTCTTGCAAGGGGGGCCACATAGATGTTGAACAGGGTCGGACTCAATGCCGACCCCTGTGGCACCCCACACTGCAAAGACTTGGCAGGGGAGAGGTATTCACCTAGCATGACACGCTGCTCTCGATGTTGTAGAAAGGAGCTCAGGAGACTGAGCGCTGGTCCGACTACCCCTGCCTCCCTTAACCTAGATGTTAGAGTTAGAGTAGAGGTTAGTGAAGAAATGGTTAAATACCCACACTAACATTAATACCTTTCAAACTGTATGTAGAGTCTTATAAGATGGGGTTCTGCAAAGACAAGAAAAAAGGAAGAAAAAACAACAATACCCCCAAAGGTTCTAAAATTAGGCAAATTATGCTTTGGCCTAATTTCCAAGCTTGAACTGCAATTATAAATCAAACACAGTTGAAATGATCACCAAAACATTCTACTGTGCAGTCATATCCATGCTGCAACTATTATTACCAACACGATGTTTTTTAAAGCTGCAATATTGTCTTTAGCAACATATTGTCCAAAATAACATCAAGGTCTCTGCGTGTTAATGCCACAAAGTTCAAAAGTTTTTTCAGCTTTTGCTGATGTATTATAACAATGTTCAAAAAGTCTTACCAGTCTTTTTTCACTTCGTTTAAGCGTCCTGTTACCTGGTAACAGAAATGTTTTTCAAGCGTCCGGTTACCTGGTAACAGAATTGTTTTTCTTTCTTTTGTATTTACAGGAAGTGCTGTTCTTGACCGGAACCTCCCGAAGAAGAATTACTGGAAGGAGGCTCCGATTCTCTCAGAATCAAGAAAAGATGTCTGAAGTTTCAGGAAACAGGTAAGAGGGAGCCGGAGGAGGGAGGAGGGAGCGGAGGAGAGAAGCTGCAATACTTGCCAATTTCTCTGTAGTTTGAGGAAGCGGGACTCGCTGATCAAGGTCGCACACCGGCTGTCAGCTGGTTTCCAAAGTCGGGTCCAGGACGCTTGTGGTGATGCGTATCGAGGAAAGCAAAGCGCCGTCTCAGTCAAAGGCTCGTCTTTTATACCCCCACTACTGCGTGTCCTAGAGCATTTGCATGAGCCTCACGTGGGATTAGATAAGCCGTTAGGCGGTTTACTCATGTGAGGCAAGTGACAGAACTCAAAGAAGGCAACAAACAACAAGCATTGCTAACCACAAATATTCTGTATTAGCAAGTGTCATGAATTTAAATAACGGATGCTGATGTCTAAGGGGAAAACTATAAAATTTTAAGGAGGGCTCACACTCAGGTGATTGTGGCAAATGAACCCTTAACAGATTGAATCGCCAGGAGCGTTCAACAGCTCTAAGGTTGTGGCGTTCCGAGTTTAAGCTCTCATTGTACCACGGTTTGGATATTTTTTATGCTGTATTTTTAAGCTGGAGTGGAGCAACGTCATCCATGATGACGGCCATGGTCGAGTTGTATGAGTCCATGAGAGTTTGAACCCCCACCAAGTCGGGTTGGGAGGAGAGGACAGATATACATTGGACAGCTAGATTGTCAAGGTTTATTGAGCTGAGATTCCTTTTCCATATCTTTGATTTAAGAGGTTGAGCCTTCTTCAACACCACCTCCCTGTTGATATAAAAAAGGATGCTGTGATGGTTCGACCAATCACAAAGGGTTGTAGATTCTAAGGTGATGGCCTGTTCTTTGGAGATGATGAGGTCTAGAGTTTCACCTTTAATGTGGGTTGGTTGGTCACAGTGCTGAATCCAATCTTGATCATTTAGAAATGATTTAAGGCAGTATACCGCAGGGCCATTGGGGTTGGACCAATGCAAGTTGAAGTCCCCAAGGAAGATTTGTGACACTGCAGAGTCGATATTGCTAGCGATGATATCAGTTAATTGCTCAATGAAAGGGAGATTATCACCCGGTGTTTGGTGAAAGGTGTGTAGTTTTTCCAGATCGGTAGGTTCTTTCTTGCAATGCAAAGACAGAGATATTCACAAGATGACGTGGGAATGACTCCAAGTGTGAAATCGAGAGAGTACTCCTGTAAATACAGGCTAGACCCCCACCCAGCTTCATAATTCAGTCAAGCCTGAGTAAATCATGAGTGGGAGGTACAAGGAGGTCTAGGATAGGATTGGAGGCTGGATTTAGCCAAGTCTCAGTGAGAATGATAATATCTAAGTCATTGTGTTGGATGAGGTCAAAGATATCTGAGGCGTGTTTTCTGGCTGATCTACAGTTTAATAATGCACATTTGAGACGTGGGGGATTTATGGAGGAAGGGGTCTGGGTGACTTTCACCCTGGTCAGGTTGTCAGAGTTGCTAGATCTCAGATTGCGGGGAGGGACGCTATTTGCGTTGGAGAAGATGGAGTGAATATACCTCGGTGGGGTCAGGCTAGAGTTGATCCACGAAGAACAAGAGTTGAGATGATCTTGGAGATCAGTGGACGCCGAGAGGGACTCATTGCTTCTGGGGCGTGGAGTTAGGCGAGGGAATGTGTTTCGAAAGGGAGGGGGCTAACAAATCACCTATGTGATCCATGTCCCCAGTGGTGCCTCTGTGCCAATTTAAAGAACTGAACATGTTGAAAAGATCATTTGAGAGGGCTTTTAGGTCATGTATCTCAGCGGTAAGACAGGGCAGTTGTAGAGACATATCATCTAGGCGAACTGCTAAGTCTGAATTATGGCGAGGGATGTAGGGTGTGCCGGAGAGGCAAGCGGCGTCGGAGGGACTTGGTGAAGGTCTGTTGGGACCACGTTGGTGGTGATAAGTTCCAGGATAAGAGACTGATTGGGGATTACTAGAGAACCTTTTGATGGTGAGGTTGGAGCCATGGGTTGAACAGGGCCTGTGAAGTCCACGGTGGTGGTGAGAACTTCCTGGATAGGGGACTGATCGGAGAGTACTAGAGGGCCTTTTGTTGGTTAGGTTGGATTCTTGGCAAGGGGCAGGAGGTCAATGCGCTGAGGGTTGGGTAGATCCGGGGCAGAAGGGGAGTGTTGCACAGATTCCAGCCTAGCAGAGGGCAACATTATGGGGAAGGCGGGAAGGTCAATTGACGGGGGAAAGGTTTAGGGAGAGTGAGGAACTCACAGCTGTTAATGGGGGAGTACTAGGTAAACCCATCAAAGAGGTGGTGGATGAGTAGGGAACAGTGGAGTTGGCGTATACCACTTTTCTGGGGGTGGGGTAAATATTAGCGGGTGGTAGTGAGGGAATTTATGGAGAAAGATTAAATGGGGGGGCGCCCAAAAATAAACTGTTGCACCGTGCATGACCAGTGCTAGGGCCAGCCCTGGCTGGGAGTCTTAGCCCCCCTCCCCCCAAAGTTTGGGTCTCGTTGCGGCCCTGGCCCCTCGTTACTCCAACCCCTATTTGCTGCCTCGCCCTAACCCCGCTGTTGATGGGTTCCTGGAGAATTGTTTTTCCAATTCCAGAACTATTTGTAACATCTGCGACTTGTTTATTCTATTAACATAAGCCCCTGGGTTTCAGTCCAAGTTTAAGTTGCAGAAGGGCATTTGCATGTATGGACCTGCCTACGAAAGTTACGATCTTGAGCTTTCACTTGCAGGCAGAGTCTCCTCAGATTGGCAGCGATACAGCCTCTTTTCGGAATGTTAATCACTGCTCTTGTTGCTCAGTCTTGAGCCATTAGAAATGTATTAGAAATGTATGATTTCTTTTTTTTCTTACCAGGAGCAAGTTTTAACTTACCGCCATTTTCCGCTCTTGCAATTCAGCCTCAATAAGTATTCCGAGAGGAATAGCCATATCCATACTAATATTTTTATGTAGCACGGCAGCGAGGAAATGTGCCCAGGTCCATCCTTTATAAATGGCTCGGCTAGTACAGCCATACATGTATATCCTATCAATTTCTTGGGTTTTTTCAGTCTCTTTCAGTACTCTGGAGTGGCTTAGGTGACTAGCAGTGTCATACAAAACGTCTAATAAATAGGTATTTAAAAAAATTTAGCTTTGACTTATTTTGTAGTTTTTACATAGCACCAACTCGACCCAATGGTATTGGTGCACTTTAGATGTGCTCCAATTATATTGCACTAAGGGGCACATGGATAGATTTACTATGGTTCTGCAGCACACCCAGTGCTTTAAATGGGCTGGTATTGCCCAGTACAGAGTACTGGCACTTTTTTATTCTGAGAGGAAAGCACTTCTCAAGAGACATGCTATACTTTTAATTGGAGAGTACCGGCACTTCTCAGAAAGAAGAGTACCTGTACTTCTATTTTTCCATTTCAAGCACTGAGCACACCTAGACGGAGGAACAAGCAGCTAAGCATTGTTTTGGTACAGCAAAGAAACGCCTGCTTGCACAAAAATAATGCTGCCCGTAACCCTTGCATCGTGGGACAAAGGTACCTGCATTGGCACCAGGCATCCTCAAGTGCGCCAGCGCAGAGCGAGAGTTCAAGAGCTCCATATCCTTGTAGAACTCGCGTTTTTATGCTCTTTCCCATTTTATGCAACACATCGCAGTAACTTGACTTGCTGCATATTGTGAATTAGAAGTAATACTGCCCCTAAGTGATTCCTCTTAACAACCGCTGTAAATCGTGTGCAATGGTGCCAGTTAAGGGCACGGATCCTTGTGGGCCAAACTTGAGACATTAGCTACTCCTTGGCTGGCATCCTGGAAACCAGTCTCAGAAATGCGAGCTGCACTTTCGAGGTGTGAGTAACTTATGCCAGGCCTTCTTTTTTTTTAGTTCCCAGTGTACTGGTACTTGTAGTCCGTACTTATGAAACAGTAACACGGAAATTCAGGCACCATAAGACCAAAAAAAAACTAAAACAAGGCTGCATCCACTATCCACAGCTGAACGGACAACACGAATCCAACGAATTTCAAGTGGGATATACTAATGAACTCGCAGTTCTGTGCGTAAAGTCTTTCTTTTCGGGAGGGGATGTGGCGTAACAGCTAGAGCTGCCGACCTTGGATGGCATTAGGGAACCAGGAGGTTCTGAGTCTCTGCGTCAACTCAACATCATGTCATTCTGGGCAATCTCTTCATCTCCCTCCTACCAAAAATGAATGGGTTCTTGTATAATGTAACTGATGCTCGTGTAAAGCGCTCCAATATCTTCGTGTCCAGTTCGCGCTATAAAAACTGCATTAAAAAAAAGAAAGGCATCGTGTAAGAGTCCCATTATCAATAGTGTTCACTCTCCTTGTTTCTAGTCGAAGCCCATACACTGAATCTTGCAAAAGGCTGCCTTTCGTTTAACTACACGCTAGGGACGGTACCAAACGAACCTCTAATGCTGAGCACGTCGCCCGCTGCCATTAAATCACCCTGAACTGGAGGGAAGGCATTCGCAATAGGTTTTTTTCCACACAACAAGTGCAATTAGATGGTTTTAAATATGTTCTAACAAGTGAGTGCTGGTGACTGTGAAAACGCGCCTTTGGCAGCAGAGCGTATTATAATCGTCTCCTCTCCCACTCATTACCCAGGGGTGATTCGCTCCGGCCACAAAGAAGACACCGAGGACTTCTTGAGATCCTCTTTTTAAAGTGAAATGTCTGCATTAACACAAACGCGGCAGAGGCTCGCCGAGGAGGGTAATTGGGGGTTCAGTGTGTACAAACAGAGGTCAGCGTCAGAGCTAATGGTTTCAGCAAGGAGGTGTGACTTGGGGGTGAGAAATCTCTCACAGCCTTCATTAACAAATGATATGTCTGCCCCCGCCCAGAGCTCTGCTAATTGGTCTTTCATTGAAGGAAAACAACTTCTCTGGACGGGGGACAAGGCAATCGCCCAGTTTCTAGAAGAATCCATTTCAAAAGGAGAGGGAGAACTGCGCGAGGCGAGGGAGTGGAGAAGCCCATAAAATATTCACTCTTTATTGGACCATCGGGCAGCAGAGAGGCCACTGGGCCTGGTAGTTACTGCTCTGTGGCCCACCTCAGTGCGCAGGGCACGAGGGGTCGCCACCTGGTCACCTCGTCGTGCACCTGGGCCTGGGCCGCCTGTTTGTGGCGCGCTCATAAAGGCCTTCAATGGCCAGGGCAGGCCTTGATCTCTGCTCAGCTTGGTTAGCACCGCTGTGTGAATTACATTACTAGATATCCTGCAAACAATGGCGACCTGGAGCGCCCCCCCACCTCTCCCCCCCCTTTTGTCATTGCAGTTCATCTTTCCAAGTAAGCCCCGCATACTCTGCCACTTTGGGGAGTCCCAGCCAGGCCTTTTCCCAATGAAGTAGCCCGGTGGCAAATATTTCTTTGGGATTGTGCAAGGTATCCAAAGGCTGATTTATTTTTCCACATGATCAATAAAATCTGCCTAAAAATATGTGCATATGTACTTACTAATGTACCGGAGAAGTTAGAAGTGCCACTTTTCATGGATTTCGACGGACAGTCCAGGCTTTTTGGGCCAAGAATCCTAGCTCTCCCCTACCCACCGCTACCCTGCCATGCTCCTCTGTGCTCTGAACCAAGCCACCGCTCACCTCACTGCTGCCACACAAAATAGGATCGGTTACAAGAACCTCCTGCAAGATCTCATACAGTCTCCCACACCTCAGACCCACCACACCCACTCATGCTTATACTGACCAAACACAGCCCACACAACACGCCTCATGCATGTTCCTCAACACCCATTCTCTCACCAAACATGCCACGGAGCAATGGGACCTACGGCAGGACCACGTTCAAGAGCGGCTGTTCGTCACTGAAAGATGGCTAATCCCATCCTTTGCACTGAACATCGCTTCAGCCAACCCCGCATGCTACAAGATTGCCAACAAGACCGGGGGCACAAGCATGCAGGTGAAGTCGCCAACATATCCAAAGAATACCATCAGATGCACCACCTACATGGACTCCCCCACCAGTTACATGAAACACCTCACAATAAAGATACGTTTCACAGACAATTGCTCCCAGGGCGGAGTGCTCATATACAGACCACCAGGACCCTGAACTCATTTCTCAAGAGACGTCACAGACCTCATTGCACACCTCATCATCAACCATCATCATCATCAACCTAAGGAGTACCTTTATCCTCCTTAGAGACCTTAACTGTCACCTAAAAGACCGCACCGACCCAAACGCCCCTTCTAGAAAATGTTGCAAACTTTGGCCTCACCCAGCACATAATCAAACCCATCCACACTACCAGGCACCTACTGGATCTCATCAATAAGCAATATCACATTCGAAAAGCCAGGATCTATGACCTGGACAGACCACATCTTCATCAGTTTCAGCATACCCATCACCACCAAAGCAGCCCACCACAGCTAGAAAAGCATCAGAGAAAAGGAGTAGGCTTCTGCCCTCTCCATGCACTGGCCGGAGCACACCAGCAACCTCTCGAAAGACATTAAGAACCTGAACTGTGCGATCACTACATGCGTCGGCATCCTGAGGATCCCTCAAGTGCAACCTAAAGGCAAGAGCCGAACTACAAGCCATTTGATACACAAAGGAACCCAGGCTGACGAAACCCCACTGCAAGCAACTGGAACGCAAATAGAGAACAAGTCAACACACCACAGATAATGACATCTTTAAATCAGCCCTGTGACGCTAAAACCAGCAGATAGAGAACACCGAGCGCATAACTCTTGCAGATCACATCAACGCCGGCACTAACAGCAGCAAAGAAACTTTGCTAATAAAGATTTCACCTTGCACCCTGCTGCCTCCTGCAACACAAACCCCTAACAAGACCTTTGCAACAATCTCTCAGAATTCTTCTGTAACAAAATCACCTCCATATACAGCAACTTTGACCCTCAACTGGACCTGTCACTGTCACAACCAACTTCCCATCATGACCGAAGAACCAACCTTGATCTCCTGTCACCACTGTTAAAATCGCTGATATCATGAAGACCATCAACTCTGAAGCTCCATCTGCAGCTCCTCCGCTAAGGCGGAGGATAGTTGTCCCACTGCTCTTTGAGAAGGAAAAATAAAACAATAACGTAATTACTGTTGTTTTATTTTTCTCAGGTTCGGAGCTGGGCTAGGTTGGGGTGGGGCTGGAGGCACAGGCAGAGGAAGGGTTTGCACACTCCAAGTGTGGATGACTGCTTGGCTGACCATTTTGGCCCAGGTAAACAGTCATGCGCACTTTGTATGTTCCCCACCAGGCTGCATTACACAGCCTGGTGGGAAACATACAAAATTCCCCAGTCCTCATCTGAACCCTGATCCACAGAGCTCAGACCAATAACAGCACTGCATTGCAGCGTTGTAATTGGCTGTGGGAAGCATGGGTGATTCCTGGTTCCAGGACTCCCAGAGAAGCAGAGACAAAATGAGGACAGTGAAAGAGGTAATTATTTTTTCCCTATTTTATTTTGCCCTGTGCCCCCCACCTCCTCCACCCTCCCCCGCCCCTCCACTCTCATTGCCTGCCAGCTGCTACTGCCCATCTGACCATTGTCCCAACCATGGCTTCCACAAAGAACTCCTACTACTCAGCAAAGCACTAACACACATCCTCAAGGCCTCCATCCACTCAGCCACATTCCTGGACTCCTGGAAACATGCCACCTTCATGCAAGAAACCATACAGAGCCTTCATCTACAAGTCCTTAGTTATTAACTCCCCAGACCTCTTTGTGGCTTTGAAAAGGAAATGTGAGACGTGGGTGGTCCTGCTAGATGATAATGACAGAAAGGATGCTAGGATCGCACATGCAGAGTAGCAATTTCTGCAAGACTGAGGGTCATACAATTAAAATACCTCCTCCTTACATACGTGACACCTGAACAACTATGGCACAAATAGAGAGGACCCTCATTCTCTTGTTTTAAATGTTCGGAGGAATATGTCAATTTCTCCATATAGTATGAGGTTGCCCAATGATCATGCAGTATTGGTTTTTGATCTTCAGCAGCCTATTCCGTGTGCTGGGGTGACCCATTCAGTCTCCAACCCCCCTCTGCATAGCTCTTTAAGGTCTATTACAAGACATAGGTGGTGCCAGAGGTGAATGATCTTTGGTGGGTCTGGGCACCCGAACTGCCAAGAGAGACATTGCCTGAGGTTGGAACTCGGCTTCCCGGCCTTCTCTGACTGCCTGGTGTTCGGTCATGGACTGATGTACCAAACTAGAAAAACCTATATATGTGGCGCATGGAAGACCCAGCAAGCATACCATAATATGGGTCAAATGTCAGGACTATTATGAGTTGGAATGAACATATGTCAGAACTAGATGTCCTTTCTGCCATCCTTACTTCTTTTGTATTGTTTAACGGGCACTATACTGTACTCTGTTATGTCTTTGGAAAAAACCTCTATAAAACTATTTGATAGAAAAATTTCTAAAAAGAAACCATCCACTGACACAGTCATGCTTTCCAATTACACACCAGTCTATCTCCTACCATACCCAGCAAAGGTCTTACAGAAACTAATCAACCAACGCCTCACTGCCCACTCAGCAACCACCAGCTCCTAAACCCCACACAGGCTGGATTGTATCCCAACTACAGTACAGAAACCACACTTATTGCCACCACAGATGACATCCACACGATCCTTGACAGAGGAGACATGGCAACCCTCACTCTCCTGGATCACTATGCAGCATTTGTCACACCCCATCCTCATCAGGCACCTGCACAACATTAGTATCCAAGGATCTGTTCTCTGCTGGGTCTGCTCCTTCTTAATGGATAGAATAAAAGTTGTCAGCCTGGCACCTTACTCTTCATAAGCCGGCAAACTTATCTGTGGAGTACCTTAAGGGTCATCACTCCCCAACACAAGAAACAAGTTCACTGTCTGATGGACCGAAGGGGCTTACTGTATGAAAGCCAACTGTCTCTTATTAAGCAGCAACAAGACAGAAGCAGTGATCTTCGGCAAGAACACCTCAACATAGGCCCCAGGCTGAACTTGGACCTGTGTTTGCTCTGTTCACCCTAAGTTGGCAGGGTATGCCTAGACGTGGATCCCTTGTTCACTTTGCCACTGGATTCAAGCTAGCCTGGCTGATGATGGGTGTTATCCCAACTACAGTACTGAAACCACACTTATTGCCACCACAGATGGCATACACATGATCCTTGACAGAGGAGACATGGCAACCCTCACTCTCCTGGACCACTATGCAGCATTTGTCACACCCCATCCTCATCAGGCACCTGCGCGAGATTAGTATCCAAGGACCCGTTCTCTGCTGAGTCTGCTCCTTCTTAATGGATAGAATAAAAGTTGTCAGCCTGGCACCTTACTCTTCATAAGCTAGCAAACTTATCTGTGGAGTGCCTTAAGGGTCACCACTCCCCAACACAAGAAACAAGTTCACTGTCTGATTGACCGAAGGGGATAACTGTACGAAAGCCAACTGTCTCTTATTCAGCAGCAACAAGACAGAAGCAGTGATCCTTGTCAAGAACCCCTCATCATAGGCCTCAGGCTGAACTTGGACCTGTGTTTGCTCTGTTCGCCCTAAGTTGGCAGGGTATGCCTGTACGTGGATCCCTTGCTCACTTTGCCACTGGATTCAAGCTAGCCTGGCTGAAGAAGGGCGTTACCCAGAAACTGGTCCCAGGATGCTTGTTTCCAGTCCAGGGAAGACATGGCTTGGCAGTTCGGGCTGGACTGTTCCCATGAGGCATATAGCTTTGTCTGAACAGGGGTGGCAAAGTGAGCTAAAGAATGATGATGGATTCAACCCAGATTTGTGACTGGGGATGAGTGTCTGAAAAGTTTCAACGCGGCGTCCATCATCTCCTTGTGCTTGCTTTGTTTGCCCTAAGTTGGCAGGGTATGCCCAGACGTGGGTCTCTTGCTCACTTAGCCACTGGATTCTAGCTAGCCTGGCTGATGATGGGCGTTACCCAGAAACTGGTCCCAGGATGCTTGTTTCTAGTCCAGGGAAGACGTGGCTTGGCAGTTCGGTCTGGACTGTTCCCAAGAGGCACAGCGTCAAGACTGATTTGCATATAGCTATGTCTGAACTGGGTGGCAAAGTGAGCTAAAGAATGATGATGGATTCAACCCAGATCTGTGACTGGGGGTGAGTGTCTGAAAAGTTTCAGCGTTCCGTCCATCCTATCCTTGTGTTTGCTTTGAACTTGGACCAACATCCACACCTAGCACCCATGCAAGGAACCTCTGAATAATCAACAACAAACTGGATATGACCACACTAGTCAATGCCGTCACTGCATCCTGCTTCCACAGCCTGAAAATGCTGAGGAAGATCTTCAAATGGCTCCCAAAAAATTCTAGAAAACGGTAATTCATGCCCTAGTCACCAGAAAGTTGGACTACAGGAAAAATCCTGTACTTCAGGATTACCAAGTAACTCACTAGAAGACTACAACCCATCCAGAACTCGGCATCCAGACTCATCCTCAACCTCCCACACATCACACCCCACACTTAAGAGAGCTTCACTGGCTCCTGAAACACAAACGTGCACAGTTCAACTCTGTACACACAAATTCAAGGCACTATACAACTTAGGTCCCACTTACCTGAACAGTTGCATCTCTTTGCATCAACCACCCAGTTACCTCTGCTCCATAGGACTCTCACTCGCACATTTGCCATGCATACACAGAACCAGATCAGGAAGACGGGTGTTCTCTTACATTGCTCCTAAAGCATGGAACAGTCTCCCATTCCAGATCAGAGCCTCCTGCGTTTCTGAATTCTGCAAGAAGTTGAAGACCTGGCTTTTCAACTAACCAACCTACCATAGGCAGGGCTAAGCACACACACCTACTCTGCACCAGGACGCGAATACCTCTAACATAACACTGGAGAACTATTGTTTATTGGCTTGGTGATATTTTCGAAAGTTACATTATTCCCCAACTATACATAATACTTTTATCTAATGCAAAAGACTGCCACTTGTTTCCCCTGACAAAAGCAGAAAGTCTTTCCTCTTTAAAGTGTATTAGGGAGTTATTAAAGTAGGGACACACTTTGACACACATGCTAGGTATACAAACAATCCCTATTGAATATCATGTAATAAGCTACTTTTGGGGACAGGCACTGACTTGAGTTTTTAACATGTTTTTTTTTATATTTACAATGCAGATTCTATAATTATGTGCCTCACCTCCCTTTGGTGCTGGAGAGCAATATCTTATTCCAAGTTTACGTGTGATTTGTTTAACCCCTTTACTGCTCATGACGGAACCACGCCGTCATGAGCCACGGGTGGCGTGTGCTCATGACGGCGTGGGTCAGTCATGCTGCGGCCGCTCCGCCCACGCAGCACTGATTCCCCGCCTGTGTGTGCGAATTAGTGAGTGGGGGGGTCGTGATGGAATCACGTCGTCATGTGCACAGCTCGCCCGTGACTCATGATGGTGTGGTTCCGTCACAAGCATGGCGGCGCATCGCTCACCCCCCAACCGCCTCCCTCCCCCCCCCAGCACCGCAGCAGAATTAGCACCGCAGCCAAGGGGTTAAACTGGTGTTTTGTGCTTCAGAAGTTTTTTTTATTGGTGTTTTTATTCTAATATGTATTTTATTTTGAGAATGCCACATTGGGCCTATGGTTCAGACATGTATAACACTATCTATTCTGAAATGGCAGAAAACTCGTAAAATAGCAGGACCTCTCTGACCTCAGTTCCAAAATACCTCAATCACATGAGTCCTAGGTGGGAGTGGCATTTTCCTTTCTTGTATCAGGGCCCTGACAATTATTTCTACCTACAGTGCTTCTCAATAGGTATAGTGTTGTCATTTCAGATGTGTCTAAGCTGGAAGTGAGCCGATTGTGCTGACTTTATGTAGATTTTATACAATAATGTGCGAAACAGTGATGAAACAAGCTGACTGCAAATGTTTAATTGCTTACAGACCAAGTGACTCCATTTGTATCTAAGTCTGATACAACAGAATGCTCCTGACCTGAATTAGGCAGTGTTGACTGTGGTATTACATTCTGTTATATGAGGCCCCATTCCGATCTCCCAATTTGCAAAATCCTGAGGAAAACAAAGTTAAAATAATAATCAGGTATATTTGCCTTATTTTTCAACCACAAAAATACAGTATTCAAATATGCAAAAATAATAACATTATTCAATTAGCATTCCTCAGACCAAACATTAAAAAAATTCTATAACGTTCAAATATTTTTCTTGTCATTCAAAGTTAGTAGATAATGCATTGTTTTTTTAGCTTCTATACTTAAGTTTACAATAATAACTGAAAATGTGTAGTTGCACATAGCATATTTAAAGCAGTACACTCAAAAACAATATGTTCAAAAGATTACCTTTCAGTACCACTTAACTGATATTTTTGATGGTCTTTTCTTCTCTTCAAATATACATCTGAAACTGCCAAGAGTAGCGAATTGCCTTGATCAGGATAATAAAAGAAGACTTTACAAAGCCAATAGGTCTTGCCCCTGTAATCTATTGGCTTTCCTGTTCTTGTTTCTGCCATGTTGACTGTGGCACCTACATGCGCACTCATGGTGGCCATTTTGGAAGAATTTTTCTATTGCTTTAAAAACCATTTGTTATACTGCGTTTGCACTGGCCTGGTATCAGTGAAGGGAATAGTACATTGCAAGACAAAAATAATCAAATAAATAAGAGATAAAAATAAAGTGGGGTGGTAGAAAGATGAGGAATAGAGTGAGGACATGTTTGACGGAGTAATGAACAAAAATCCAGAAATGTTACTCTCACATCAGCAGTGGAAGGATGAAAGTCATCCAGTCAGAAACCTGGTAAAGCAGCAACGTTTCAAAATACCTTGTTGATTCCAAGAGGAGCACATCTTCTGCCACAAGTGAAAGTTCTGTCTCACTGCCTGGATTAGTATAGATTTACATAGTGAAAGTAATGTTTATAATAACAAGCCCCCAATTTTATGAAACTCAAGGTGTCCATCAAGTCATAAAATCAGTCCTCGCCACCTAAGATGGCGCTACTTCAGTGCAGTATACACATTTCAAAGGATGAATTGTGTATTTCCCACATGTTTTACTGAAGCTCCCCAATACTTTTATAGTACTCGTAATACACTGTGTTTTTTGAATAGCTAATACGTTCAGTTGTAGTGTAGTTCCTATTTCCCTTATAGGTTCTGCGCCATGGAATAGTATACACTATAGTTTTAGCATAGGACTGAGGTCAGTATGCTCCTATCGAGTACATTAAACTCAATTACTTGTGTTTGCCAGATAACTCAGAGGTCACTTCTCGATTGAGCAAGAGGGGATTAGTTTCTGACAACCGCATAAACATGACAACTTTGTTTGCCTTTAGAATCAGAACATGTCTCAGAATCGTGGAAACAATAGATAACAGTTTCACTCAGTCAATCGTGCATGCTTCGTTTCTGCAGAGTTACACAGAAAGAATAGACGGGCGTTTCAATAAAAGGATTTATTGAACAGTCTTATTTCTCGAGAAAGAGATATGAGCTGTTACGATCGTTAGACAGTATGCAAGATATAAGATATATGGCGTGAACAGTAAGAAGAAATAATACTGTAATAGCATTGTCTTTTAGCTATGAATTATATTCATATGCATACACATAAATAACACAGGCTAAAAGTGGATACACATCTGGTGCTTCTAAATAGTTCTACCCCAGTGTACCTAACCTAAGTGTAGTACGAGGTAAGAAGTAGGTGCGGTTTTCTATAGTATAGTATGCTATAGTTTTAGTTTAGTTAGTAAGTAGGTGCCAATAATCCCTCTAGATTCTAGTCAGCTCCATACCTTAGAATAGGAGAGGTGGGAATCTCTTTCTGGATCTCAAACACCAACACCCCGCTAAGGGAGTCAGAACACTGGAAGCTGGAATCCCTGCGAGCAGGGAGAACAGCGTCTGATCAGTGCGTCAGGCGGGGGCTCAAATTCCTTCCAAAGTTTCAGTGGTGAGCGACGTCATGCAAGGATGCAGCCGGTAGGTAGCCATGCAGCCGAGCACTGCTTTGCCAAGGTAAGTGAAGGTATATTTATACCTGGAAGGCACTTAGGAATGCTAGCATTAACGTCAAGTCGGGCAGAGGAAGACGTCATGAATGAACCCTTAGGGTATTGCGGTTCATGCATACTTAATGAGTTCTTGGAGAAATCATTAATCTAAGCAGGGAATGTCCCAATGGCTTAAGGTTCTGGTTTTTAAGAACTCGTTGTGACGTGCGATGGACGGATGTAGGTGACCATGCCTGTATTTGGATTGCATGGCCCATGCCTAAATAAGAGCTGGGATTCTATGCCTAAATAAGGGCAATGCGAATTGGGCCTATATAAGGACATGATTTACTGTAAGCAGAGTATTTGAGCCATAAAAAGAAATATACACATTTTGGGGGGAAAATTAATCATAGGAAAAGTTCCAAGGTTTTTCTATTGTTTTTAAAAAATGAAGGCCAAATTCAGAGTCTTCCCGGTACACTGTGTTCTGATTCAAATGTCAGTGTATGGGGATGGAGAAAACATGTAATCCTCTATTCCTGTAGACAAAAAAATTGTCTACCGTTGTAGGTGAAAGTTGGAATACCTCGTTTAGAAGAGTAACCGCACATAGATTTGAAGCATAGCCTTCAGTGTTGGAAGCATCAGCAATGTTCGTTTCCGATGTTACCTGCGGACCCGTTGTTTCCTCTTGTTCCTCAGCAGGAGCAATTTGCGTCTGTGAGATCTCAATGAATGCCATCATCAGGATTGGTAGCTGCTTTGGACAACACAGGGCATGGGCCGTTATCGGGTCCAGCAAAGTATCGATATCCGTAGGCATGACTGATGGGAGTGTTAAATAGATGTCTAGCACGCATTCTTCACCGCAAAGCAGGCAGCATAGAACAAGTAAGATGCAATCTTGCCAAATTGGTCTGAATGACAGAAACCATGTGGTATTTAATTCTCATAGATGAGGTAAACCCAAAAGTTGTACTGTGCGCTCATGACACTTCCTTTCCAGGAGAGCTTTCTCTACTGTGCTGGGAGTGACACCTGTGGATTGGCATGCCATAGCATAGCAGTAGAAATAAAACCAGGATTCCTGCAATGAGTGTTGGAATTAGCGGCAGACCACCAAACACCGAGTGCACAAAGTTTGGAATGATTCCGAGGACTGCTTGAAAAGATGTTAACAGTCCTGAACATATGTTCTTAAATACATGCACAATACCGCTCATATCAGACATGTTTAAGATACTTCTCAAGCTAGAAGGTAAAATTAAATCATCCCCAGCATGGGTGGTTAGTTTCTTTATAAAGTGGGCAGATCTATGTATATTCCATCACTATCTTCCATATATATTGATTTGCCTATTGAGTTTTTTCACTTGGCTATAGACCTTTTTCCAATTAATTATTTTTCCCTATGTATAGCAAGTGCATCATTACTATATAGGGGTCTCCTACTTCTCAAACTGTTTAATCTCATAGCCTGCTCTATGAGGGGATGTGTGTGTTAGTTTTATGTGTTAGATCTGGATAATTTTTTATTGTTTATTTATTGTTATATGTTCCAGATACGAGTAAGGAAGACTTGGGCAGCACACGTATGGACCTTATTATCTATGCCACATGTCACATGTTATATAGTCATTTTTTAATATGTTTTCAAGCTTTACTTCTTAATCCACTATAGGCCGTGGCCTCTTAGGTTCACCATATTTTTCATATATCCACTGAGCTGCAGCGAGCTCTTCATCATTGTAATTTAAGTTAATATTGGCCATTAAAACCATCAATTATTTATCTCTTAGAAAAAATATCTAACTAGGATAGGCCTTTGTTGCAGTGATTATTATGGCCACTTTAAAAACATTTGGCTTCAGCGATGCAGATTTTATGTCCATGGTAGGGACATCTGTTTCATTTGAGAATAGAAAGCCCATTGACATAGGAAATAACGCTGAATTGACGAAACTTTTAGCTCTAAGAAAGAAAACCAAACGTATAGAGCTACATGGAGACTTTATGCTCTAATATCTTAGAGCTGGAATAATCCCACAGGGCCTACAAATTAAAAACATTCCTGGGCTGTTTTCCCATATAAAAGAATTCTTTAAAAAATGGTCACAGATAGCGAATCGCTGTTCAAGAGATCTCATGATGCTCATTGTCGAAACTGCAAAAGATCTCATCTTGCAATTATTAAAAGAGATCGAGGAGCTAGAAGGTAAAATTAAATCATCCCCAGCATGGGTGGTTAGTCTCTTTATAAAGTGGGCAGATCTATGTATATTCTATCACTGTCTTCCATATATATTGATTTGCCTATTGAGTTTTTTCCCTTGGCTATAGACCTTTTTCCAATTAATTATTTTTCCCTATGTATAGCAAGTGCATTAATATTATATAGGGTTCCCCTTCTTCTCAAACTGTAAGATACTTCCCAACCCTTCTGTGAAATGTGTAGGGCAGTTTGTACTTAACAGAGCCAGTATCTCAGCCGAAGTCCATGTAATTTGTAGATCATAGGTTTCTTTGGCCGAGGTCAAAGGCACAGTTTGTTGTAAAAGAATGGCTTTCATTCTTCTTAAAGTATCAGTTCGTACAGAAGAGATGTTCAGTGAAGGCCATAAAGGTGACTCCCTGACTAGTTCTATTTTGGGGAACAAGACTTGCAGACAGCAAGTGACCCTGGAAGTAACCGTTACTAGATACGGAATGTCTGGCAACATGCCACAGCAGCTGTGATCATTCAACATAACGTAACTTCCATTTGAAAGTTGTCCAAAAATTGGATTAATCACTGCGGCTGGTGAGCCCTGCAGCTGACATGACAAATTGGCGTTGAAACCCCCTGCAAATTAATACCCTGACATAGGCGAGAACCACTTAGTGAATTTTCACAGTGTGTACCGCTAGGGTACATTTCATGCCCCCACTCCAACATCTGTGTGTGTAAGGTAAATCCCAGGATGTCTTGATGTATTCTTTACCCAACCTTTCATATTTGACTGCTGGTATATTTTTTAGGCAATACTGAAAATAGAAAGATGTAACAGGCAGGGTTATTTTACCATGAATGATCCATTCAGTAGCTGGTTTTTCTACTACTGTAAATGGCAATTTTTCAATGCTCAGCACTGTATACTTTGCCCCCCTTTGTGCCAGGCCAACCTGTTTATCAGTGAGATTGAATTCTGAAAACAGAGACGTTGTGTTGATTAAACGCCAAGGCACATAGACTGCACGCAAGTTTTGTAGCATCCAGCCTATTAGCAAAATAGAACGTAGTTGAGACTGGCCTTGTCGCAGCATGACCAAGTCTTGTTCCATAATGTCTATGGCAGAGGATACAATGTTGCCAAATGAATATATCCTGGATGACCGAGTTGTTAACCCATTGTCGACTACAGCGAGAGATTTCTCTAAATTAATACAATGTATTTATTTATTTATTTATTTATAACACTTGTAAAGCACGCTATTACCAGTCGGTGTCCTGGGGCTGAAGTGATAATTCCTGGGGAATGGATTTTTCGGGTGCTAGAGGGAAAAGAGCCATGTTTTCAGATCTTTTCTGAATGCCATCAGCTTCTCGTTCTGTTTAAGGGAGAGAGGGAGGGAGTTCCACGCCATCGCAGCTCCCCTAACAAAACTCCTTCCGCCCCAGCGCGCCTTCCTGATCCCAGCCGTTTTAACCAGCCCTAGACTGGCCAACCTAAGTTGTCTTCCTGGTCTGTACCATTGAAAATGATCCTGAAGTAACAGCGGGCCAAGACCGTGTAGTGCCTTAAAGGAAATGCAGAGGGCCTTAAACAGAATCCGCTTCCGCACCGGGAGCCAGTGCAACTTCTCCAGCTCCTTGGAGACTGAGGAAAACTTGGGCAATCCCCCAATAAGGCAGGCGGCTGCATTTTGTAGAACTTGAAGTTTGTTGAGCACCCCCTGTTGCGCCTCGAGAAAAAGACTGTTACAATAATCGATGCGTGAAAGTACAAGAGCTGTCACCACCGTCTTTCTACTTCCCTCCGGTAGGAAGGGGAGAACCTTCCTAATAATTCTCAGGGTCCAATGTATAGAGGAACTCAACGCCTTGACTTGGGGTTTGAAGGTGAGTTGGTTGTCAATAATGACACCAAGATTCTTCACCTTCAAAACCGGGGAGGGCGGAGGTCCCATGTCAGTGGGCCACCAGTTGGGGCTCCAAAGATTAGTATTTGACCCAAAGATAACCACCTCAGTCTTGGAGGAGTTCAATTTTAGGCAGCTTTTTGCCTTCCAGGAGCTAACTGCTGACATGCAGTCCTGGAACCTGCCTGCCACCCCCCCCCCTCTGTCCCCGGGAACACTGAGACCACAATCTGGGTGTCATCAGCGTAGGATGCTAACTCAAACCCGAAGGATCTGATCACTGGGGCAAGAGAGGATACATAGATATTGAATAAAGTGGGGCTTAGGGAGGAACCCTGCGGGACCCCACCTGGGAGTTCGAAAGGTCTTGATTCGAACTCCCCCATCGCCACCACTTGTACCCGGTCTGTTAGAAAGGCTTTCAAGATGTTAAGTGCTTGACCATGGACCATGCAGCCCTCCAGCCGATCCACCAGCAAAGCATGGTGGACCGTATTGAAGGCCGCAGACATGTCCAAGAGGATCAACACTGCCTGGCCCCCTTCATCAAGCACCTTCCGGACCTCCTCTATAGATTTAATAAGAGCGGTCTTGGTGCTGTGACCCTCTCTAAACCCATGTTGGGCTGGGTCTAGCCCCTTTGAATTACACAGGAAAGAACAGAGCTGGGAGTTCATGATTTTCTCGACCAACTTAGCCGGTAGTGGCAACCTGGATATTGGCCTATAGCTGTTGAGGTCCGCAACATCAAGGGAGGGTTTTTTGAGGAGTGGGCAGATTGAGGCCCGCTTCCAGAGTTTAGGGAATCAATTTCTCATATTCTTTCTGCAGTTTCTGCCTGGGTAATCTTCCATATTTCATTATAAGCAGCTTAGATACCGGCATATTTGAAACATTTTTGACGTGGTTTTCTTGGACCTAGCAAAAAATCCCTACGGTCTGCGCCTTCTTTAAGCTAAGATAAGTGTTGTTTCACATCCTCTAGTGTAGATTTCTGGAGCCAATCAAGGCATAATTTTCCTACACTGTATGTTGTTACTACCCCTGGATGCTGTCTTTGAACATAGCGTGGGTCTGGCCTATTGATAGTGAAACCCTGTGTTTTGTTCAGGAATCGTTCTTGACAGTTGTTTGTGTCTATGGGCCAGAGCAACCATTTTCCTAGTATGTATATCGACCTCCCCCCTGTGTAGTGCTATTACTTGCAGATGCAGGTATGGACTAAGTGTTCATGTCTTTGATCTTGGCTAACCCAAGGCAAGACGTTTGTTGGACAGTGTCATTCAAAAACATTATTTGCTGTGGGATGATACAGGCTACAAACAAAGCTTCTATCCCCTGCACTTGCCAATCTTTTGTACCCCAGACAGATTTTGTGTCAATTGTGTCTTTCCAAAAGTCGAAACCCTGTCTAGACAGTTGGGTAATAAAGGCTGCAGAATAAATCTGTTTTGTATTGGTTAATATATTTTTCATCCCTGTTTTGTTCACATTTATTTAAATAAAACGTTTCTGGATTGGACATGTTGAACCCTGAAAATTAGGGAAACTTCATTGCAAAAGTTTTTGAGCGACCCTTTGGTGGTGTAGGACAATGTTCCCATTGGTTATACATAAATAAATTTCTAGATGATGCAGATTTATGCAAGAAATGATGACCATAGTGGTTATAACAATTAAGCTGTTCATAGTCTGATGAACCCTTTAAATAAACATGATTAGAGAATGCGCTGATTTTCCTAGATCAGACATCATGTTCTTAACAGTCTCAAAGTCCCAATCATCAGAAAAGGTACTAGAGGTAATAAAGTCACTTAATAAAATTGTAATAAGTGTGTAATCTTCAAAAGTTCAGATGGGCCGAATATGTCATATTCAGTTTTGTCCCAAATTATACCATCTTGTATAGGAACGGCTGTGATGTTCACTGATGACAAGTCTCTTGCTTCACGATGGGATGATTTGTGTGGTTTCAGAAGTAAGTTCACTTGTTTACTTGCTGCGTCAATTTGAATATATTTTCAATTTATCAGCATACTCATAGTCATTACTAAAGCTAGCCAAAGCAGAAAGAAAAATATTCCAGAAGCAATCCATAGTTCAATACATGGTGAAACCAGATAAGTCTTTTTCAGGAGATGAAAAAAGTCTGTTGCTTGTTCTTTGAAAGTTCTTTGTGCTGGCGTAGTTTCAGGTTCGCTGGGATCCTCAGAAAACGTATCAAAGTTAATGAAATAGCCAGAGGCAGTTCTGTCAATGGTTGGAATGACATCAGGATTAGTTGAAAACGCTAGAACTAATTGATCACATGTTACGTTGGTGTAGACAGGTGTATCAGGACGAACTGTTATTTGGGTTTCAAGAGGAACGCGTTCCATAGCATTGTTGCTTAGTCCTTCATTTCCCACTTCTGACTCATCGAAGGTGACGAGTCTTTCAGTTTGAACCTCTTGGATAGTAGTTAGAGGAGTGCGTCTGCTACTTGGTCGAAGTCCACTTGGCCTACTGTTCAGTATTGGCCACATAGTGTGGTTTGATGTGGTTGATGGACACAAATCTTTTCTCTTTTTTACCAGCAAGGGATGCCAGAAGTACTGTTCTTGATCCGTGGATTGCTAGGACAGGTACTGGTTGTCTGTAAGAAGGCCCAAATTCCTTCTTATCCACGATCTTCTCTCTGACTAGATCCCCAAGCTTTGGGATCCAGACAGGCCTTGCTGGGATGGCTGGTTTTTCCCCAGTGGTGGTTGGCTTCAGGAACACGTTGCTTTATTTCGATCTTAGTTCATTTAAGTCCTGTAAAACAGCCAAACGATCTTTGATATTAAATGGTTTATTTTCCACCACTGTGCCTTTAGATTCAAGATCTGGGACCCACATTCTTGTCCCAAATAGGACCTCATATAGAGTGACACCCCCTAGAGAACTTTCATGGCAAATTGTTTGGACCCCATAAAGATGTTTGACCCACCCATCACCCAAACCTAATACCCTAGCTGTTGCAGAGCACTTTATGTCCCGGTTTTTCCTTTCCACAACGAAATTACCCTCAGGTTGGAATGGAGAGGAGTACCGCAATGCTACGCCCAAACTGGCCATGGCTTCTTTGTAAGCTCAAGAGCTAAACGCAGGGCCTTGGTCAGAGTGTAGTGTGCCAATTGAATATGGGGCACATACATATAATAGGGTGGGTCACTCATCCAGGATAGATTATATCCTTTTAAACTTTTCCTTGTGGGCCCACATGAAGGATATGATAGTTCTACCTTCCCTGGATAGTGACCACAACGCACTTTCACTATCCCTAACATGCTGGTGGAGGGAGAGTTGCTCAGCTTGTGGAGATCATGATATACCTGAGCTAAGGTCATCGGGAGGGGTGGTTCCCTCAAACTGCCTAAGACGCTTAAAATGGGACAAAGTGGTAATCGATGAAGAAAAACTATCATGCATTAGAGCTGTTACCACTGCAGCCTGTGAACTTTTGGAAAATGAGCCTGTCAGCCCAAATCAGATTTCAGCAATGTTTAGCGAGGTCTCGATGTCGATTGGGGACCTATTCAAGGTTAAAATAAAAAAGGGAAACAACAACCTTGACAAGCGACACAGCAAATTTGGCTGGTACTCGACGGAGTGTCGTGCTGGAAAGAGAGCACTAATAATGGCAGTAAAAAGTGGAGACGCAACACTAATAGCCACTAAACGCAAGAGTTACAAATCAGAGTTAAAGGCAGCAAGGAGAGACTGGGAAGATGCATTTTGGCAGGAACTCCGTGTCGCCAGCGTAGAAAAAAATGCAAAAGGTTTTTGGGACTTATTACGAAAGAAAAACAGACCCCTAGATACTGTCATCACATGCAATATAACTGAGGATCTGTGGTATTCACATTTCTCAAAATTGTATACAGCATCTGTAGCAGAAGCGATGGATTTTCCATTACCACAGATCTCTCGAGGTGATGGGAGTTACGAGGAAAGTCAGTTTACCAGGAAAGAAGCGGAAGGTGCTATAAAATCTCTTGTCCCGCACAAAGCGGCTGGTCCCGATGGCCTTCCTGGCGACCTGCTTCGTGCAGACCTAGGTGACTGGAGTATGCTAATTGCATCAGTATTAAACGCGGCTATGGCGGGTGCTCCCCTGCCCGCCTCATGGATGGCCGCCGAGGTGGTCCCCCTGCACAAGAAAGGCTCAAGAGACGACCCAGCTAATTACAGGCCGATTAGCCTGATTGATTGTTCGCAAAAAGTAGCAGGCAAGGTCCTTTTAGCCAGAGTTCAGCAGTGGGCAGACGAAAATAAGATACTTTCGGATTTCCAGGCTGGGTTCCGAGCTGGCACAGGAACAATAGAACAATCGTTAAGGCTACTCATGATCCACTGGAAGGTCGTTACGATTGGGAAGGGTACTTTATATCTGGCCTTCATCGACCTCCGGACGGCCTTTGACTGGTTCCCAGAAACAACTTATGGAAGGTTTTGAGTGACCTTGGCATGCCACCCTACTTGCTTCACCTGATCATGAGGTTCCATGAAAAGAACTATGCCCAAATACGCTGGGGGCCGAATGGTCAAAAGACCTCAAGAATAGATGTGAATAGAGGTGTGCGGCAAGGTTGCGTACTTGCCCCAACCCTCTTCTCGCTCTATGTAAATGGGGTGGTGGACTACTTGACCAGGATACCAGCAGATGCACCCCGTTTGGCAGGCCGTTTAATTCCCACTCTGCTTTTTGCGGACGATACTTTACTTCTGTCAAAATCCCCAATGGGCCTTCAGCAGCTTCTCTCTGGTTTTGACGATTTTTGCAAGCAGAGAGGACTCTGCATTAATACAGATAAAACAAAGTATCTCATCCTGAACCCTCCGCAAAAACTTGGCCCTCCTCCAACACTAGGGACTGTTGCACTGGAAAGGACCAAGACGTTCGACTATCTGGGTATCCGGCTGGTGGACTCCATGAAATGGGACTATCACTTGACCAAAATGTTGTTAAGTTTGAAAAGAGTAACTGGGGCCCTGCTGAAAGAGCAGAGAGCAGCTTCCACAAAACCGATAGCAGCAGTAATGGACATTTACTCGGCCAGAGGAGTAAGTGCCGCTCTTTATGGGGCGGAACTCTGGGGAATGTCAAACATGAAAGAGCTTACTCGAGCTGAGAACATCTTCTTAAGAAGTTTGATGTCCCTCGGTCCCTCTGTCCCCATTCTACCATTGCAATTGGACATGGGCTGTCGGGCGATTGAAGACCAAGCAAAGTTACGCCCCTTGCTTTTGTGGGCCCGCATCTGGAGAGTGCCTGAGCTCTCAAGTTATGCGGATGGCCTGCGGGAGATAACCAAATCTACAGGTTGGGCAAAAATAAAATGGCTAAGGGACATCAAAGCACTACTTGCAAATCTGGGGCTGGAAGAAGCATGGCATCAACAGACAGCCCCGCCCAAATCAATGCTAAAACAACTCTATTGGAGATGGGTGGCAAACAAAAGAAACTCTTCTGCAACGATTTGCAAAACGACTAGAAACTTTATGGAGTCCAAAGATGTCCCCATTAGAGAACTGTATTTGGATATTATCTCAGCCCCATGGGAAAGATCCCTGTATTTCAAATTTAGAATAGGTCTTCTCCCTGTAATGGATCTCACATGCCACTGGAAAATTCCTTACCAGACTGCTCCGTGGTGCCCCTTCTGCCCACAGCGCCGTGAATCTGTCCCTCATTTGTTATTCGAGTGCCCTGCCTATAAGGTTCCACGGATGAAATGGCTAAAACCCATGTGTCTCACCTTGGGCACAAGACATTGTAATGTGGCACTAAGGATATTACTTTCAGACACTCGCACATTTTATGCATGCGCCACCTCGAAGTATCTTGGGTGGGCATGGCGGATTCGGTCAAAGAGACTTAGGCAAATTGTTTAATCATGTTCTTATTTCTGTGGTTTGTTTCTTAAACATACCTCTTTTAGGTAATTTATATAATTCTCCCCCTAAAAACTATAGTAAAAATTGCTGATTCCTATCATGCAAGGGGTTTTTTAAACTTTTTACTTTCAATGCTCCAAAAAGAATTTTATATGTATGTTGCTTTTTAAGATATTTTTTATGTCGAAATAAAGCCTATTTGACTTGACTTGAATATGTGCTGATAAAGACTCGCTAATCTTTTATAACAGTTTGAGTGTCAGCCAAGCGCTGAGGCCACACCCATAGGAACCTTCAGCAGGAATCCACTGTGACCATGATATATTTATAGTTACCATCCCTTTGCCAGAGACCGCAGTGATCCAGGTAAACACACGCTAATAGTTTATCTAAAATTAACAGGGGCGTCTGCGCAGGACGTTTCACTGTAAAGACTTTCATCTTCTAGCATATTTCACATTCCAAAACATTGTTTTTGGTCTGTTTCCTAATGCCGGGCCCCCAATATCTCTGTTTTAATAAAGATACTGTGCATGGGCAGAGGCTATCCCTTCATGTGCTGCTAGGATTAGTCCTAATCTACGTTCCATGTTTGGAGTAACCCTATCCCCCACTCCAGGGATTTGAGCAAACGGAACGTTGTTCGCATCATTTATAAATGAGTATTTGAGTGGAAATGTTTTAGGTAATGCTGCACCACTGCCTTTGCTTGAAGCATTGATAGCCAATAATATCTCACTGTCTATTCTCGTTTTTGAACGAGTGATCACAGTTACAGAAGCCGTTTGCACAGCCCCCTTCGCGGCTTCATCAGCTAATGAATTCCCTGCAACGTGAAAGCCATCACATTGATGACTTAGCGTGTGTATCACGTGAGACTTTTGTAGTCCATTTTTCAACTGTTTCCATTACTTGTTCCCAAAGCGTTTTATGCTTGATTGTTCTACCTTTTGCATCTTTGAAACCATTTTGAAGCCAATTCTGTAAATATTCATTATATGTTTGAACACAGTAAAAAGAATCGCACACTATGAGTGTGGGTAATTCGCGATCCATATATTCAAGTTCCAATTTGAACTCTTGTAGTTCAGCTCGCTGAGCTGTACACTCTCCTAGAGACTGTGTTTTTGTGACCATACATCTGAATTTACCATCGCGCATTCGACCAATGATCATGCAGTATTGGTTTTTTATCTTCAGCAGCCTATTCCATGTGCTGGGGTGACCCATTCAGTCTCCACCCCCGCTGCAAAGCTCTTTAAGGTCTATTACAAGACCTAGGTGGTGCCAGAGGTGAATGATCTTTGGTGGGTCTGGGTACCCGAACTGCCAAGAGAGACATTGCCTGAGGTTGGAACTCGGCTTGCCCGCCATCTCTGACTACCTGGTGTTCGGTCATTGACTGATGTACCAAACAAGAAAAACCTATATATGTGGCGCATGGAAGACCTAGCAAGCATACCAGAATATGGGTCAAATGTCAGGACTATTATGAGTTGGAATGAACATATGTCAGAACTAGATGTCCTTTCTGCCATCCTTACCTCTTTTGTATTGTTTAACGGGCACTATACTGTACTCTGTTATGTCTTTGAAAAAAACTTCTATAAAACTATTTGATAAAAAAATCCAAAACAGAAACCATCCACTGACATAGTCATGCTTTCCAATTACACACCAGTCTATCTCCTACCATACCCAGCAATGGTTTTACAGAAACTAATCAACCAACGCCTCACTGCCCACTCAGCAACCACCAGCTCCTAAACCCCACACAGGCTGGATTGTATCCCAACTACAGTACAGAAACCACACTTATTGCCACCACAGATGACATCCACACGATCCTTGACAGAGGAGACATGGCAACCCTCACTCTCCTGGATCACTATGCAGCATTTGTCACACCCCATCCTCATCAGGCACCTGCACAAGATTAGTATCCAAGGATCTGTTCTCTGCTGGGTCTGCTCCTTCTTAATGGATAGAATAAAAGTTGTCAGCCTGGCACCTTACTCTTCATAAGCCGGCAAACTTATCTGTGGAGTACCTTAAGGGTCATCACTCCCCAACACAAGAAACAAGTTCACTGTCTGATGGACCGAAGGGGCTTACTGTATGAAAGCCAACTGTTTCTTATTAAGCAGCAACAAGACAGAAGCAGTGATCTTCGGCAAGAACACCTCAACATAGGCCCCAGGCTGAACTTGGACCTGTGTTTGCTCTGTTCACCCTAAGTTGGCAGGGTGTGCCTAGACGTGGATCCCTTGTTCACTTTGCCACTGGATTCAAGCTAGCCTGGCTGATGATGGGTGTTACCCAGAAACCGGTCCCAGGATGCTTGTTTCCAGTCCAGGGAAGACATGGCTTGGCAGTTCGGGCTGGACTGTTCCCATGAGGCACAGGGTCAAGAATGATTTGCATATAGCTATGTCTGAACAGGGGTGGCAAAGTGACCTAAAGAATGATGATGGATTTAACCCAAATCTGTGACTGAGGGTGAGTGTCTGAAAATTTTCAGAGCTGCGTCCATCATCTCCTTGTGTTTGCTTTGTTTGCTCTAAGTTGGCAGGTTATGTCCAGACATGGTTCCCTTGCTCACTTTGCCACTGGATTCTAGCTAGCCTGGCTGATGATGGGCGTTACCCAGAAACTGGTCCCAGGATGCTTGTTTCCAGTCCAGGGAAGATATGGCTTGGCAGTTCGGGCTGGACTGTTCCCATGAGGCACAGCGTCAAGACTGATTTGCATATAGCTATGTCTGAACTGGGGTGGCAAAGTGAGCTAAAGAATGATGATGGATTCATCCCAGATTTGTGACTGGGGGTAAGTGTCTGAAAAGTTACAGTGTTCCGTCCATCCTATCCTTGTGTTTGCTTTGAACTTGGACCAACATCCACACCTAGCACCCACGCAAGGAACCTCTGAATAATAAAAAACAAACTGGATATGACCACACTAGTCAATGCCGTCACTGCATCCTGCTTCCACAACCTGCAAATGCTGAGGAAGATCTTCAAATGGCTCCCAAAAAATTCTAGAAAAAGGTAATTCATGGCCTAGTCACCAGAAAGTTGGACTACAGGAACATCCTGTTCTTCGGGATTACCAAGTAACTCACTAGAAGACTACAACCCATCCAGAACTTGGCATCCAGACTCGTCCTCAACCTCCCACACATCACATCCCAAACTTAAGAGAGCTTCACTGGCTCCTGAAACACAAACATGCACAGTTCAAATCTGTACACACACATTCAATTCACTATACAACTTAGGTCCCACTTACCTAAACAGTTGCATCTCTTTGGATCAACCACCCAGTTACCTCCGCTCCATAGGACTCTCACTCGCACATTTGCCATGCATACACAGAACCAGATCAGGAAGATGGGTGTTCTCTTACATTGCTCCTAAAGCATGGAGCAGTCTCCCATTCCAGATCAGAGCCTCCTGCGTTTCTGAATTCTGCAAGAAGTTGAAGACCAGGCTTTTCAACTAACCAACCTACCATGGGCAGGGCTACGTACACACACCTACTGTGCACCAGGACGCGAATACCTCTAATATAACACTGGAGAACTATTGTTTATTGGCTTGGTGATATTTTCGAAAGTTACATTATTCCCCATCTATACATAACACTTTTATTCAATGCAAAAGACTACCACTTGTTTCCCCTGACAAAAGCAGAAAGTCTTTCCTCTTTAAAGTGTATTAGGGAGTTATTAAAGTAGGGACACACTTTGACACACATGCTAGGTATACAAACAATCCCTATTGAATATCATTTAATAAGCTACTTTTGAGGACAGGCACGGACTTGAGTTTTTGACATGTTTTTTTTTATATTTTTTTTTATATTTACAATACAGATTCTATAATTATGTGTCTCACCTCCCTTTGGTGCTGGAGAGCAATATCTTATTCCATGTTTACATGTGATTTTTTTAACCCCCTTCCCTGCTCATGACGGAACCACGCCGTCATGAGCCACGTGTGGCGTGTGCTCATGACGGCGTGTCTCAGTCATGCTGCGGCCGCTCCGCCCACGCTGCACTGATTCCCCGACTATGTGGGCGAATTAGTGAGTGGGGGGTGTCGTGATGGAACCACGCCGTCATGTGCACAGCTCACCCGTGACTCATGATGGCGTGGTTCCGTCACAAACATGGCGGCGCATCGCTCACCCCCCACACACCCCCCAAGCACCGCGGCCAAGGGGTTAAACTGGTGTTTTGTGCTTCAGAAGTTTTTTTTATTGGTGTTTTTATTCTAATATGTATTTTATTTTGAGAATGCCACATTGGGCCTATGGTTCAGACATGTGTAACACTATCTATTCTGAAATGGCAGAAAACACTTTTATAAATTAGCAGGACCTCTCTGACCACAGTTCCAAAATACCTCAATCCATGAGTCCTAGGTGGGAGTGGCATTTTCCTTTCTTGTATCAGGGCCATGGCCATTATTTCTACCTACAGTGCTTCTCAATACGTATAGTGTTGTCATTTCAGATGTGTCTAAGCTGGAAGTGAGTTGATTGTGCTGACTTTATTTAGGTTTTATACAATAATGTTCGAAAACCGTGATGAAACAAACTGACTGCAAATGTTTAATTGGTTACAGACCAAGTGACTCCATTTGTATCCAAGTCTGATACAAAAGAATGCTCCTGACCTGAATTACAAAAAACACAGTAGATGGACAGAATGTAGAACAATGTCATACATTCACCCCAGTACAAGGATCTGGGCCTAAATCCATCTTTTTTTGCACTCCACACCACCCTGGGTTAGACACTGGCTATATGTAAATCAGCTCTGGCAGTTCGGGCTGGACTGTTCCCATGAGGCACAGGGTCAGACTGATTTGCATATAGCCATGTTTGAACTGGGGTGGCAGAGTGGGCTAAAGAACGGTGATGGAATAAACCCAGATCTTTTGACTGGGTGTGAGTGTTTGATTGATTCAGATGCTCCGTCCATCACCACCCCCTTTTGTACCGCCTGACCTGAATTAGGCAGTGTTGACTGTGGTATTACATTCTGTCGAATGAGGCCCCATTCCGATCTCCCAATTTACAAAATCCTGAGGAAAACAAAGTTAAAATAATAATCAGGTATATTTGCTTTATTTTTAAACCACAAAAATAAAGTATTCAAATATGCTAAAATAATAACATTATTCAATTAGCATTCATCAGACCAAACATTTCTTGTCATTCAAAGTTATTAGATATTGCATTGTTTTTTAGCTTCTATACTTTAGATTACAATAATAACTGAAAATGTGTAGTTGCACATAGCATATTTAAAGCAGTACACTCAAAAACAATATGTTCAAAAGATTACCTTTCAGTACCACTTAACTGAAATGTTTGATGGTCTTTTCTTCTCTTCAAATATACACCTGAAACTGCCAAGAGTAGCATACTGCCTTGATCAGGATAATAAAAGAAGACTTTACAAAGCCAATAGGCCTTGCCCCTGTGACCTATAGGCTTTCCTGTTCTTGTTTCTGCCATGTTGACTTTGGCACTTACATGCGCACTCATGGTGGCCATCTTGGAAGAATTTTTATATTGCTTTAAAAACCATTTGTTATCCTGCATTCGCACTGGCCCGGGATCAGTGAAGTGAATAGTACATTGCAAGACAAAAATAATCAAATAAATAAGAGATAAAAATAAAGTGGGGTGGTAGAAAGATGAGGAATAGAGTGAGGACATGTTTGATGGAGTAATGAACAAAAATCCAGAAATGTTCCTCTCACATCAGCAGTGGAAGGATGCAAGTCATCCAGTCAGAAACATGGTAAAGCAGCAAAGTTTCAAAATACCTTGTTGATTCCAAGAGGGGCACATCTTCTGCCACAAGTGAAAGTTCTGTCTCACTGCCTGGATTAGTATAGATTTGCATAGTGAAAGTAATGCTTATAATAACAAGCGCCCAATTTTATGAAACTCAAGGTGTCCATCAAGTCATAAAATTAGTGCTCGCCACCTAAGATGGCGCTACTTCAGTGCAGTATACACATTTCAAAGGATGAATTGTGTATTCCCCACATGTTTTACTGAAGCTCCTCAATACTTTTATAGTACTCGTAATACACTGTGTTTTTAGAATAGCTAATACGTTCAGTTGTAGTGTAGTCCTATTTCCCTTATAGGCTCTGCGCATTGGAATAATATACACTATAGTTTTAGCATAGGACTGAGGTCAGTATGCTCCTATCGAGTACATTAAACTTCATTGCTTGTGTTTGCCAGATACTGTAGAGGTCACTAGGAACTTCTCGATTGAACAAGAAGGGATTAGTTTCTGACAACCGCATAAACATGACAACTTTGTTTGCCTTTAGAATCAGAACATGTCTCAGAATCGTGGAAACAATAGATAACAGTTTCACTCAGTCAATCGTGCATGCTTCGTTTCTGCAGAGGTACACAGAAAGAACAGACGGGGGTTTCAATAAAAAGATTTATTGAACAGTCTTATTTCTCGTGCAACAGATATGAGCTGTTACGATCGTTAGACAGTATGCAAGATATAAGATATATGGCGTGAGCAGTAAGAAGAAATAATACTGTAATAGCATTGTCTTTTAGCTATGACATATATTCATATGCATACACATAAATAACACAGGCTAAAAGTGGACACACATCTGGTGCTTCTAAATAATTCTACCCCAGTGTACCTAACCTAAGTGTAGTGCGAGGTAAGAAGTAGGTGCTGTTTTCTATATTATAGTATGCTATAGTTTTAGTTTAGTTAGTAAGTAGGTGTCAAGAATCCCTCTAGGTTCTAGTCAGCTCCATACCTTAGAATAAGAGAAGGGAAATCTCTTTCCGGATCTCAAACACCAACACCCCGCGAAGGGAGTCAGAACACTGGAAGCTGGAATCCCTGTGAGCAGGGAGGACAGTGTCTGGTCAGTGCGTCAGGCGGGACTCAAATTCCTTCCACAGTTGGAGTGGTGAGCAACGTCATGCAAGTATGCAGCCGGTAGGTACCGGTGCAGCCGAGCACTGTTTTGCCATGGTAAGTGAAGGTATATTTATACCTGGAAGGTACTTAGGAATGCTAGCATTGACGTCAAGTCGTGCAGAAGAAGACGTCATGAATGAACCCTTAGGGTATTGTGGTTCATGCATACTAAATGAGTTGTTGGAGAAATCAATAATCCAAGCAGGGAATGTCCCAATGGCTTAAGGTTCTGGTTTCTAAGAACTCGTGACGTGGGATGGATGGATGTAGGTGACCATGCCTGTATTTGGATTGCATGGCCAATGCCTAAATAAGAGCTGGGATTCTATGCCTAAATAAGGGCAATGCGAATTGTGCCTATATAAGGACATGATTCAGTAAACCTATGTACGGGCATATAAATCGACACACAACACCCACTCCAATTTCGATAGAACAACATTGCTAAATGCTAAACATGATAAATATGTAAAACAGAGTATCACATGATGCACTAAAACATATCTAAAAGCATATTCCCAAAAAAGTCTCTTAAAATAGTGGCTATGCATGGAATGCAAAGGTGCTGTACATATTCAATGCAAAGTTTCATTCTAAGCATATGGTTATAGTGAGTGCTAAATGAATGAACATAAATATATACAAATGATGAAATGGTTTGTAATTACAGAAGAAAAAGTTCCAAACAATTTCATGTCAGGTTACATAAATGAAAGTGTTTGACAAGATGACAATTTGTCTCTGGAAGTGTTCAAAGAAATCTATTCTCTATGAATAGTTTTACTGTAAGCAGAGTATTTGAGCCATAAAAAGAAATATACAAATTTGGGGGAAAAATTAATCATAGGAAAAGTTCCAAGGTTTGTCTTTTGTTTTTAAAAAATGAAGACCAAATTCAGAGTCTTCCCGGTACACTGTGTGCTGGTTCAAAATTTAGTGTATGGGGATGGAGAAAACATGTAACCCTCTATTCCTGTAGACAAAAAATGGTCTACCGTTGTAGGTGAAAGTTGGAATACCTTGTTTAGAAGATTAACGGCACATAGATTCGAAGCATCGCCTTCAGTGTTGGAAGCATCAGCAATGTTTGTTTCTGATGTTACCTGTAGACCCTTCCTCTTGCACCTCAGCAGTAGCAATTTGCGTCTGTGAGATCTCAATGAATGCCGACATCAGGATTGGTAGCCGCTGGGGAAAACACAGGGCATGGGCCTTTATCGGGTCCAGCAAAGTATCGATATCCGTAGGCATGACTGATGGGAGTGTTAAATAGATGTCTAGCACGCATTCTTCACCGCAAAGCAGGCAGCATAGAACAGGTAAGATGCAATCTTGCAAAATTGGTCTGAATTACAGAAACCACGTGGTATTTAATTCTCATAGATGAGGTAAACCCAAAAGTTGTACTGTGCGCTCACGACACTTCCTTTCCAGGAGAGCTTTTTCTACTGTGTTGGGAGTGACACCGGTGGATTGGCTTACCATCGCGTAGCAGTAGGAATAAAACCAGGATTACTGCAACGTGTGTTAGAATTAGCGGCAGACCACCAAACACCGAGTGCACAAAGTTTGGAATAATTCCGAGGACTGCTTGAAAAGGTGTTAACAGTCCTGATTTATGTTCTTAAATACATGCACAATACTGCTCATATCAGACATGTTTAAGATACTTCCCAACCTTTCTGTGAAATATGTAGGGCAGTTTGTACTTAACAGAGCCTGTATCTCATTCGAAGTCCATGCAATTTGTAGATCATAGGTTTCTTTGGCCCAGGTCAAAGGCACAGTTTGTTGTTAAAGAATGGCTTTCATTCTTCTTAAAGTATCAATTCGTACAGAAGAGATGTTCAGTGAAGGCCATAAAGGTGACTCCCTGACTAGTTCTATTTTGGGGAACAAGACTTGCATACAGCAAGTGACCCTTGAAGTAACCGTTACTAGATACGGAATGCCTGGCAACATGCCACAGCAGCTGTGATCATTCAACATAATATAACTTCCATTTGAAAGTTGTCCAAAAATTGGATTAATCACTGCGGCTGGTGAGTTCTGCAGCTGATATGACAAATTGGCGTTGAAATCCCCTGCAAATGAATACCCTGACATAGGCGAGAACCACTTAGTGCATTTTCACAGTGTGTACCGCTAAGGTACACTTCATGCCCCCACTCCAACATCTGTGTATGTAAGGTAAATCCCAGGATGTCTTGATGTATTCTTTACCCAACCTTTCATACTTGGCTGCTGGTATATTTTTTAGGCAATACTGCAAATAGAAAGTTGTAACAGGCAGAGTTATTTTACCATGAATGATCCATTCAGGAGCTGGTTTTTCTGCTACTGTAAATGGCTATTTTTCAATGCTCAGCACTGTATACTTTGCCCCCCTTTGTGCCAGTTCAACCTGTTTATCAGTGAGAATGAATTCTGAAAACAAAGACGTTGTGTTGATTAAACGCCAAGGCACATAGCCTGCACGCAAGTTTTGTAGCGTCCAGCCTAATAGCAAAATAGAACGTAGTTGAGACTGGCCTTGTCACAGCATGACCAAGTCTTGTTCCATAATGTCTTTGGCAGAGGATACAATGTTGCCCAGTGAATATATCTTGGATGACAGAGTTGTTAACCCATTGTCGACTACAGCGAGAGATTTCTCTAAATTAATACAATCAATTTCTCCAGTGGCTGCTGGTGAACTTTGAAAGTAGTAGGGGTGTAAAATGAAACCTCTCAGACTCATGGACCCTGGTACCACTGCACCAGTTACACCAGTGACAGCACTCATGCTCTACTGCTGCAGTGTTTTTGTTTAATATTTTGGGGTGCTCATTTACTATGCTAAGCCAAGCTTTAAGTGACTTCTGGTCGTCTAAATCTATTCCTCAAGTTTACCCCCTTTTACTCACCTACTCTCAAAACACCACAGCTCTCCCTGCTCTCTCCCACCCTCGTGTCGCAACCATTCCCAGCCTCACAGTCCCTTCCACTTTTCTTCCTCACATACCCTTTCTGTCTCTCCATCCTTAAAGTCTCTATTGCTCCATCTTCGACGCACTCACTGTGTCACCACAGTTACTATCACTGCTTTTGCCGTATCCCCACAGACTATCTTTTGGTCTTCCCTCTGCATAGATCCTTTCACTCTCCCATTCCCAAAGAACTATAAATGCACCATGTACTCACATGCCCTGACCATGTACACTTGTGGTGTGTCGCTCTGCAGTGCCGGGTACCCCTCAGGCGGCCCTTCCACAATGCGCACGTGCTAAGAGTCATTTACAAAGTGCGACAGCGAAATGGACTGGAGACAGGGCTGACACCATTAGCCGCCGCCAGCACCCGCGCGCGCCTTACTGCCTTAAAAGCACCGGGCAACATTTCTCTGTTACAAACCCCGGTGCACAGAAAACGTTTTTTAGTTAAACACATAATAAACAGCGCCGCCATGCATCTGGGTGGTTGCTCGCAGGCCGATATTTACATTTTTTTTAAAGTCCACCTACTGTTTCAGAGAAAGAGAGTAAGGCTTCCCCACCCGGTAAGCACAACGCTAATAAAACGCGGTAAACAGTCGCGGCCTGCATTAGGGGGGGGGGAAATGGGGTTGTTGCGGTGGAGTGGATGGGGGGGGAGGTGGGATAAATAACTTACCTTGGATTCCCGCTTTTCTCTTAAGTCCAGGCTGAGACTCGAGACTTGCGACTCCCGTTGTCGCTGCATTCGAATTCCTCTGGGCTGAGCTCGTCATCAGGAAGGCGGCAGGCAGCCTCCCTCCCCTCCACAGCAGCCAGCGCTGTGATTGGTTTGGCCGGCTGCCCTACTGACGTCATTTCTCTCCGTATGCTGCAGAACAGCAGCATACAGAGTGACAGGGAGAGTGGGAGGGGTTACTCGAGTGCAGGGGGGAGCGGCTTGCCTACTGTGTTAATACTGTCTGTTTGGGTAGCCTCTCAGGCCGCCCAAACAGACAGTATTACCAACAGTGGGCAAGCCGCTCCCCCCTGCCCTCGAGTAACACCGCCCACACAGGAACTATGGCTTTCTCGCCGTGCGAGAAGGCAAGGCAGAAACAAATGGTAGTTATTATCATTGGTAATAATAACTACCTTTGTTTGCCTTCTCACACGGCGAGAAAATAGGGGGGGGCGGCGCCTAAACGCCCCCATGGACCAGCCGCCACTGAATTTCTCGTATTCTTTCTGCAGTTTCTGCCTGGGTAATCTTCCATATTTCATTATAAGCAGCGTAGATACCGGCATATTTGCAAAATGTTTTACGTGGTTTTCTTGGACCTAGCAAGAAATCCCTAAGGTCTGCGCCTTCTTTAAGCTAGGATAAGTGTTGTTTCACATCCTCTAGAGTAGATTTCTGGAGCCAATCAAGGCATAATTTTCCTATACTGTATGTTGTTACTACCCCTGGATGCTGTCTTTGAACATAGCGTGGGTCTGGTCTATTGATAGTGAAACCCTGTGTTTTGTTCGTGAATCTTTCTTGACAGTTGTTTGTGTCTATGGGCCAGAGCAACCATTTTCCCAATTCAGAATCTGATCTATTGTGACGTAAAATAGTATGTACGTCGACCTCCCCCTGTGTTGTGCTATTACTTGCAGGTGCAGGTATGGACGGAGTGTTCATGTCTTTGATCTTTGCTAACCCAAGGCAAGACGTTTGTTGGACAGTGTCATTCAAAAACATTATTTGCTGTGGGATGATACAGGCTACAAACAAAGCTTCCATCCCCTGCACTTGCCAATCTTTTGTCCCCCAGACAGATTTTGTGTCAATTGTGTCTTTCCAAAAGTCGAAACCCTGTCTAGGCAGTTGGGTAATAAAGGCTGCAGAATAAATCTGTTTTGTATTGGTTAACATATTTTTCATTCCTGTTTTGTTCACATTTTTTAAATAAAACGTTTCTGGATTGGACATGTTGAACCCTGAAAAATATGGAAACTTCATTGCAAAAGTTTTTGAGCTATCCTTTGGTGGTGTAGGACAATGGTCCCATTTGTTATACATAAATACATTTCTAGTTGATGCAGATTTATGCAAGAAATGATGACCATAGTGGTTATAACAATCAAGCTGTTCATAGTTTGATGAACCCTTTAAATAATCATGATTAGAGAATGCAGCTAATTTCTCTGGATCAGACATCATGTTCTTAACAGTCTCAAAGTCCCAATCATCAGAAAAGGTACTAGAGGTAATAAAGTCACTTAATAAAATTTTAAATAAGTGTGGAATCTTCAAAAGTTCAGATGGGCTGAATATGTCATATTCAGTTTTGTCCCAAATTATACCATCTTGTATAGGAACGGCTGTGATGTTCACTGATGACAAGTCTCTTGCTTTAGGATGGGATGATTTGTGTGGTTTCAGAAGTAAGTTCACTTTTTTACTTGCTGTGTCAATTTGAATATATTTTCCATTTATCAGCATTCTCATAGTCATTACTAAAGCTAGCCAAAGCAGAAAGAAAAATATTCCAGAAGCAATCCATAGTTCAATACATGGTGAAACCAGATAAGTCTTTTTCAGGAGATGAAAAAAGTCTGTTGCTTGTTCTTTGAAAGTTCTTTGTGCTGGCAAAGTTTCAGGTACGCTGAGATCCTCAGAAAACGTATCAAAGTTAATGAAATAGCCAGAGGCAGTTCTTTCAATGGTTGGAATGACATCAGGATCAGTTGAAATCGCTAGAACTAATTGATCACGTGTTACGTTGGTGTAGACAGGTGTATCAGGACAAACTGTTATTTGGGTTGCAAGAGGAACGAGTTCCATAGCATTGTTTCTTAGTCCTTCATTTTCCTCTTCTGACTCTTCGAAGGTGACAAGTCTTTCAGTTTGAACCTCTTGGATAGTAGCTAGAGGAGTGCGTCTGCTACTTGGTCGGAGTCCACTTGGCCTACTGTTCAGTATTTGCCACATAGTGTGGTTTGATGTGGCTGATGGACACAAATCTTTTCTCTTTTTTACCAGAACTACTGTTCTTGATCCGTGGATTGCTAGGACAGGTACTGGTTGTCTGTAAGAAGGCCCAAATCCCTTCTGCTCCGCAATCTTCTCTCTGACTAGATCCCCAAGCTTTGGGATCCAGACAGGCCTTGCTGGGATGGCTGGATTTTCCCCAGTGGTGGTTGGCTTCAGGAACACGTTGCTTTATTTCGATCTTAGTTCATTTAAGTCCTGTAAAACAGCCAAATAATCTTTGATATTAAATGGTTTATTTTCCACCACTGTGCCTTTTATATTCAAGATCTGGGAACCCACATTCTTGTCCCAAATAGGACCTCATATGGAGTGACACCCCCTAGAGAACTTCTTGTCAAATTGTTTAATGAGCGTGGACCCCATAAAGATGTTTGACCCACCCATCACCCAAACCTAATACCCTAGCTGTTGCAGACCACTTTATGTCCCGGTTTTTCCTTTCCACAACGGAATTACCCTCAGGTCGGAATGGAGAGGAGTACCGCAATGCTATGCCCAAACTGGCCATGGCTTCTTTGTAAGCTCAAGAGCTAAACGCAGGGCCCTGGTCAGAATGTAGTGTGCCAATTGCATGTGTGTCGATAAAGACTCGCTAATCTTTTATAACAGTTTGAGCGTCAGCCGAGCGCTGAGGCCACAACCATAGGAACCTTCAGCACGAATCCTCTGCGACCATGATATATTTATAGTTACCATCCCTTTGCAAGGGACCGCAGTGATCCAGGTAAACACACGCTAATAGTTTATTTGAAATTAACAGGGGCGTCTGCGCAGGATGTTTCACTGTAGAGACTTTCATCATCTGGCATATTTCACATTCCAAAACATTATTTTTGGTCTGTTTCCTAATGCCGGGCCCCCAATATCTCTGTTTTAATAAAGATACTGTGCATGGGCAGAGGCTATCTCTTCATATGCTGCTAGGATTAGTCCTAATCTACGTTCCATGTTTGGAATGACCCTATCCCCCACTCCAGGGATTTGAGCAAACGGAACGTTGTTCGCATCATTTATATATGAGTTTTTGAGTGGAAACGTTTTAGGTAATGCTGCACCACTGCCTTTGCTTGAAGCATTGATAGCCAATAATATCTCACTGTCTATTCTCGTTTTTGAACGAGTGATCGCAGCTAGAGAAGCCGTTTGCACAGACCCCTTTGCGGCCTCATCATCCAATTAAAACCCCCTCAATGTGAACACCATCACATTGATGACTCGGAGTGTGTATCACCTGAGTCATTTTGTAACTGTTTCCATTACTTGTTCCCAAAGCGTTTTATGCTTGATTGTTCCACCTTTTGCATCTTTGAAACCATTTTGAAGCCAATTCTGTAAATTTTCATTATATGATTGAACACAGTAAAAAGAATCGCACACTATGAGTGTGGGGAATTCGCGATCCGTATTTTCAAGTTCCAATTCAAATGCTTATAATTCAGCTCGCTGAGCTGTACAATCTCCTAGAGACTGTGTTTTTAGTTCAGCTCGCTGAGCTGTACAATCTCCTAGAGACTGTGTTTTTGTGACCATATATCTGAATTTACCATCATGCATGCGACCTTTAAAGATCGCGCACGCTGCACTGTAAGCTTGCTTACTCTCCGTAGCGGGTTGTGCTGATCCATCAGTATAAACTATAAATTCGTACTGATCAAGAGGGAGAATTTCAATAGGCAGAGGACATTCGTGTTCGTATTGCAGGAATGTTTGTGTTTTTAAATAAGGATCAAAAACATATTCAACATCTGTTGCAGCAAGAGAATTAACCCATTGTATCCATCTTGGATGTAAAGCTGTTGCATTCAGAATGCTCGCTTTTGTAAAGGACTCTAAGGCTGGTACTGGAGTCACGACAATTATGCGTTTTCCCTGAGCTAGAACTCTTTTTGTTTGCTACTACGGTTTGAACTGCTGTCAGAATTTTTTCTGTTGATGTAAAGCGCATTTCCACTTGTGTATACAAATGTGATTTGTATGCAATTGGTTCTTTTTCACTTCATTAAAAGTTAAGTAGGTGAATCCGCATTGACCCGGAATGATTCGGATCACTAAATTGCATACGTTTACGTATGTTTGTAAGTGATTTGTTGCTTACATGTCAGCTGAAGTGAACGCAGGATATCTGTGTGTTCCTGTGTCCAATTTTTGATTTTGAAATCGGGTTTGATTAATTCGTAGAGAGGTTTAACCCTCTCTGAGTAATTTAGAATGTAAGTTCTTCCAAAATGTAGGAAACCTAGAATCAACTAAAGTTTTTCAGCGTTTTTGGAGGTTGGAGCGGAACACACTTTTCTAAAAAGTTAGCTGCCAGGATTTTACCTTCACTTGAAAGTTCATATCCTAAAAAAAGGACATTGAAGTGGGCAATTCTTGATTTCTTGAAATTGAATTTGTAACCCTCAGAGGCGAAGCCCAATATAATGGTATTCACTCCGTTCAAGTGCCTATCCAAGTCATTGTCTGTCAGATAGATGTCATCGACATATAACATCGTCATCATAAATTTGTAGTAACTCTGTTACTCTTGCTGAGAATAACCCTGGGCTGTTCTTAAACCCTTGTGGGAGTCGACAAAAGTGACGCTGGTTCCCCATTATTGAGAAAACTGTCAAATACCTACTTTCAGGTGCTATATTTTGACAAAAGAATCTGTTAGAAATGTCTCATGTGGTTTTATATTTTTTACGCACAGTGTTATTCATTAATGATGTACTATGTACATTTTGCACTGTAAATGTTTTGGAACAAGTGTTCAAATGTCTGTAATCCAAAACTAGACAATATGTATTGTCTGGTTTGGTTACAGGAAGCAAAGGATTGTTCATTGAGGAGGTGCATGTTTCAATCACCCCTTGGTATTCAAGTTGATCTAAGATCTCCCTGACCTGTTTTTTAGCTTCTTACTTAATTGGATACTGCCTTTGTGCAGAAGGTTGATTTTTTTAACTAGATCTTGTAGTGAGGTGAGTCCTCATCCCATCCTACATGATTTTTGTATAATGCTGGGGCCTGGGCAACTGTCATTTCCTGGCATAAGTATATTTTAAATGTACTGGAACATGGTTGGAGAAGGCTGGCATAATGATGTCTTCGTCATGTGGGCACTCCCTGACAAATTCTGGTGACCAGTCCTGTTCTGCTAGAAGTATATCATAACCCTTTGAAAGTCTCTCCAAAAAGAGTGCTTTCACGTATGGGTATGTCTCCCTCCATCCGGAGTATTATTTCATATAAATGTTGTGGAGAACTAACCTTGGTGTCTAGAGTCTCTATTTGTATAAACTAAGGGTGGGCGGGCAGCTACACTCAATGCACGGAGTGTGCGTAGTGCCGGCTTCGACGCATTTTGCGTAGCAGGCGTAGAATTCGGCACTACGCACGCTCCGCAGACTTAGCGTAGCTGGCCGCCACCCGCCTCCCTCCCGCCCTCCCGCCCTCCCTAAATACTTTAATTTAAATGTATAAAAGAATTAAAAGGCACTTACCTTGCCCGCCGCTGCCCGCCGCGTCCCCGGGGCTCGCTCTCTTCATTGCTGGCGTCTTGTGTACTAATGCGCATGCGCGGGCGGCCGCGCATGCGCATTTCTCGTGAGAAATGCGCATGTGTGGCCGCCCGCGCATGCGCATTAGTACACAAGACGCCAGCAATGAAGAGAGCGAGCCCCGGGGACGCGGCGGGCAGCGGCGGGCAGTGGCGGGCAAGGTAAGTGCCTTTTAACTCTTTTATACATTTAATTTAAAGTATTTAGGGAGGGCGGGAGGGAGGCCTGTGGTGCGTAGTGGGGCTACGCGGAGTGCGGATGTGGGCGTAGTTTCTCGCCCACTTCACGTAGCTCCGCGAAGCCCCAGTACGCCCACTACGCCCAGGGTTAGTATAAACCCATTCAAGTCCACTGTCTCCAGAAGTTCCTTCAGGTTCTGGCGAGCTATTGTTACTTCTGCTGCACTGTCCAGCATTGTCTGAGCCCATTCTCCATTCTTGAGTTGTGTTCTCAGAATTTTCAGACCTGCTACCTTCTTCTAGGTGAATTGAGGTTTTGGTTTGTTTTTCTGAACGTGTTTATCGTCTTTGGACTTCACGCGTTCTTCTCTTTGATCTGACCGTCCTCTTTTTTCGGATATCTGCGACGATATTTGAAAGGTACGAGAGGAACTTGTATCACTATCTTGATACCTGTCAGGTTTTTTCAAATTATTCCTTTTCCTGAGGTTATACATCCTTTCAGAGGGCTCCTTTTGAGGAGACCTACCACAAGATGGAGAACGTTTCTCTTTTGAATTTTTTTTATTATTTTCCCACTTCTTTTTAGAAGATGGTGGATTTTTCAGGAACTCCAGACAGTTGTGGTTTCAAAGGTTTTCCACCCAAACGGTCTCTGTCTAATTCTTCATAGGATTATTCAATTATTCTGGGTAGTTCATGTAGATGTTCAGTTACATCAAATTCCCTTTAGCATTGGCGGATCGCCACTGATGCTGCCTCCCCTTTAATATTAGATAATATTATTGTTGAGACCTGGTCGAAATTGTTCAGTAATTTCCTACCTAAATTTAAAGCAGGCTCTGCCCCGTATTCGTTTTGAATTTGTTTCAGGACATCAGGTATTACTGCAATAGAGGGAACACCATGTGTTTTAGTATAGATGGCAGCAAAGACTGTGCCCTAAATGGTGCAGTCTTCCAGATGTGGTGTGATCCCCATTGGCAAACAGACTGTTAGGATTCTGTGTTTCTCATAAGGTCTAGTATTAGGAAATACTACTTCGATTTGAGTAATTTTTTGAGCTATCCAGAAGGGAATTTGTTCACATTATTTGGGCATTTTACTCATGACTGCGTGTAAAGTCTGTGGAGTAATTTTTAGATGATTACCGTGTTGAGGGGTTTCATTTGGAATGGTTAATGGTGGTTGGACTGTGAAAGTCCACATGACATATTGGACTAATTGTCTGTAAATTTTTATTAACTCTTTGAGTTGAGTAAGTAATTCATGATTTGACACGTCTTCGATGTCTGGAGGAGGTGTGTAGCCGGCTAAAATCGGCCATGTTGCTCCTGGTCTACCTAGTGGACTGAGCCTGGTAATGTGATTGTAATGTTTTAGGGCGCCTTTAAACCAGAGCTGATGCTCCTGGTATGTGAGTGGAATTTCAACATCCTCGAAAGGAATATATTCCTCAGGTGGTTCATCTTCTATGTAGAAGTGAAACATTTTTGTTACTGGATTTGATTCTGGGAATACTATCCATGAATAGAATACCTCTGTCTGAAAAGATTCATGTGCCTCTATCACGAAAACTGCTCTACCACCTCTAGGTGTTATACCATGTTTTATAACTTTTAGAGTGATGACTTTCCTCAAATTTGGATGGATAGGAATCGCATCTGCATCGGTTTCATTAAAACCTGTAGTATTAAAAGCTGTTACGACTTGGTCAGCTGCAGCTCCACCAGTCCCGGTGTTATTGTCGCTATCAGACATTGTTTAATGAAAAATGCAGAACAAGTTTCAAGGAAACAAAGATAAGGTGCACAATATTTTGGAACACTGTATCCTTCAACGTTGAACGAACCAAACAGTTAATACAAAGGATTTTCGTCCTACTCAGCTATGGAGGATATTAACCCTACCCACTCCAGTCGTCTTATGGAGTATTATGAGTAGGGGTCTCTGAGAAAAGCATGACTGAGTTACTTCAGTATCTAGCGTTAAATTAGTGCCTTACCAAACGTTGTTCCTATTTCCCCTACAGGCTCTGCGCATTGGAATAATACACACTATAGTTTTAGTAAAGGACTGAGGTCAGTATGTTCCTATCGAGTATATTAAACTTAATTACTTGTGTGTGCCAACTAACTCAGAGGTCACTAGAAACGTCTCAAATGAACAAGAAAGGATTTGTTTCTGACAACCGCATAAACATGACAACTTTGTTTCCCTTTAGAATCGGAACATGTCTCAGTATCGTGGAAACAATAGATAACAGTTTCACTCAGTGAATCGTGCATGATTCGTTTCTGCAGAGTTACACAGAAAGAATAGAAAGGCATTTCAATAAAAGGTTTTATTGAACAGTCTTATTACTCGTGCAAGAGATATGAGCTGTTACGATCGTTAGACAGTATGCAAGATATAAAATGTACAGCGTGAGCAGTAAGAAGAAATAATACTGAAATAGCATTGTCTTTTAGCTATGACCTATATTCATATACATACACATAAATAACACAAGCTAAAAGTGGATACTCATCTGGTACGTCTAAATAGTTCTACCCCAGTGTACCTAACCTAAGAGTAGTACGAGGTAAGAAGTAGGTGCTATTTTCTATAGTATGGTATGCTATAGTTTAAGTTTAGTTAGTAAGTAAGTGCCAAGAATCCCTCTAGGTTCTAGTCAGCTCCATACCTTAGAATGAGAGAGGTGGGAATCTCTTTCCGGATCTCAAACTCCAACACCCCGTGGAAGGAGTCAGAACATTGGAAACTGGAATCTCTGTGAGCAGGGAGGACAGCCTCTGGTCAGTACATCAGGCGGGGTCTCGAATTCCTTCCGAACTTGCCGTGGCGAGCCGTGTCGTGCAAGTATGCAGCCGGTAGGTAGCCGTGGAGCCGAGCCGTGGTTTGCCATGGTAAGTGAAGGTATATTTATACCTGGAAGGTACTTAGGAATGCTAGCATTGACGTTAAAGTCGGGCAGAGGAAGACGTCATGAATGAATCCTTAGGGTATAGCGATTCATGCATAATAAATGAGTTCTTGGAGAAATCAATAAGCCAAGCAGGGAATGTCCCAATGGCTTAAGGGTCTGGTTTCTAAGAACTCATTGTGACGTGGGATGGACGGATGTAGGTGACCATGCCTGTATTCGGATTGCATGGCCAATGCCTAAGTAAGGGCTGGGATTCTATGCCTAAATAAGGGCAATGCGAATTGTGCATATATAAGGACATGATTCAGTGAACCTATGTACGGGCATCTAAATCGACACACAACACAGTGATCACTTATTATACAACAACAAGCAATTGTGTTCAGTAACAAGGTCCACTTTTTAACTTATTATACCAGCCCTCATTAGAGTATCTAAAGTTGTCGACTTATGATTTTGGTATCATTCAGAACCAATTCATTACTCTCACAATATTATGCTGATTTTTTCAATTCCCGTTGGTGATGATTGAGTACAGTCCTCATGTGTCAATCCATACTTGCTCTGAAAACATTAAAAAGCAATGGAGATAATATGCATCGTTGACTTACTCATTGGCGGGTTGCAATTTTCCTGACATTTGTGATGTTATCAGAAAAATTGGAAGCATTTCAATAATTGTGATATATATATCACCCTCATAAGCAAGATGCAGACTTTTTTTCTATGTGCACACATGGGCAACCGTTACTAGTATATTCACTGGATTAAATATTGATCACAGTGGCTCGCTATTCACTTTTCTCAGTGTGCTGCCCTGAGTATGATGGCATGCCCAGACGTGGTTGACAAGCTCACGCTGCCACTGAAAACCAGACGTGGTTGACATGCTCACTCTGCCACTGAAACCAGACGTGGGCGGCATGCTCACTCTGCCACTGAAACCAAGCTGCACCCTATTGAAGAGTCTGAAACAGGCAACACCGGCCTGAAGTTGCTTGTGTCCCGGTTCAGAGGGGAACTAACCTGACAGTTTGGCCTGGACTGTTCATATTGGAGCAGGAATGAAGGCTGATTTGCATATGGCAGGTTCCTGTCTGGTGTGGCATGGTGGGCAAAAAATGATGGGCTGTGATGCGGCCCCAAGTTATTACCAGTGGCTGAAATGAATTCAAGCCTTCCATCCCTCACTTTTTTTTTTATTCCTCCTCGCTATTTACAGGAGCAACAGTTACAACAATGAACTGGCTGCCAAAGGTGCAGAATCCCGCAGCTAGTAATGTTTCTGGCATTTTCAAATTCGACCATGTTTCCACAACTATGCAATCTCTTGATTTGCTGCTGATAAAGGCTTGGTTTCGGTTCTTGAGTCTGGACTCAAGCAACATGGACTAACTCTCTTGCATGGTATGGACAAACCAAATATTTGAGATATGTTGGGGACAATCGACTTTTAAGCAGAAAGTTTAGTCAGCAACAACTAGGAGGTAGAACCTTAAATGCTGTTTGTTGAAAACTTTGGACTGGCTTTTCGCTTGAATACCTAACAGCTTAGCCATCCCAGTTCATTAAATGTTTGACAACCCACTTGGTACCAATTGCATAAAGTGGTGTGTTGATGTCACTCTCACTTTAATATCTTAGGGTTTTTGTGATTTAGCAATTAATTCTGAATTCCGATTATGGACACGGCTGTTATACTTTTAGTGGAACAACACCTCTCAATAGATCTGCCAGCCGCTGTACCCAGGAGGCAATACAAAGTACTTCTCATTGGACTGTTACAGTTGTAACATACAATTTAATTCTTCCCATAGATATTATAAGAGTAATAGCATATGCATTTCTCAGCTGGGCTGCTTTACTTATGCCAGCTAGCACCAGCACTTCTCCGCTGGATACATTAATTATAAATAATGAACAGAACCAGCAACTCTTATCAGAGTTGCTGCACTTTTAGATAGGCCCACTACTTTTCTGTAGGGCTGTATAGCTTCAGTGGAACGACAGTAGCCGCATTTCTGAACAAAGATACTGCACGTTTAGAGAGATCATATCAGCCCTTTCTACCACTGCTGCTTCTCTCCATTTTAGAATATGTAGCCGCAGGGAGAGCTGCTGCTAAAGTCGAGCTTGCTCTCTCTGGCTCCAAGATTACTGTGTTATATTTATTACATCAACATTTCATGGTCTTGCCGAGGCGTCCTGGGATCTTCACAGGGGTGTAACTGTCCCTGTGGTGCAGGAGGCCCCATTCAGACTCAGTCAGGACTATGAGTATATGGGAGTCTCCTGGGGCCCCTCAACACATTCTGCGAGCCGCAAAATTTTGAGTTACGCCACTGAATCTTCTGGCCTTCTTTTAGGTTTCGGGTGACATGTATAGCCCTCCAATTTGAACTTCCATGTAGATCTGACACGCGTATTCCAGGTGTCGGGGTCATCAAATAGAGCAGAATGAAAGTGGTTTACTTACCGAGGGCAAAGGGAGGCTTCAAGATAGAGATAGAAAGGCTCTGAGGGATGGAGAAGAGTGAAGATGTATGAACGGAAAGAACGAGATAGCGCAAGGACTGGAAGCTTGGTGTCAGTATTTTTGCCAGGACACCTTTTGTTTACTTAGTCCAGCCCTGATGGCTCGTGTTGGTTTCGGCTGCCGTGGAGCGAGGCCCCTTCCTGTCTTCCTTTTACAGTTTGCAGATGCAACTCAATCCAGACTGCTTATGAATAACAGAATAGACGGAATATAAAAGCGATAGAAGACAATTTAAAACTCCTAGTCAGCTTTCGCAATAATGGCTCCGTGATTTCAAAGAGGATCTTAGCCGGTAAAATCACTTCGAATTTTCCTCATTCAAAAAAAAAAGCTGGTGCGGCTATTCGCTCTCTACCAAATTTTATCGATAAAAAGCAGTTAGTTACTCACACAAAAAGATCAATTTTTAGGTGATCCTATATTTTAGATGTTCCTAGTTCTTTTTATTAGAACGGGATCTTCCCAGAAGCGTGATTTCCAAAATGACCACGAGGGGGCGTTCTTACTCCATGGTTTCCCAGCTTGAGCCCAACTATGAATAAACATTCTATCCCATTATTAGCAGCATGTGTACTTCAGGGACTTAAAGCAAACTCGCACAGATCCTACGGCACAGTAAGGCGGGGGCTTTGAGCCCAAGACCGACGAACATCAGCGAGATATGGGTCTTGTCCAGGTTTCCTCACAACATTCGAGAGTGGGCCCGGCTTTTTGCATGGGTGAGCTGGGCCCAGGACGCCAATCTTCAGAAAGGCGCAGAGCTTACTGTACTAAGGTTGGTACAGCATAATCTAGATTCCACCCTTACTCCTCACAGAAATGCAATTATATATTTGATGTTATATTCACTGTCTGCCTTAATGTTGCGGGCGTGAGATTTTGATCGATTATCTTATCACCCTGATCCTTATCTCACTTGAGTCCCTATCTGAATCGATTATTGACTGTCATTGAGTAAAAGGCAACCCACATAGATCAAATCAACCCCATAGACTGACGCAACTCTAAAGAACCACCTACCACTGGAAAGTTTTAAAGATTTATTATAAAGCCAAAATCAGTTGCAGGTACAAACACCTCATTAGGAGGTTCAAAAGGTATACAGGTAATAAAATGAACATGAACTCTCTAAGAGATCTCAATCTACAGAAGAAAACTACTAAAACCAACTAAAAAATCAATAAGTTGAATATCGTTGACACAAGATGAATCTGAAGAGTCATTTACAGAAAAGAAATGAAACAGGTTAAACTGTCCCTACACTATGCTAGATGACATCCCTACTTAACAAGCTCTTTACCTAAAAAGGTGTCAGCCGTTGAACTTCCAAAGAAGCTCAATCTCTCTTAATCTCAGATGAAAACCTATGTCGTGTAGCAGTACCCTTTCTGCCTACCCATCCGCTCTCTAAGAGTCCTCAGGCCATCTGCTCTACCTCCTCCCCGGGGTGCTGTCCCTAATACAAAATCACAGTATGGGTGGAACGCCCCTTTGAGACGCCCACCACGTATACATTTCACGTGGTCTTGCTTCTGGTTTTTTCCATAGTTTCGTTTCTTTGGATCGTCTGTTAAGTTGACCTTGCTTCCCAGGCGCCGTCTTCATCGTGCTGGTACCCCCATGACATTCCGGTTGACTCCTCCGGACCCAAGCCTATCTCTTCAAAACAGAGCTCTATTCATAAAACTTTGATTGGTACCCCCCTTGCACCTGGAAACAGACACTTCGAAACAGGGCCCCAAATTCCAGGCTTCTCTTATCTTACTAGGCCGTAAAACTTCGACCAGCATTGGCAATTTATTTTAACGAGACTTTTGACTTGTAGCTCACACGTGCAGATCAAAGGCAAGCCACTATCTATCTGGGCTCACTAAATTACATGCAGTATTCTACACTCTGTGAACTCTAATTCACTCTGCTTAAAATAACACGCTAACCTACCACACTAAAGTTGTACAAAACACTTCTATAAAATATTGCCTTTAACATATATATGTAAGCAAAATCATTGATTATAATGAATCCATGTCGTATACAAGATGCAATTGTATATTTCTTCTCACACAGTGCCATGTGGTCTGCACGTTTCTTCATTTTACGTTTTACATCTTTCTTCATTTAGCAGCTACATACATGGAACTTGATTAACACGTCTAATAATTCTAAACAGTCCACACATTTCTACTTTAGCTCACACTCTATATGGATTTTCTACTTCTAATACACACCCTAGAGTAAATACGAATACATTTTCTCACTTCTGTGGTTACATTGGCTAACATTACGCCACAAGCTTGTGAATATGATGTATACATGATTTTCATTCAAATTTCGCTCTCTCAGTTCCCCCCTTTGATGACCTCTAGGGGTCATCACTAATATGTCAATTTGAATGTGTCACACAGAACTTATTGCAAGGCTCCCTCTTTTTACCGCTTCTAGAGCTCTCAAACTTCTGTATTGATTGTCTTGCATAGCAGCTAGTCTCCGCTCCCGCTCTCTCATGGATCTTTGCAACCTATTTGATCTATACCATCTGTACAGCCTCACTAAACCCCATAATATGAGCATACAGATTAAGACTATGAGAATAGGCTTCAGAATATACCAGACAAGGCTCTTCCCGAGATTGGCAAACCAACCTCCAACTTTACCCATTCCATGGCCTACTTTTTCCCAAACATTTACCCTTGTTAGGTCTTCGATCTCTTGGTGTATCCTAGTAATATTCTGTATAGCCTTCTCAAGAGGTTTTGAATTGTCTGGAATGTAAGTGCAACATTCCTGGACCTTCAAAGCCTTACAGACTCCGTCCTCTTTTGCTAACAGAACGTCTAATGCAAGACGGTTCTGAAGAACCATTGCCCTCTCCTTCCACCAGCATCAATGACCTTGCAGTACTGGCAGACAACCTATCTACAACTGTAGCTAATCTCCTGATCTTGACATCATTAAGTATCAACCCTAAAAGAGGAAACAAGGCTCCAAATACATCTCCAACTACTTCAGCATCTCCTGCATCCCTTTTCCCTCTTGCCGAAGCCTTTCCCTCTATAATCTCCAAATCCTTTGCATGATATATTTTGGGGAAGACAATTGCCAAATAACATGAACCATACCAATTGTCAGGCAACTTTACGTAGGCATTTCTTCCACATACAAAATATACATTAGGAATCACTTGCATCCCTTTCATAAAATCTTTCGTATAATATTCTAATCGAAAAGCGTGTTCACAACTAACTTCACCTACAAATACACTCTCATAGTACGTTTTGCTTCGGGTCAGACATAACTTTCCTTTCTGTGTTCGATCCAACGCTATTGGACCATTACTACCCTTCCTTTTGTGTGCCTTTTCCTCTTCGGTCCAATCTGTTTTCCATTGTCCTGACATTTTTAATATCCTCTGCCTCCTGTAACGGTCATCAACTTGACCAATAAACTTTTTCTCGATCTCTGAAACCTTACAAGTCAGATTATTTCGGCGTGCATATGAAGTATCTAATGTATCCCAAGGAAGGAAGAATTTAGCCAATCTATCTTCCTTCTTATAATAGTCCCATTTGTTCATCTGTTTATAATTCGGGACTTCGGGCAGTACCGAATCATAATTCGAAAAGTAGTATTCAAACCCCTCTCGACCATAAAATATACTGAGCAGTAAACTACATGTGATCCCATATGTCAATGGAAGGTGATGATATCGTATGCCTTCATCTACGGAAGCCGGCAATTGCATGCAGACATAACAATCCCTGGCCTCCATGGCATCAATATACTCATACAATAGTTTAGCATATGCGTTTGTCCTAAAATTTCCCTGCGACTCATCTACGTGTAACCTACGAGCCTCAGCTGCCATGCGTTTGTCCTAAAATTTCCCTGCGACTCATCTACGTGTAACCTACGAGCCTCAGCTGCCAATAACGCCTTTTCCTGTATTACATTGCTCTCCTCCTTCTTTCCACCAAGAACAGGTTTCAAAGTCGTTACAGGCTTTACATCTCTTGTCTCAGTTACACTCGTATGTCCCACTGTGTATGATACAGTAACTACTATGATTATGAGAAAAATTACTACTGCTATAAGTGTGCCTACTATGCATTTTGCTTTGCGGTTCGAACTGCCGGTTTCCATTTTATCAGATAGCGTAGCTTTTCTTTGAAAAAGTCTCTTTTGATTTCTTCACTCAGCTTACATTTTATTTTTCGGTATACGAATCACACTTGAAAAATGACAAAGTCTCTTTCACCACAAAGTCTCTTTATCTTCAATAACAGACAACCCTAGCCCTTCTCCATCCACTAAATGAAGTCCCTAATTTTCTTCTTCTTTCCACTAGGCGCTAGGTTATCTTCTTTCTCACTGGTTTATTTGCAAAGTCTTTAGATATCTACAATAATTCTGGTGCCAGCAGCCCTAATGGCGTATTCCAACAGTTCTAGACGAAGGATGGTTTCCTCTTGTGCTGATACCGGATGACCCAAGGTTGGAAACTCTAATCTATTTAGCACCAAGTCCTTTATCCGGCTTAGATACAGGGGGACGGGGAGTGTGAACGTTAGCAACCCTTCAGTTTCGATTCCAGGTGTCAACATCCGTACTTCCACCGTTACAATTGGATCGAGATTGGTCACTTGCACTTCTCTCACCCTCCCGGATCTCTGTCCCCAAGACATCTGCTGCCAGGTAGGTCCACTCAGGAGTGGCGTATCTTCGGCAGGGCATACATATTCTCCTTGATCTTCTTGGACTCTCGGAGTCAGAGTCTGCTGCACATTCGTCTAGGTCTGAGTCTTCAGAAATCGGGACAAGAGTTCTCTCTGGATTTGCTCTCAGGCTTGGCCTCCTTCTTCTTTCCGGCCAGCTAGCTTCTCCACTCCTTGTCCTCCTGCTTCTTGTTCTTGCACTTGACTCCGGACCACTTGCGGCTTGATCAGTGTCCGATTCGTACTCCCAGCTACTTTCTCCTTCTGTCGCAGCTTCAGTTTCGCTGGTGTATTGACCGTCCTCGGCCTGGTCAGACACGCTTTCAGTCTCCTCTAGCACCTCTGTAGCTTGGCTAATCCCCTCTGTGGCTTCTCCGCTTTCAGCCGGATTTTCATCCGAGAGAGGAGCTGTTTCTTCAAGAGGTGCTGGAACTCTTCGAGTGTGTGAGGCGTGGATCCAGTTAGGCAAGCCTCCACACTTCACTGCAGTGTTGGTGACCAATATGACTTGGAAGGGTCCACGCCAGCGCACATCTAGACAATTCTTCCTGACGTGTTTCTTCACCAGGACCCAGTCCCCCGGACACAGGTCATGGCACAGGTCATGTGACGATGGAACTTCGGCAGCCTGCACCTGAAGAGACACAGAATGAATTGCGTCAGAGAGTCCCTTACAATAGTCCAGGATCAAATCATCTGTGATGTTTAACAATGCTGCAGTTGGAACGGATGGCAGTCTCATAGCCCTCCCCATTAGCACCTCATGTGGGGAGAGACCTGTCCTCCTGTCTGGTGTGCTACGTATGCTCATAAGGACCAGTGGAAGTGCGTCGGGCCAGCTCAAGGATGTCGATGAACAAACTTTGGCTAGTCGGGACTTTATGGTGATGTTGATTTGCTCCACGATCCCTGAAGCTTCTGGTCGATAGCTACAGTGCAGCTTCTGGTCTATACTTAGGGCTGAACATAGCATCTTCACAATTTCGCTGTTGAAATGAGTCCCTCTATCTGATTCCAAAGAGGCCGGCACCCCGAAGCGCGGTATCAGTTCTCTAAGCAATAGCTTCGCTACTGTAAGTGTGTCGCACCTACGTGTGGGGTAAGCCTCAACCCATCTGGAAAATATACAGACAACTACTAGGACGTATCTGAGGCGATTGCACTTTGGCATTTCAATAAAATCTAATTGCATTCTATTGAATGGCCCCCCAGACCTCCCTATGTGACTCAATGTGACTGGTGTTCTCTTCCCTACATTCAGCTGTTGGCAGATCACACAACGTTGACATATTGCTTCTGCCGCTACTCTAAATTTTGGGTTGTACCAGGTTTGCCTGAACACCCTCACCATGGCATCTCTACCTATGTGTGCTGGTCCGTGCAACCTCCTTGCCATTGGACTGACTAGTTTGTTTGGTAACACTGCCCCCCCATCTGCAGAGATCCAAAAATCCATCTCACTCTTGGTACAACCAGCTGTTTCCCACGACTTCTTCTCAAAATCAGGTGCATTCTCTTGTACACATTTCAACTCATCCCAAGTGTCTACAGTGTCCAACAACATAGTTAGCTCGGTTCTTTCCTGTAATCCCCCCACTTCTACCTCTGTAAAGGAATATCCTTGTTCCGCACAGTAACGTGCGACTTCATCCGCATACCTATTGCCTTGTGACACAAAATCAGTATTTTTTGTATGAGCTGTACATTTAACAACTGCAATAGCTGCTGGACCTTGTAAGGCTTCTAACAATAATCTCACAAACTCTCCATTCCTAATAGGAGAACCTGAGGAGGTCATGTAACCTCTTTGAGACCATAACTGCCCATAGTCATGAACTACCCCGAAACCATACTGGCTATCGGTGTATATGGTGACTCGAATTTTATTACCGGCCAAACAGGCACGGGTCAAAGCAATGATTTCAGCTACCTGAGCGGAATGTACTCCTTCCAGGCAGGCGGCTTCCACAACTCCGGTAATGGTACAAACGGCATAAGCTGCTCTCAGCTGACCAATATCGTCTCTTACGCATGAGCCATCAACAAAGAATATTTCATCGGGGTCAGTCAATGGCTCATCTACGATATCTGGTCTTGGTTTGGTGCATAGTTCAGTCACATCAAGGCAGTCATGATCTGTACATACATCATCATCTAAGTCATTTGGAAGTGGCATTAAGGTGGCAGGATTCAAAACAGAGCATCTCTTGAGAGTCACGTTCTCGGCAGCCAGAATGACTTGCTCATAGCGCGTGAGCCTGCTGTTTGTCAGATGCTGTGTCTTGGTCCTGGTCATCAACAGTTCAACAGAATGCGGTACATACACCACTAACTGGTGTCCCATCACAACATTCTCGCATCTTTCAATGCTGACACCCGTTGCAGCAACGGATTTAAGACATCCGGGCAACGCTGCGGCTACTGGATCTAATGTAGCCGAGAAATATGCAACTGGTCTACGGGCATTTCCATGTATCTGAGCCAAAACTGACAAAGCACAACCTTCTCTTTCACAGCAATACAGTAAGAATGGCTTCTCGTAATCCGACATTCCCAAAGCCGGAGCACGGCACAAGTCCTCTCTCAGCTGCAGGAACGCCATCAAACAATCCTTGTCCCATGGTACCGGATCACTCACCCCCTTGTGCGTCAGTTTTTGTAAAGGTTTTGCCTTCAATGAAAAGTTAGCTATCCACTGCCGGCAATACCCAACCATTCCTAAGAACATCCTGACCTCTCTTTGTGTTGTGGGCGCATTCATTTTCATGATTGCCTCAATTCTGTCTGGTGACACCTTTCGTTTTCCCTTCTCAATCCTGTGACCCAAGTACTGCACTTCTGTCAAACAATACTGCAATTTACTTGGAGACACCTTGTGTCCGTTCTCAGCCAAGTGATTTAATAAGGTGATGGTGTCTATTTTGCAAGCTTCCTCAGTCTCTGACGCCACAAGGAGGTCGTCTATGTACTGCACCAGAACCGAGTTCATGGGGAGTACTAGACTTTCAAGATTCTTCTTCAGCAGCTGGTTAAAAATCGATGGGCTTTCTGTATACCCCTGGGGAATACGACACCATGTTAAAACGCGATTTTCCAGCTTAAAAGCGAAAAGATATTGGCTTTCCTCATCTAAGGGGATTGAAAAGAAGGCCTGGCACAGGTCTATCACCGTGAACCATTCAGCTTGGAATGGTATCTGAAACAGTATCACTGATGGATTCGGTACCACTGGACAACATGAAACAACTATGTTATTAATTTTCCGAAGGTCCTGCACTATTCTGTATTTCCCACTAGGTTTCTGCAAACCCATGATCGGGGAGTTACACGGGCTTCCAACGATTTCCTTCAGTATTCCTTGCTTAATCATGGATTCGATCACAGGCTTTATTCCTGCAATCGTCTCCGGGGTCAACTTGTATTGGGGTGTTCTTGGATACTCAGCATTTGGTTTTACCATGATCTTCACTGGCTCTACCCCTTTAATTAATCCTATTTCTTCCCCTGTGAAATCCCATACTTCAGATGACACCGCACCTCTCAAGTCCCATGGAAGCTCTTCCACCGTCAAGGTAGGATATAGCTCCACGCATACCTGTGAGTTTGCAACCTTAAAGTCGGCATCATCATCGTTAGTCTGCACTTCTACTCCTTGGGGCGTGCAATATATCGTACAGTTCAGTTTACATAACAGGTCTCTTCCTAACAGACACACAGGACTGGAATCACATATCACAAACTGGTGCTCATCACTATATTTCCCTATTTTTACCGACACTGGTTCTGTCAAAGGATTCGTCATTCTCCTATTTGCAACTCCTATGACTTGTATCGTTTCTCCTGACATTGGCAGACCTGGGACCACAGCTGATCTCAAAGTGGATCGAGTGGCCCCCGTATCCACCAGAAAGGTCGTAGGACACCCTGCCACTTCAGCCTCCACGTATGGTCCCCTCTGGTCTACCTCTAAGGCGGCTCCTAAGGTGCAATCTTCCTCTCTATTCACTCGCTGTCCCGTAAGGGGATCAACGTAGTAGCATTCCTCTCCTCCTACGAACAGTGGCAGCTGTCTATAGGTTTTTCCTCCGTTCGCAATACGAGGTGGTTGAGGGAACTGGGCTCGAGGAGTCGGAGTACCCCCTTGGATAAACTTTCCCTTCGGTATCGCTGTTCCCTTCACTAGACGGCTCTGGACATCGTCTTCCTCAGGCTCTAATTCTCCAGTCTCTATATTGTAGGGGCACTCGCGTTTCCAATGTCCCACCTCGTTACACTGGTGACACCTAGTCGTCTTTTTCAGTGTCGCAATATCTATCCTAGGTCTCTGTTTGTCCTCGTCGTCTTTATTTTGATTATTCTGCTTTTTCCCTAGGGTTCCGGTCGTCTGTTGCCGCTGTCCACCCTTTCCAGCTGACTGCATCTGTACCAACATCAGTTTCTCCTTAAGTTTCTTTGCTTTCGAGTCTATTCCATCGCTGCAGTACCTTGCATATCTCAGAATTTCATCTAAGGGTTTCTTTTGCCAACAAATCAAATGCTGCTGAATCATCAAGCTAATGTCAGGTCTCAACCCCAAAACGAACTTTGACACGAACTGTCCTATGTCTTTAGGATCCATCACATCCAACCCACTATACTGTTTGAACGCTTTCAGCAATCTCTCATAATATTCATGTACAGTCTCTTTCGGCTCTTGAGTGGTTCGATCTATCTTAACCCAGTCTATGTCCTGCAACAGCACCTTCTCTTTCAGCCATGCCATTACCCTCTCGTACTTTTCCATGACTTTCTCTGATGGCCCATTCGTCTGGGCGTCCCTATCCGGTTCAGAAATGGGCCATTCGACACTAAGCTTGCATGCTGTCCACAAATCCCCTGGTACTACAATGTCAAACAAGGTGTTCAGATCGACCCACAGTACTTTGGAGATTTTTACAAACCTCTCTACCTGCTTGTACTATTCCACGGGGTTCTCCCTCAGTTTAGGGAAAGAATTGGTAAATGCCGCTAAGTCCCCCCTACTCCAGGGCACATGCACATAGCTTCCATTCGCGATTTCTCGCAAAGGGAAAGCTTCCATTCGCTGTGGCCCTCCCTCTGGGGACATCCCAATCGCACTCCTTCTGACAGTCCCTCTCTTGGCCCATCTTTCCTCCCATTTATCCAAATCTCTCCATACTCTTATACCCAAGATTAGTTCTTTTATGTGGATTTTCAGCCCAATCGTCCTCCGTTCGTCTAGGTCCTGATCCGTGCAATTCAGCCTATGGTTACCCTGTAACGCCTTAGTTCCTGATAAGTCTTTCATGTACCTGGTTGCCAACTCAGATAGTCTTTCATGCACTGACCTCGCTTTCCGAGTAACATCCTTTGCCATAAACAGTATCTCATCCTGTTCATACAGATCGATTCTTTCCATTGGCAATGTGCCGTCTATTATTTCATCTAGATCTGATTTTAAACTGGTTACGTTGAGTCTTTTTGCCTTTACCTCAGCTCTCAGTACCTCGCTCCTAGGTGGTGCGTTAACATCTCTCTCGTCCCAACTCCGAGCCCTACGTCTAGGTCCCGGTGAGTCATGGGGAGTCCTCCTTTGTTCCCATCTTTCTAAATCCCATGCTCTTCCATCTTCCCTAGGTGGATGATGGAACATTGTTCTATTTCCCACCATCTCATTCTGTCTCTTCGGCTCTGTCCCTCTAGACACATGATAGGATTCCCCGTTGCTTTCTATGTCTCCACCATTCCCTTGCTGTCTGGTGTCACTCAGTAACCGATAAGGTCCCTCACAGCTCTCCATGTTCCCACGATCTCGTCCGTGATCACTGGACACATGATGAGATCCTTCGCGACTCTCCATACTCCCGCGACTCCAATGTTGCACATTTTCGCCTGGTGTATGGTGAATGCATCTGTAACTATTCTTGTACTCCTGTGTCCTTCGCTCTCCTTCACTGAGGATGGGGCGAGGCATCCCCCCACATCCTGTACTCTTCTCTTCACACATCTGTCTATTGCCACCGGTGATAAGGCAGGTATCTCGTTTGCTTTCCTGACTCCTTCCGTCCCACTCCGGACTGCTTTCGCCAGCCCCGCAGTGAGAGAGAATCCTGTTATCTTGGCCTCTCCATTCAGCTTCTGTTTCTATTCTTTTATTCTGAGTCTCTACAGCAGTGTCCCATTCTTTCAAATACTCCCTTAACTCCTTAAAGGATTTCGGTCAAGGTCCCCTCAGATCCATCGGTCCTCTCTGACCCCCCTGTTCTATTAAGGGATCCGTTACTGAATCCAATGGGGTACTCCGACCTCTTGGTCCTAGCAACTGCCTTTGTGAATTTATCGTATTGTTCCTGCTTTCCATCTCTGCTCTTTCCCTGTCCCATCGTGCCTGTTCCTCCTCCTGTGCTCTTTCTGGGTTGTAGATTGACACTACGGGACCTATGGTAACAGGTACTTGTAAAGCATCTGGTAGCTGATACGACCTGGCACACTCTGTTTCTGGCACCTTTTGTACCACGAACCTTCCGACTACTCTTTGTACTGGACTAGGTTGAGGTATTTCCTCGCCTTTTCTTGGTTCCCAGTCCGATATGGGGAGCGGTCTATATTCCCCTTTTCCGGCCCCGTCCCCCAGCTGGAGTTCGGGACATTCAGCTTCTCTGTTGTACGGAGGTGGTCTGTCTGATAATAGCCTATCTATCAGACTATCATCCGTCTCGCTCTCCTCATCCTCCTCTGGAGGTTTCTTTTCTCCCGTAACTTCTAGCACTGGGTACAGTTTATCTGCGTCTATTCTCTGTACTCTCCACTTTTTAGCCTCATCATCCCATTTAGCGTCCTGTACTGCTCTTACCGATCATTTCACTCTTTCTTGGCGTCTGGTCAAACTCCGGTCGTACGCCGCCCTGAACCATGCATTGAGGGCTTCGAATTGTGTTGGCCTGGGTAGAGGTCTCGTTGCGAGCATTATTGCTTTCAACTGGTTCAACACTTCTAACCTAAACGTTCCGAATCTCGGGAACGTCAGCTCCTCATTTCCCTCTGTTAACTTGCTCCACTCTGAGATCCATAGTATAGTGTGTAACCCAACATTCACGGCCATGTAATAAGCTGGTGTGCCCTCCGGTGGGGCCTCTTCCCCAGCATATGAGTTCCCTCTGTCTCTCTTAAAGATCGCCCTTAGACATTTAAAACACTTCATTTTAAGACTCTACGCTTTTCCTCAATTCTCTTCCTTGTTTACTTCCCGATGGTGATGAGCCACCAATCCCTACGCGGCTTTCGCTGGTCAGCCTATCCCAGCGCGGCTCTACACCGACCAGCCTATCCCAGCGCGGCTCAACACCAACCAGCCTATCCCAGCGCGGCTCACTCTGACGTCACTCGTCCCCTTTGCAGCAGTTCCCCTCCTTTCTCAGCTCGTCTCCCGGTCTTGCGTGCGTCCCACTCATACACCGGAAAATGACTACTTCCGACCAAGCGATCACTTTCCTTGACTGTACGTCCACAGTCTAACTGTAATTGTCACCTCAACTGGCGAAACGTCTTCCCTAAGGGTCAGACGATCGCCTTACTGATAGGTTACTTACACACAGTAAACGTCCATCCAGCGTCCGTTTACTCATACACTCACTCTTACGTTCCCCCTATCACGGTCCTGCGGGCGATCAATGGTACCTCATGACCCCCTTCACAATGGTAGACAACTACTCTGGATGTCCGATACACCCGAACCACTTAAGCCCTTCCCTGGACTTAAGATTTTCCCCGGTTGCGCGCGCTCACAACCGTCTCTCAATCACACTACAGGCATTCAACTCCGCCTGACATTACAACACAGGTACAACACAAAACACCCCAATCTGGCAACGCATGACCCTTATACTCACTCTCGACCGACTCTGCTGCTTTTTCTCTCGCACCGTCAGCACCTTCTTCGACAGGTGGCTCTTCTTCTGGTCATCGATGACTAGGGGCCTTGGGGTAATCTTAGCCTAACCTAGGTCGCCTTCCTCAAGAAGCCAACCATCTTTCTCTGCTACCAACTGCGGGCGTGAGATTTTGATCGATTATCTTATCACCCTGATCCTTATCTCACTTGAGTCCCTATCTGAATCGATTATTGACTGTCATTGAGTAAAAGGCAACCCACATAGATCAAATCAACCCCATAGACTGACGCAACTCTAAAGAACCACCTACCACTGGAAAGTTTTAAAGATTTATTATAAAGCCAAAATCAGTTGCAGGTACAAACACCTCATTAGGAGGTTCAAAAGGTATACAGGTAATAAAATGAACATGAACTCTCTAAGAGATCTCAATCTACAGAAGAAAACTACTAAAACCAACTAAAAAATCAATAAGTTGAATATCGTTGACACAAGATGAATCTGAAGAGTCATTTACAGAAAAGAAATGAAACAGGTTAAACTGTCCCTACACTATGCTAGATGACATCCCTACTTAACAAGCTCTTTACCTAAAAAGGTGTCAGCCGTTGAACTTCCAAAGAAGCTCAATCTCTCTTAATCTCAGATGAAAACCTATGTCGTGTAGCAGTACCCTTTCTGCCTACCCATCCGCTCTCTAAGAGTCCTCAGGCCATCTGCTCTACCTCCTCCCCGGGGTGCTGTCCCTAATACAAAATCACAGTATGGGTGGAACGCCCCTTTGAGACGCCCACCACGTATACATTTCACGTGGTCTTGCTTCTGGTTTTTTCCATAGTTTCGTTTCTTTGGATCATCTGTTAAGTTGAACTTGCTTCCCAGGCGCCGTCTTCATCGTGCTGGTACCCCCATGACATTCCGGTTGACTCCTCCGGACCCAAGCCTATCTCTTCAAAACAGAGCTCTATTCATAAAACTTTGATTGGTACCCCCCTTGCACCTGGAAACAAACACTTCGAAACAGGGCCCCAAATTCCAGGCTTCTCTTATCTTACTAGGCCGTAAAACTTCGACCAGCATTGGCAATTTATTTTAACGAGACTTTTGACTTGTAGCTCACACGTGCAGATCAAAGGCAAGCCACTATCTATCTGGGCTCACTAAATTACATGCAGTATTCTACACTCTGTGAACTCTAATTCACTCTGCTTAAAATAACACGCTAACCTACCACACTAAAGTTGTACAAAACACTTCTATAAAATATTGCCTTTAACATATATATGTAAGCAAAATCATTGATTATAATGAATCCATGTCGTATACAAGATGCAATTGTATATTTCTTCTCACACAGTGCCATGTGGTCTGCACGTTTCTTCATTTTACGTTTTACATCTTTCTTCATTTAGCAGCTACATACATGGAACTTGATTAACACGTCTAATAACTCTAAACAGTCCATACATTTCTACTTTAACTCACACTCTATATGGATTTTCTACTTCTAATACACACCCTAGAGTAAATACGAATACATTTTCTCACTTCTGTGGTTACATTGGCTAACATTACGCCACAAGCTTGTGAATATGATGTATACATGATTTTCATTCAAATTTCGCTCTCTCAATGTAGATAAAGAATCTAAACCCATTACTGGAATGCATTCAGACTAGAGAACTTATGGTCAGTTTAAACATAAAAGTAAATTCATGTTTTACACTTCAAGTTATATTTGCATATGTAATCATGTACTCTTTTACTCATGGTGAGCTGTTTGCAATAATTTTATGCAAACAGTAGTGTACAGTGGCACAAGCGTGTCCGTTTTTAAGTGCTTTTAATCACCTATCACCATGCAGCTGGTGCTATTTTTTTTTAACACCCCATCAGCTCTTTTCCTTGTCCTACTCACTCAGCGCCCTGCTGCCACACACCAACACCACCCCCAACAAACATCTTGGCACCCGTGTGACAGACCTGAGTTGCGATTGCTTCAGGTGAGTTGGCTGAGGTATGAACATATTTGTGTCCAGAGGCCAGTCACTACTATGACATTATCAGTCAGCAGCGGGCTTCTGAATGCAAAAGGGCCCCCCTGCTGTGTTTTATTTAACAGCAGCAGCAAGGGCGCCAAATTTCTCACTGCCCAGGGAGCTATCCTACCAAAGGCAGGCTCTGAGTGAGGCCCATTTTTTTGTGAGAAGACACTGATGCAATTTCACATCAACGTCCCACTCTACACTCACATAACTCCCATTATTAACAAGCATAGGCAAAGCCAATAGATCGCGCCTATCGAGATCTCTACTGGCTTTCTAAATGATTTTTATCCATCTGGTACAGCAGTGCCGTGTGCTAGAACACAGTTAAAGCTGGCCATATCAAAGCATTAAAAAAGATATTTTTTTTTAACTTTTAGTCATGATGTACAGCATTTACACAGCTATACAACCTGGCTAAAAAATCACATTGATAGAGCCAAATGGTTGTCACGTACGCAAGACCTATTCGGCTTTGACAATGTTCTTTTTGTGACAGAAGGGGTGCAAGAGGGATGTGGCAAGCAACAACAGGTGGGAAGTATGGTACAGGGAGCTGGTGGTGTATGTCACAGGGCAAGCAACAAAGGGAGCGGATGCTAAAGTAACAAGAAGAGTGCAAGCAACTGTTTAGGGGGAGGAGCAAGCAAAAATAAAGGCAAGCAATGACACAGGAGGGGTGAGGAGAAAGTAGAAATGACGGAGCAAGTAACAATTGGCAAGCAATGATGCGGGGCAACTCCAGACAAGGGATGTGTCGGGGAACAAGCATGGGGGAAGTATCTCAATCCAAGCAGTAGTGGTGAAAGGGCACTAATAAAACAATACTTTGTCCGTGCTCCCCTTACTGGAGAAACAAATGATGAGAAAGTGAAAGCGGCATGCGCTGAGCAATCAAGAGCCAGCAAATAAGAGAGTGACATTGAAGTCAACAAATGGTAAGCAACAGAAGTCATAAGCCCTATGAAAGTTAACAAAATGTCTTCCAAGCGACAGCTGGTTCACACAAGACCTGAACACGAAAAGAAGCTTCTCTTTCCCAGCATGAAGCTTAAACATTGCAGGCAGACCGACACGTCCCCGCAGGGGACCCTCATAAGAGGGCGGCCCCCTTAGTGCCACAAGATGGCACATGAAGCAGCCCAGTGTTCCGCGACCCCTTCCGAGTCCCGTCGTCACTTCCGGCCGTGTTGGGGGAGGGGGAGAGGTATAAATTCCTCCCCGCCCACCTGGCGGCCTCTTTGTCCCCTCACCCTGTCGTCGTTTGGTCCTCCTGCTGGCGACGTGGTTTTTTCCTGGTCTGGCGTCGGTTTATGCGGTGAGTGTATGGGCATTGACGCCCGTCTCCCCACACAACTCGTATCCCTTTGTATTTGATGTTTGAATTGACCGCGTTTTGGGGCCGGGTGGCCCGGGGTTGGGGTTTGGGGTAATGCGGACCCTGAGCCTACATGGCCTGGCGGTGTGTTGTGCGTGGGGAGGATTGCCCGGGGTTTGTCCTGACATACCCCTAATTGCCTGTACACTCGCTTCTGCCTGGGGTCGTTGTCGCGAGGGGCAGAGGGTGTCTAGGGCTCCGAACGGTTGCTTGGCCTGCCCATGGGTTGATAGCGGTTTTGGGGGGGCCCGCGGCCCACCTGGAGGCGCTGTTGCTTGCGCCTGGGGGCCCGGGTTCGAGCCTCGATGGGAGCGAGACGTGAGTCCCTTCGGCTACCTGCCTGCTACTATTTTCTTCACAGCATTTGCAAGTATGCAGGTCCCTCCCGTTCTGGTGCTTTTCAGCAGTGTACTTTCAATTTAAGGGTCTTGTTGCGCCATTTTGGGTAAATTTCTGTTAGTGACTTTCTCGTTTTGCTTGTTATGCTTGGGAGCTGGCGTAGTGTTATACAGGAAATATGTGTATTTGCCAGCAACAGCTGTTAACCGCACTGAAGGACCTTTCAGTTGTCTGCAATGGCTTGCACGGTTCATGACTCCGTGTAAACTGCAATAGTATGAGTTCCTTAATCAACATTAGGGTACAGGAGTCTGGGGTCTGAGCCACGGGAGCACTTCCAGGCTTAATCACTGAATCCCCTCCGTGGGCTGTGCATATGTTCCCCCTTGTGCCCGCTCCCCCCCTTTTTTAATTCTGGAGGTGTTGAGGGGTCAGGCGGCCTGTTTTGGGCCGCGGAAGTGAGGATGTGCAGAGGCTGTTTTCCGAATGCTCCGGTTTGGGTTAGCCTACCCCCCCCCCTCTTGCTTGCTCCCCCCACCTACCGGGGGCTGGAGTTGGTCGGGCGGCCGGTTTGTACTTGCCTTGGCGAGGGGGGCATACCAGTTGTCGTGTTTGGGGTTGCTAGGCTGCCCGGTGGCCACCTTGGGTCTGTTCGCTGCGGGGGAGGGGGGCTTCTTCCTCCTTCGAGGCAGGCATGCCTAGCGGGTCGAGTGTGCTTGGGGTGAACTTGTGCGAGTGAGGCTCACTCGGGGCCCCGTCTGTCCCGCACCAGGATCCTACCCTCGCGCTTGTTTTGGGTGGTGCTTTTGTAAGTCCTGCTTACACTGTGTGGCTTCTCTGCGGACAGGCGGTATGGCGCGCTGATTCCCAAGATAAAGCTATTACCAGCACACATTGGTTCGGTCCTTTCTGCCATGGAATATCACACAGTGTCAGTAATGCTAACTAGGTTTATTTATTTGCCGGGCGGGGGGCGATATTGTCGTTTGGCGGGGGGGTCAAAGCGGTAGTGTCTTGGCGCCCCAGCTCGGCGGCCATTTTACCAGCGTTGCCACGAAGGCTCATCGGCCATGTTTGGCCTCCACCCCCCCTCCCCCCGTGGCCTTTTTTGATAAGGGTCAGAGGTCCAACGCTTCTATCAGGCGGGTAGACGCTTTCGTCCTGCTCTTGCCGCGATCGCCTAGTATTCATGTATCCTTCCTAAACTTTGCGTTACTCAACGCAGACTTTTCTTGTACAGTCAGAGCGCTTCTCGATAGGAAGAGATTTCCCATTGGGTGCTCACAATTGGGCCTTTTGGCCTGCTTTCAATTACAGGAGAATAACCGTCTTTGGTCGTTGCTTTTATGTTCTATTTTGCTGCTGGGTCCGGGTAGCCCCGTGGTTTGGCCCGTGCTACCTCGCGGGGAATTGGGTTCCTAATTCACTTCAGGATGCATGCGGACTTGTTTTCGGCCGATAGATCTTGTGGTTATCTTTTCCTGCGGCACGCACGTGTTCATTATGGCGGGTTCACCATTGAGTGGTAAAAGCATTTCAGCATCGTTATGAGCAGGTTCAGGTTAGCCATGTTCGTGCCGGGACCGAGGGCTGTCGTCTTGCAGGCGAGCGCGCATTGGACCTAATGGCGCAATGATCGCTCACACCCCACGTAGGTGGTGACTAATAAGTGCGACGAACATCTTAGCTTTCTACCGGTGTAACCTTTAACAATGTTCATTTTTATTCTTGTGTTCATGTGTAATGTTATGCTGTTTGGTGTCTTCACATATGGGTTTTCCGTAATTAAGTGGGACTAGCTGTCTGTGCACATTTAGTTTGAGTTTCATTTGCCTCGCCGGTAGTTTATCAACACTTAATTGGAGCAGATGGTTTTCTAGCGACTGGCACGGTCGCAGGCACTTATGAATGTGGCCTCATGGTGGTGTGTTTTGTTCTATTTCTTTGCATGATTCGAAAAATTGAGCAAAGGTCGTTGTTTTTAGTACACTTTGAATTAATCTAGTGCCTACTCCGAGAAGTCTACGGTCTGTTGCCTTGGTGCATCACTCTTTCTTCCGGGGCGAGTTGTATTAACACCATGCGATGGAAGGTTTGGTTGCCTGTCCTCTTGAGTTTTATTATGCCTTTATTTAGCACGGACGTTAACAGAAGGTGTCAGGCGCTCCACATTAGGGGCAGAACTGGTACATGGGAGCCCTTTAAGTAAGCACCTTACTAAATCTTAACTAGTTACATGGAGCAAAGTGACGTACGTGGGCAAAGAATACAAGAAGTAGCTATCGGTGCTTTGCAGGAGGAAAAAGCGACATGAGTGCGGGTTTCTTAAGCGTACATTGTTCAAGCAGAATGTATAGGCTGCATTACATGGCAGAAGTCTAACACAAGAACAAAAGCTACGTAAGCAACGGTGGCACTTTTGCAAGTACAGGAAACAAGCACGATGTAAGAGATAGCAAACAGTGTGACACAAGATAAAGTGATGTGTGCATGTTACAAAAGGGTACCAAATATAGGTAGGAGGATATTACTGCAGTCAATGGCAAACACTCAAACCGCAAGTCACTGGGAAGATACTTCCATAGTCAAGTGTTTGAACTCTCCTACATTGGGGTCTTCCTTCTCATATGAGAAGGCACATATTGATTTTGGAAGTGTCTTTAAGGGAGGAGAACTTTGAGGTCAGCCTGTAGGCCTGGGATGAGGAGGTGTTCCTGGGTAGAATGGTAAGGGGGCGAGTTGCTTGTGATTCTATATCACACACATAAGGCTACGGTCATCTCCTGACTTAGCACATGAATAATTGACTTAGTTTCAAGACACGATAATACACTACTGCCTCTGTCGCCACGCAAGGGTTGGTCCCTCCGTACTCCTTCCAAGTATGTAATAGGGCCAAACTAGTTTTCGTAACTGATAAACAGGCTTGACCTTGGTAGCGTGGGGGGCATTGTTGGCCCCTGCCTGATTGCAGAGAACATAGATTGGTATGTGAGGGGGGGCAGGGCTGCTAATCAATGTTTATTGTCTCACATGCAGGAACTGTGCTGTGGAACCGCACGACCCACATGGGGGGCCACCTGAAATATCTACAGGTATAAGGGTGATGAACACTGGGGGAGGGGCAGTGAGCTGGTGTCTGGGACACCCAGGTCCTCCCCAGGAGTCATGGCTGTCCCTATTGTGGGGCGCGCAGGTTACGCCCCATGGAAGGAATACATTGATAGTCAATCAATCAATCATAGCACTTGTATAGCGCGCTACTCACCCGGCAGGGTCTCAAGGTGCTTGGGGGAAGGGGTCTGCTATTGCTCGAACAGCCAGGTTTTGAGTTGTCTCCTGAAGGCGAGATGGTCCTGGGTCAGCCGAAGATGGATGGGGAGGGAGTTCCATGTCTTGGCCGCCAGGTAGGAGAAGGATCTGCCACCAGCGGTGGCTCTTCGGATGCGTGGTACGGCGGCGAAGGCGAGGCTTGTCGAACTTAGCTGGCGGGTGGGCGTGTAGAAGGTCAGGCGGTCGTTGAGGTACTTGGGTCCCAGGTTGTGGAGAGATTTGTGTGCGTGGGAGCCAGTGCAGGTCCTTCAGGTGGCCGGAGATGTGGCTGCGTCGGGGGATGTTCAGGATGAGACGGGCGGAGGCGTTCTGGATGCGTTGGAGTCTTTTCTGTATCTTGGCTGTGGTTCCGGCGTAGAGGGCGTTTCCGTAGTCCAGTCGGCTGGTGACGAGTGCCTGGGTGACCGTCTTCCTGGTCTCGGTCGGAATCCATCGGAAGATCTTGCGGAGCATGCGTAGGGTGTTGAAGCACGATGAGGAGACGGCGTTGACTTGTCTGGTCATCGAGAGGGAGGAGTCCAGGATGAAGCCCAGGTTGCGTGCGTGGTCCGTTGGTTTGGGTGCGCTGCCCAGGGCCAGGGGCTACCAGGAGTCGTCCCAGGCAGAGGGTGATGATCCAAGGATGAGGACTTCCGTCTTGTCTGAGTTCAGTTTCAGGCGGATGTTCTTCATCCACTCGGCTACTTCTTTCATCCCTTCGTGACGGTTGGTTCTGGCGGTGACAGGGTCTTTGGTGAGGGAGAGGATCAGCTGGGTGTCGTCGGCGTAGGAGATGATGTTGAGGTTGTGCTGGCGTGCGATGGCTGCGAGAGGTCTCATGTAGATGTTGAAGAGGGTGGGCTGAGTGATGATCCTTGCGGTACGCCGCAGATGACTTCGGTGGCCTCGGATCGGAACGGGGGGAGGCGCACTCTCTGAGTTCTGCCGGTGAGGAATGAGATGATCCACTCCAGTGCCTTCTCTTGGATACCGATGTTGCTGAGGCGTTGAACTAGGGTGCGGTGGCAGACGGTGTCGAACGCTGCAGAGAGGTCCAGGAGGATGAGGGCCGCTGTTTCCCCGTTGTCGAGCAGGGTTCTGATGTCGTCGGTGGCTGCAATGAGGGCGGTCTCGGTGCTGTGGTTGGCTCGAAAACCAGACTGCAAGGGGTCAAGGGATCCGTTCGTCTCGAGGAAGGCTGCAAGCTGTTTGTTGACTGTCTTCTCAATGACTTTGGCAGGGAAAGGGAGGAGCGAGATGGGGCGAAAGTTCTTGAGGTCGGTGGGGTCCGCTGTTGGTTTCTTCAGTAGGGCGCTGAGCTCGGCGTGCTTCCAGCTTTCTGGGAAGGTGGCGGTGTTGAAGGAGGCGTTGATGATGTCCCGCAGTTGGGGTGCGATGATGGAGTCGGCCTTGTTGAAGACGTGGTGGGGGCAGGGGTCGGTCGGAGATCCGGAGTGGATGGTGTTCATCGTGCGGGCTGTGTCTTCGGTGGTCACCGTGGTCCAGGTGCGGAGGGTGGTGGTGGAGGGTGTTGGTTCGACGGTTGGGTGCGTTGATGGTGTGCCGAAGCTGTTGTGGATGTCAACGATCTTGCGGTGGAAGAACGAGGCGAGAGAGTCGCAGAGGTCTTGTGAAGGAGTGATGTTGTTGTTGCCGGTGCTGGGGTTGGAGAACTCCTTGACGATGTTGAAGAGTTCCTTGCTGTCGTGGGTGTTGTTGTCCAGTCGTTCCTTCAGGGATTTCTTCTTGGTAGTGCGGATAAGCTGGTGGTGCTTGCGGGTGGCGTGTTTGAGGGCGGTCATGTTGTCTGTGGTCTGGTCTAGGAGCCAGGCTTTCTCGAGGGTGCGGCAGTTCTTCTTGGAGTCCTTGAGTTCGTCGGTGAACCAGGAGGCTTTCTTGCTTCTGGGTCTGCTGGTAGGGTTCTTAAGTGGTGCGAGGTCGTCAGCACAGTCGGACAGCCACTTCGTGAGGTTGCGTGCTGCTTCGGTGGGGTCCATTGTGCTGGCGGGTGGGTTCTGACTGAGGGAGGTGGTGAGCTGTTCGGCGGTGATCTTGCTCCAGCTCCTGTGGGGAACCTGTTGCGGGTGGTAGTGGGTCGTGGTTCTTCTGAAGCTGAAGTGGACGCAGCTGTGGTCGGTCCAGTGAAGTCCTGTGGAGTGGCTGAAGGTGATGTGCTTGCTGGATGAGAAGACTGGATCAAGCGTGTGGCCGGCGTAGTGGGTGGGGGTGTTGACCAGTTGCTTGAGTCCGAGGTTGGCGAGGTTGTCCAGCAGGGTGGTGGTGTTGCGGTCATTGTTGTTCTCCAGGTGGAAGTTGAGGTCCCTGAGGAGGATGTAGTCGGCGGAGGGGAGGGCGTGTGGGCTGATGAAGTCGGCGATGTCTTCGCTGAATTGTGTGTGGGGTCAACTGTTGAAGCTGACCAGAGCAGGTAGTTCCTGTGCAATAACGGGATGGATTCTCTTTTAAAACAACTGATGAGTCCGGGCAATTTGTAGTTACTAGGAAAGTAATCGGGGGTTCGCTCGGTAAGCATTGGCAGACTGTGACAAATCTTGCATCCCCTGTGTCAAATTGAAGTGCTTTTCTTTTAAACAAATGGCGTGTCCTCAATATGAATTTGTATCTGCAGGGGAGAGACTCATTCCCAATTTCTCCTGCCTTAATAAGACCCAGATTTACACAATTTTGTTATGCAATCAGGCCTTGTAGTTACTCCTCCGGGATACCAATTTATTTATTTGCCCGGGCCCAGATGCACCTGGGAGCCTCACAACTGGGGCAGGACAAGAGATTTTCGCTCTATAGTTAATGGGGCATGTCCTTTTGACATGTACTAGAGGTTAGTACATGTAGTCAGTTGGCTAATTTTCTCAAGCATATGTTAGTAACAGGCAATGTTTTGCATACACTTTATAGGGCTCATAGGGGTGCATTGACGCTGCGGAGTACAGCAGGCAGAGTGGTGTTAACAAGCTTTGGATTGCTCTTATCAGCTATTGTTGAACCCCGTTGTTGCTGTGCGAAAATATACATGGACACAATATAATACAAGAGTCTATCCACCTGTGTCGCACAAGGAGGAGGGTTTAGTGGTTGCCTATCTTGCGGCACGCACAGCAGCGGACAGGTATCTCCTCATACAGGCAGATGGCACCCCTCTTTACAATATCAAGTGGATCAAAGAGCCGAGCTGCCTGCAAATTACAACAAAAGACAGGTCACAGCCCTCACTAGCAGCCAACGCAGTCAATCAACCACACCCTAATACGGTTTAGCATGCTGAGTGTCTGCAAAGTGCTTTGTCGTCTCATCGGGGTAGGAAGAGCTATATAAAATGTTACTACAAAGCAATCAGTTAACCTGAAAACATGCATCAGATTGCAGGTGTCTGGTGGTCCAGTGGAAGGTCCCTGCACTTCGCCATGGTGTGCGTTTGCGTCACTAAAGAGATTAGAGAGCCCCAACTACCTGCCTTCAAGGCACACTGGCAATGAGTAAAGGAAGGACTATCGCCAATGGCAGCTTCTGACGCTGTCATCAGCTGACAATATATAAATGTATGCAACCGTTGGTATTCCTACACCACAGATCTGGCAAGAGAGCTGTAACCTTTGCGGGAAACATGTGAAGGACAGGTAAAGGAGAGATTAGACACAACTAGAATAAATGAAACTCAAGAGAGACTAAGCGAAAAGATTCCATGGAGGCGGTTTCACAAGTATTTTGTACTTCCATTTTGGTATTCAAAATTACTTTTAATAAAGTGCACATCTCGTGCTTCTGCAGGGAAACGAGTTGACTGACCTATGATGTAGCAGAGCCACCCCCTCCTTTTTCCTAATAAGGTAGCTTGAGGAGGAATATCGCGGCCATCTTTAAAAGATCTTAAACACCGCCAATATTCCTAAAAGGTAGAGCCTCGCGAGTTCCCCAAGAGCAGTGTGAGGCAGAGTAAGGAATCAGCCCTATTGCTTCTAATAGGAGAAGCCTCTCAGCAGTCTGCAGCCATTTCTGAAACACCAAAGAGGCAGACGTGCCAGGGTGAAGGAAGCTGGTGAGGTGCACACCATAGCCATTCCACACTAGCGAGGGAAGCCCAGCAATGGAGAAGATCTACTTCGAACGGTGATCAGAGAGCAAAAGACTTCCTCCAATCAGAATTGAGTAAGCCTTCCGAAAGGAAGCCAAATCTAATGAAAAAACCCTAAGGGATTACAGACGTTAGTCTCTGTTCAGGTCTGCAGGACCGACACGCTTGGCCCTTTAAGGTGCATCCTTTTGGAATGATGGGCAAAGCTTGTTTAAGAAGGTATTTGCTAGAACCTTCACATGTAAAGATACTCTAACCTTGAAAGACTGCCCTTCACAGACTAGAAAGAATACTGTCTGACCAGTACTGCATGCATGGCATGCTGGAAAGAAGAATATAGTCTGGAATATACATGGCATTCAGTGATTGCGCACATTTTGTATTGTTGTCTCACACTTACAGGTTCTACTTTCCCCCTTGTGTGTCTTCCTCTCTCTCGTACTGGGTCAAATTCTGAAGAGAAAAAATAAGTGCAAGTCCCTAAAAATGAGTGCAAGTGGACCCCAACTGCAACCACTGGCTCAAATTAAGCACTCAATCTACCAGAAAAATTGTTACTGACGGTGAGTAACTTTTTTATCTGACAAATAAACCTTCCCCCAAATTCCCCACCTTGTGCACAAGTCCAAAAGCAGTACCTCACTGGGAGGTAGGATTGATTACTCCTAGTTTGAAATCATGCCAGACAGCTAAAAAGTACCTCTCGGGTTCCTGAGACGTGAGGCTGTAGTGCTTTGCACGAGTATGCAAGCATGAGCACATAGTTGTCTGGCAGATATAATCAATTCGGACACCTAGGAAAAGAACTCTGTAAGCTGCCATAACCCTGGTATAATCAGCGCAGATGCCCTCCACATTTTCTTTCTTGGCTAGGGCTTAACAGAATTTGAGGATAACCCAATACAAAATGTTGTGTTTGGTCACCAGCTTGCCATTTTTAGCTCCAGCAAAGTCCACAAAGAGCTAGTCATCAACTCACTCCTGTTGCGTGTGGGCATTGTAGTACTGCGATGCACACATGGAGTTCAGAATACGCAGACATTATTTAATTAGATTCAGAAGATGACAGAAAGACTGAAGGGTAATAGAATGGCCCATGAGAAAGACACAAACTACCTCAGGTAAGAATAATGGAGAGATGCGAAAGACCAACTTATCCAGGTAGAAACTGTGAACAGCATATACACCGAAAGGGCCAGAGTTTCTCTGACACTGCCAGAAGATCATTCATCACCAACAGAACTGTTTTTAGGGTAAGAAGTCAAACCAGGGCAACTGTGCATTGGCTCAAATGGAGATGCCACCAAGCAGGTCAAACTATGTTGAAGTTCCACTGAGGATTATCAAATAGAGTGGGAGGGCACAAAAAAAAGGAAACATTTCAGAAAAAATCACCACCAGTGCCGATTTAAAGAGAAAAGGTTGGACAGTTGGTCAAGAAGCAACAATTAAGCAGACAGAGCAGCAAGGTATCCTTTACCTATAGCCGCAGCCCAACCCTGCTGTACAATGTACCATGCAAACCTTAAGACGTCAGACATGCGAGAGGTAGAAGGATTAATGCCTCCCAAATCACATCACTGCACAAATCTGTTACAGTGGTTGGTGTAGATGGATTTTTTTGACAAGTTTTCTGTCCACCAAGATGACGTCTGTAAATCCAAGCGGACATGGCTGCCAGCATGGTCGCAAAGACGTGTGGAACCATCTGTCGAATGGGAGGACAACACACTGGCAGAGTTGGGATCCCTTTGCGAATCCAAAGTAGTAACTGTGATCATGAAGAATTTGGAGTTGAAAGAAGGCAAGATAGTGGTTGAGGGAATTCAAAGCTGGACCTGGCTCAAGGACAGCATCTTAAGCTTTTCTTGTTGGATGAAGAACTTCAGAAGGTGAAGGTCCATAATAGGTCTCCATCCTTATAAGGGACCAGATATTAAAGGAACTAAATATTGTGGCTCTCTTTTCCAGAGGCACCACTTCTTGGCCAGAAAGGAAAGGTCTTCTAAGGGAAAGTGTGATAGGATAGAAAATGAAAGGGCATAGCCCCTGAAGGTCAGCTGTAACATCCAGTTGTCTTTCTTGATCAACTCCATCCAAGTGACAAAATGGGAGACCTTTTCCACCACCACACGGTGATGTTGTGTGAGGGAGGACTCAGAGGGGTTTGGATGCGGTAGAGCTGGCTGAGGACAGTAGGGCATGGATCTGCTGCTGTTTATACTCTCTGGATACACCCTTGCCTCTGGAGTTATATAGTTAATGTGGTGTATGGCTGGGCTGAAATAGTGGCCTCTATTGGGACAGCAAAGTCCTAGGATAACCACAAAACATCTGATGTTGGTGAAATTGGCATGCAGGCCCAGGGTGTTGAGCTGTAGCCATTCTGTTCTTGAAATGTTCCAAGGAATCGACCTTCTATTTAAATAGCTGCTCATCATCAAAGAGAATACCCAAAAGTACAGTGTGGGCATTTCCAAGTGGAATGCATCCACGCATGCCAACTCCACTTGACAGCTGTATTTACAAACTGAGCAATGGTGTCCACAAAGTCAAAGCTTCACTTCAGGATATATTTTGATGCACATAGGCTCTCACTCACCAAGACAAAAAATAGCTTCTTCATGTGGTCTGACAGGCTCATATTCGCATGTTGTGCAAGTCCCAATAAGGCAAGGGGCATATCCTATAAGGCAAGTTGTATTAGCAGCGTGGAGAGATGAGCTGGCAGAAACTTTGTGACCCATGCTACCAAGCTTCTTCGATTACCTGTCCAATGGAGCCACAGGGAAGGTGTTGGGTGCTGCTTTGAAGAGAAAGTTAGAACCACAAGACTTCAGTAACAGGTGGGGGGATAAAAAGTGACGTCACCCAGAGTGGGCCTATAGCGTCTGGCAATCTACCTGTGGTCTGCTGGGCCTGAAAAGTGTTTCTTGACTTTGCCAAAGATGCCAAAGCACGTTCAGATGCGGAGTTGCGAGGCATTTGGCGCGGAACAGCAAAGTCCCCATAAGCAGATTTCCCGAATGCAGGACTGTCCTGAAAAGACTGACCAACAATAGCCAGAAGAGACATTTTCCTGAAGCCGTCTGAAAGTAACCATGAGGCCAGTCGTGTAAAAACGTAGTCATTGTTGAAAGCTGATGAATTTGCCTGACAGGCACCAGGAGAGAGCTCTGCCATGGAAGTGATGCCAGCAAGTGGTTAGCACCCAATCTATTCCAGTGACACCACGTCCAGAAGCAGAGTCATTGCAGGAGCTACTTGGTACCACCTTGCCGGACCCGTTAATACATGGAGAAAGTATTAATAGGTGAGAAATCTGCATGAGAATATATGCATCAGAAGGAGCTTCCTACAAAATAGATGGTTTTAGCAACACTGGGTGCCATAATTCGTCTTATGGTTCTGTTTTATGTTTAGAAGGCAACCACAGTACCAGTTCAAAATTAAGTGGACGTGAACTTTGCAAGTGCTTCCTTTAAAGCGCTATAGAAATAGGAAGAAATGCATGATAGGCATAAAATCATCCAAATAAAGTCAAGTTGCAAATAAAACTGGAGAAACCCAGACTAGAATGAATTAGAACTGGGCAGGAGATAATTGAGTGATACAAAATAATGATGGCGGCCACCAGAAAGAAGTATTAATATATGACGCAGAATACAGCATAACAATAGACTGGAAGCAAAAGGGGAAAACAGGCCAAAATATAGACAAGTGAGTAACAAACCCTCTGCTGGAAAAAACTGAACACAAACTTTGTAGCCCAAGTCTCTTTGCCACCTTTTATACTCAGCTGAAAGGAACTGCAAGGACTGATACAGGAAGCACCAGGTTGGATTGGAAAAACCCCATTAAAGCAAAGAGGTGAACATCACCAATGCAGTATGAGCTGCAGAGAGCAACAACAGATCACAGGAGACAATCAACAGCATCATCCAAGAACCCAGACACGTTTTCAGTAGTGGTCCTGCTGGTATGGACACCATAGCACATTGCACTCACATTGAACTCCATTTGGCGAACAACCCACAGGCCAAGTGGTCTGGAGTGACTCAATTGAAGACATTAACACCTTGGCTGCTAGGCGTTTTCCCGTCCTGTGCTGTGATTTTGTGGCACTCATTGTTTCATGACGAGCTCAGCTCGTCATCAGCACAGCTCACCCGTGCATCATGACGAGCTGAGCTCGTCATGAGCATCGAAAGGGTTAAGGAATGACGGTTATAGATCCACTTAGATACACTTTTTATGGTCCAACATTACAACTGACCGAATTTGTAAAAGGAGATAAGAAGCAAAAAGTGATAGCATAGGAAGCACTCTCCCCTGAACATATACGGTCCTTTCAAAGGAGAAGAATTCACTAAAAGCAAGAAATACAAAACAAAAGGAGGTGAAAAAAAACTGTATGTCAGGGCTTGGAAGTGAAGATTGTTTTTCTCTATTTGGCAACTACCAACAGCAGATAAAAGATCACAAACCATAGATTCCCCATTACTTCCAAGGCAAAGATCAAGTTCACTTAAGCGAACATATGACACTATTACCAATCATCATCTCCCCATAATATGTTTTTTTGCTGTCATCTGGTAGAACCCTGTTCTGGCTGCTAAAGGAGACCACACACGTTCTTTCATCATTCATGAATTACATATTATAATTATATTTATGATTACATTACTTTACCCCCTCAATTGCTGTCACCATCACAACAATTACTTTCTTCTCTGTAGCAACACACAGCCAAGCTTGAAAGCTGAGAGATTGAGTCCCGCTGTCAAAAGGATGAGGCACAAGCTGGAACGGACTGACTATTAAGTTAACAAGCATTTGCAATGCAATAGGTCTTGCATTAGGAAAGTTTGAGCTATTGGTATTGTAAATGACAAATATTTTATTTATGTGTTGGTCTTGAAAATAGCGAAATTAATAGCTTTGTCATTTACAATGCCAATAGTTTTAACTTTCGCAAACGTGACACCTATAGCAATTTATAATGGCAATAGCTTAAACTTTGTAAATAACTTTTGGGAAGTTTATGTTCATTGCATTTTATTGTGATGCAAATCCAAGAACATGCAAAATTCTGACCATCAACTGTGGTTTTTGCATTTGTCACCCCGAGTGGGAAGGGTATGCTCAGACGTGAGTCCTATGCTCTCCACACCACTGGATTCAAGCAAGCCGGGCTGAAGATGGTTGAAATGCCAGAAAACGGTCCTCGGAAGCTTGTTTCCAGTCGAGGGAAGGCATGGCTTGGCAGTTCGGGCTGGACTGTTCCCATGAGGCACAGGGTCAGACTCATTTGCATGTGGCCATGTCTGAACTGGGGTGGTGTGGAGTGCAAAGTAGCGATGGATTTAGGCCCAGATCTCTGTACTGGGGTGAATGTATGACATTGTTCTGCATTCTGTCCATCAACTGTGGTTTTTGCAAATCCAAGAACAGCAGTGAAATAGTAACATCTTTTTGTGACATTTGTAATAAAGTTTGAAACATTGAGAGAACATATTAGAACCAGTTGTTGTTGAATGGTTGCACAGAGTGATGCTGTGGCCTTCATTGGTGCTGAGTGATGCTGTCGCCTTCAGTGGTGCTCAGTGATGCTGTTGCTTTCAGTGGTGCTGAGTGATGCTGTGGCATTCAGTGGTGCTGAGTGATGCTGTGGCATTCAGTGGTGCTGAGTGATGCTGTGGCATTCAGTGGTGCTGAGTGATGCTGTGGCATTCAGTGGTGCTGAGTGATGCTGTGCCATTCAGTGGTGCTGAGTGATGTTGTGGCGTTGAGTGATGCTGTGGCATTGAGTGATGCTGTGACGTTGAGTAATGCTGTGACGTTGAGTGATGCTTTGGTGTTGAGGGATGCTGTGCGCTGAGTGGTGCTGTAGCGTTGAGTGGTGCTGTGGCGTTGAGGGGTGCTGTGGCATTCAGTGGTACTGAGTGATTCTGTGGCGCTGAGTGATGCTGTGGCGCTGAGTGATGCTGTGGTGTTGAGTGGTGCTGTGGTGTTGAGTGATGCTGTGGCGTTGAGTGGTGCTGTGGCGTTGAGTGGTGCTGTACCGTTCAGTGGTGCTGTGGCGTTCAGTGGTGCTGAGTGATGCTGTGGCGTTGAGTAATGCTGTGGTGGTGAGTGATGCTGTGGCGTTGAGGGATGCTGTGCGCTGAGTGGTGATGTGGTGTTGAGAGTTGTGGCATTGAGTTGTGGCTGGGGCATTGAGTGGTGCTGTGGCATTGAGGGGTGCTGAGTGATTCTGAGGCGCTGAGTGATGCTGTTGCGTTGAGTGATGCTGTGGGGCTGAGTGGTGCTGTGGTGTTGAGTGGTTCTGTGGCGTTGAGTGGTGCTGTGGCATTGAGTTGTGCTGACTGATGCTGTGGCTTTGAGTGGTGCTGTGGCATTGAGTGGTGCCAAGTGATGATGAGGTGCTGTGTTGGTAGTCAGTTGATGCAGCACTGGTGTTGTGCTATTGCTGAGGTAGTGCTGCGCTGGTGCTGAGGTGGTGCTGTGCTGGGGCTGAACAATGTTGAGGTGGTGTGATAGTACTCAGATGCAGCTGAGTGACGCTCATGTGGGGTTGCGGTAGTGCAGCTGAAGTGGTGCTGCGCTTATGCTGAGGTAGTGCTGCACTAATGTAATGGTGCTTAGGTGGTCCTCAGTGGGCGCTAAAGTGGTGCTGTCCTGCTGAGTGATACTAAGGTGGTACTGTGCTGGGGTGATGCTGCGCTGAGGTGGTGGTGTTGTAGTTTCGGGTGCTGCTGAGTGAAACTCAGGTGGTGCCGCAGTATTCCTGTTTTAGTGGTGATGAGTTACACTGACTGGTGCTGAAGTGGTGCTGTGTGCTGAGGTGGTGCTACGATAGTTTTGCACAGATGCTGATGCTGGTACTATGAGGCTGGCAAATATGGGGCAAATTGAGCTTTTGGCTGTTTTTAGCTGCACAAGTTTAGATAAGTTTAAAATATAATTCAATCTCGCTTTTCAACTCAAAAGGGTGTACGCAACCTGGGAGAAGTATGGTAAGGATAGATCTAGCTAATCCCTCGCCAGCTTACACAGGGACTTGAAAAATGCTCTGAATGCTTCTGGAAGGTTGGACAGCATCATCACTTAAACGTTGATGCGAGGCACAGACTGGGGGGAGCGGGAGGCGGGGAGTCGGGGAGCGAGCGAGTGGGAGGGAAGGAGCATGGTGGTGTGCGAGGCGGATGGGGGTGGGGGGCAGGGGAGCAAGCGAGTGGGAGGGAACCAGTATATGGGGTGTGAGTGAGGCCAAGCGCGCGCTGGCGAAGCGTTACGCTTCAATAGATCACATGCATTGGGAGGAATCCACGTGTTCAAGAGTGTTGTTTCCCCTACAAAATATGTCAGAGCTATAAATAGCTTGACCTAAAAAGGGTGAATGCCAGAACGGCCAAGTTTTATTAAAGACTTTAGGGTTGTTCAACTGCTGGCTCACACAGCGGTCGAAGTGCATTAAAAAAGGATAGGAATTGTGATCTGTAATTTAGTGGTGGCAGGGTCAGTGAGCAAGGGGGCGGGATGAAAGGCGTGGCAAAAAAAGGACAAACTATTTAGTTGGTCTTTCAACTTCAAGTAACTGCACATAAAATAGCACACACCTTAAATGAAAAATAAATTTAAGTTAAACTAATAAGTGAGAGATGCACTATTTTACAAAGAGAAACGTGTTTTTTATTTTCTCCTCCATTATAAATAAGTGGATTATCTTTAAGCGGGTATAAGCTTTTTCCTGGTTTCTATAGAGGAAGGTCACAGCCTCATCTGATACTTTACCGCCTCCAAGGCTCCTGGAGTAGCCAACCACAAGATTCCTGGGAGGGGATGGGGAGGAGTATAACAACCTTCCCCAGATTCGGACTCCTTCCCTTAATCTCGCTTATTTCATCATCATTGGACTATTTTTGGGATATAGTACAATCAAATTTATCAACCCACTCTTCCCTGGCCGCCAAAAGACTGATTCTTTTTTTTTCTTCAAGAAGAAGACATGATCCAAATTATAAATAATTTTGATTGAGGCAACCCATTCTAAAAATACTGGTGGCTGAAACAATACCCATTTTAGGTTTAAAGTATTTTATTAAGGCATAAGAAAAACACGGGGAGGGGAGCAGGAGGTCAGGTAAACATACAATACAAGAAGCAAAACGTTGCCGCGAGTAAGAAGGAAAAGGGGGAGACAGGATGCCCAGAGGGTAACAAAGCAAAGACATAAGCAATAAGGCAGTCTGTACGGCCCCCCTGTAGGCCCCCACTCCCCAGGCAAGGTCAAGCCAAAAGAACACTCCGCGACACAGTAAGAGAGAAGCATACCGTTCCACCAGCCCCTCAACCCCAGAGAGGAAGGAGAAAGAAAAGCAAAGAAAGAAAGAAGAACAAACAATACCCCAACATCCCCGTCCGAAAGTCAGCATTAGAAGCATATAACTCCACTTCCCACCCCCAACCCTCGACCCCCAATCCGCACATTCACTCCGCCGTTGGCGCCGGCGGCGTCAGCCTAAGGAGGCGCAGGTACCGTGGACACGTAAGCTCACGAAATTCCGTGGACAGCAGTGCCAAAAAGGGATGCCAGAGCTCCTCAAACTGGTCAACATTCCCAGCCACCGTTAGCGATATCTTCTCCATGCCCAGTACCTGCCAGAGCCTATGCAACCAACCAGTGATAGAGGGGGCAGTGGGGGTACGCCAAAGTACCAGTATGTTCTGGACGGCGGAGCCCAGCGCAATCGCAATCTGCCTGCCCCTACGGGATTTCAGCGGGTACATCAAATCATTGGGGAGGCCAAGCAAGACATACGCGGGGAAGCGCGGAAGCTCGATCTCAAAATGCCTATCCACCTCATCTAAGACTTCCTTCCAGTAGGCCGACAGCACCGGGCACTCCCAGAGAATGTGCGTGAGGGTACCCTCCTGTCCGCAGCCGCGCCAGCAACCCTTATCGCCTATTTTGCGCATCTCATAGAGCCGCTCCGGGGTGTAATACCAATAGGTGGACACTTTAGTGAGGGTTTCCGTCAGCCCAGTGTGGTACGCAGAGTGCCTCGCCCGATATGCAATCTTGTCCCACTCCTTGTGGCTCAGGGTCCTGCCCAGTTCCCTGTGCCAGCGTTCCCTCCCTGGGTTATGGTAATGAAACGGCGGGGGTTGGAGAAACTTATACAGATCAGTGATGAGTTTGGCGTCCGAGGTGCGGGTTACCAACCAACGCTCAAAGGGCGTAATCGAACGGGCGGCGACGTCATGCACTGGGGGTTGAAGAGCCCAGTGGCGGACTTGCATGTAACGCAGTCTGTCCCCCTCTGTCAGGCCAAACTCCTGTCGGAGCTGCTGGAAGGGGAGCACGCCCTCCGGCCCGTAGATCTGGAAAAGCGCCCTACATCCCGCGCTCACCCAGTGGGCAAAGGCCCCCGGCTCCAGACCCGGGGTGAAGTCCGGGTTGCCAACAATGGGAGTGAACGGCGATGGAAAGGTGGTGAGCTCCCGAAGCTCACACACCGCGTCCCACACTCGTAGCGGGACCCGGGTGATAAAGGAAGCGTAGAGATTAGGTGGGCGATGGATGCGCCGCAGGAACGGGACCTCCTGGAGGGTACGGCCTGCAACTGCCTGGTCTTGAAAGAGCCAGTGTTTGTCCGATTCCCACCGGGTCCACTCCACCAGGTACCGGAGCTGTGCCGCCTGGAAGTACTTCCGGAGGTCCGGGATTCCGAGACCTCCCGCCTCCGGGGCAAGCATGGAGAGGACCCGTTTCATCCGAGGCTTACGGCCCTGCCACACAAAGCGGGAGATGTCTGCCTGCGCCTGCCGTATCCAACCCACGGGGGGTTGAAGAGGCAGAGCGCGAAAAAGATACAGGATCTGGGGTAGTATTGTCATCTTCACCGCCGCAATACGGCCCAGCCACGAAAGTAGGCCCTTGTTCCATCGGCCGAGCTCCTCTTTGATCTTTTTGCCCAGAGAGGAATAGTTAGCCGCGACCATAGCAGGCAGAGAGGGAGCAAGTAAAATGCCCAGGTAGGTCACCGTGGAGGAGGACCACTGCATAGGGAAGAGACTTTGAAGGTCCCGCCTGGTGTCAGTAGAAAGCGACACATCCAGCGCCGCCGACTTGGCCATGTTCATTTTAAAGCCCGCGACGCGGCCAAAGGTGTTCAGCTCCTGGACGCAGGCAGGAAGTGACCGCCTGGGGTCATCCAGGGTCAGCAAGACATCGTCCGCATATAAGCTGACAGTGTGCGTGTATTGCCCCATCTTCACCCCAATAGCGTCCGGGTTGTCGCGGATCCTCTGCGCAAACGGTTCCATATAAAGGGCAAAGAGGAGCGGCGAGAGGGGGCAGCCCTGTCTCGTGCCACGCTCAATGGCGAAGCTGCCGGAGCTGTGGCCATTGACACGCACTGACGCCGACGGTCGCCTATAGCAGTTAAAGACCATCGTGCGGAACTTCTCGCCGATCCCCAGTTTCCCAAGAACCAGCTCGAGATATGGCCAATGAACCCTATCAAAGGCCTTCTCCGCGTCGACCGATAGAAGCATCCGCTCCCCCGGGACGCGTGAGGCCTTTTCCAGTACGTGCGTCACCCTCTTCGTATTGTCGACCGTCTGCCTACCGGGCACAAAACCGGCCTGATCCGCCTCCGCCAAACCTGGTAGGTGGAGACCCAGTCTGGCCGCCAAGATTCCGGTATAAAGCTTGAGGTCCACATTTAGGAGCGAAATGGGCCGGTACGAGCCGCACAAGGTCCGGTCCTTCCCCGGCTTGGGGATAACCGACACAGTCGCCGAGAGGAGGTCCGGTGGGATGGCACCCGGCTCGGAAAAGGAATTGAACAAGCGGGCCAGGAGAGGAGCAACAGTGGGGCAGAAGGTCTTGTAAAACAAGGCCGTGTAGCCATCCGGGCCCGGGGCTTTACCATGCTTCAGCCGTGTGATCGCGGAGATGACCTCCTCCACGTGAATGTCCCTCTCTAGGTGGGCCGCCTGGGAGGGGTCCAAGGCCGGAAGGGTCACGGAATCCAAATAGGCCTCAGCCTCTCCCGGTGGGGAAGGCTCTGAAGCGTACAGCGCCTCGTAAAAGGAACGAAAGGTATCTGCCACCTCCGCGTCCCCGGAAACCGGGATCCCATCCACTCCCACCAGCTCCTTCACCACATTGCGCTGCTGCGCGGCCCTGAGCCTATGGGCCAGGAGCTTACCGCACCTGTCCCCGCCGGTGTAAAAGGCATGTTTCAGGCGCAGCGCTGCGTACTCCGCCCGATCCAGATCCAACGCAGAGAGGAGTTTCCGTGCCGCCTTCAGTTGCTTCCAAATACGAGGAGCCCCCGTGCGGCGGTGGACCTGCTCAAGTTCCCTAACCTGCGCTGTCAGTTCCTCCCTCTTGCGTTGGCGTTCCCTGTTTTCCTCCGAGGAAATGGAGATAAACTCTCCCCTGACGACTGTTTTTAAAGCCGCCCACTGCGTAGCCAGGGACGTGTCAGAGTTGTTATTGTGGGTCAAGTAGTCCTGGATGACCTCCTCCACCCGCTTCACCACCGATTTCTTATGGAGAAGCGTGTCCCGGAGCCGCCACATCCCTCTGGAGGGGGGGGCCGCCGGCCACGCAAAGACTCCGGAAACCGGCGCATGATCGGACAGGGACAAGACCCCGATGTCCGCCGCCATGGCGGCCGAGCGAAGCGGGCCGCTCACCAAAAGATAATCCAACCGCGAATAAGTGCGGTGTGCGTGGGAGAAATAGGAGTAGTCCCTATCGGTGGGATGCATGGTGCGCCAGAGGTCATGCAGGTCCAACTCCGCAATCTGGTCCTGTACCGCCCCGGAAAGCTCCCCCGTCTGCGGGAAGCGCTGGGCAGACCTATCTAGAGTGGAGTCGAAGACCATATTCAGGTCTCCCCCCAAGATGATATGGCGATCGGGCGAGGCAGTAACGTCCACCAACACCGATTCCAGGAAACGATCCTGGTGGTCGTTTGGGCTGTAAACCGAACCAACCGTAAAGGCAACACCACCCAAGCGCATGCGATACACTAAAAGTCTCCCCTTCTGCTCAGCATGTTTATACAACACCTCCCCCCTAAAGGAGCTGGCTAGGAGAATGGCCACCCCAGCGGTCTTAGTCGCAGCAGAGGAAAAGAGTTGCGTGGGAAACTTAGCAGAGCGCAACCTATGGCAGTCCTTGGAAAGTAAATGGGTCTCCTGCAGGAGGCAGATATCCGCCTGCGACCCCTCCAGCAGGGAAAGGATCGCCCTACGCTTCACGGGGTTATTCAGACCCTTAACATTAAGGGTCACAACTTTCAGGGGTGGCATCGCCCCCGGGGAAACAACGCGCTATGCTGCAGGCGGGGGATCAGCGGAGGGGGCGCGCGGGGTAGGGGTGCAGGGAAGGCCAAAAGCGGCATCGTACACATTCGGACAAGTTCGGACGGGACCCCCCCCACAACAAACCAACAGTGAAACCCCCCCAAAACCCCCTTATGGCAACCAGCCAAAACAAAAAGCAGAAAACAACACCCCATAGTCTCAGTCTAGCCCAAATGGGCGAGTCTGCAGAAACCAGTCAAGTGGACGTCCAGCCACACACCACCCCCCTTGCCCCCCCAGCCCCCAGCCCAGCATCGTCAAAGCTAAGAGCCTCTCCCCCCGGAGAAAAGTTAGGCCGTTTAGGCCACACCAGTAGATTCCGGCAAGTTCCTGGCCGCAGTCCTCAGGGCCTCCGCCATTTCAGATCTGATGGTGGGCGAGTCTGGACGACTCGCCGGTGCTGACGATGGGCGCCTTCTCGACCTCCGTCGGCCCCGCCGCTCGGGGCGCCGCCATGCGGGTGTAGCCCCTTCCTCCTCCGTAGCAGTAAGACCCAGCACTCCGCAGACATCCTGTAAGGAGCGTAGCTGATGCAGCACCCCATTCCATCGGAAGATAAGACGGAAGGGGTGACCCCAGGAATAGGCTGTCTCGTGCTCTCGCAGAAAGTCCGTAGCGATGCGGAAGGACCTGCGCTTCTGTAGCGTGATGGCGGACAGGTCCTGATAGAGCGCCACAGGTCTATCTCGGAAGGTCAGTGGCTGCTTCCTGCGGGCCTCCGTCATGATGCGCTCCTTTAGGGGGAAATCCGGCAAGAATGCCAGGATATCAGGCGGGGGTGCCGATGACTGGCGTTGGCGGCCCACCCTGTGTGCTCTGTCAATGCGGATTGGGAAATCCGCTCCTTCCCCCAAGATGTCGCGGAACAGGTCCTGCAGGTAAGCCATTAGGTCCGCGCCTTCATCCGCGGATGAAACACCCCGCACCCGGATGTTGTTCCGCCTGGACCTGTTCTCGAGGTCCTCCGAGTGGGCCTGGAGCTCAACACATTGCTCCCGGAGGCGGAGGACATCCTGCTGGAGATGGGTTATCTCCTCATCGCGGCGTTGAGCCGCCGTCTCCACAGTATCGACCCGCTCGCCCAGGCCTTCGACCTCCCTGCGCACCTCCCGGACCTCTCCAGCCACTTCGGTTTTAAGAGTTTGAAATTCTTCCTTAAGGGAGCTGAATAGGTCCTCCATGAAGGACCGCGTGACCGGCGGCTCGCCCACAGTTGCGTCCGTTGAAGCCCGGGAGGGCGTCCTGTCGCGTAGTTGCTGGGACCTGCCGAGCATTTCCGGCAAAGTGCGGTCTCCTCGCGCTGCGCCTCGTCTTCCAGTCATCTTGGGGCCCGGCAAAGCCCAGGGTCAGTCGCTGTAGGCGAGCTCCGCCGCTTGCGGGCACCAGATGGGAGGCCTCCGCCGAGGACAAGGGTAGTGCGTCACAGGCGACAAAATGGCGGCCTGGGTCTGGGCAAGACGGCCCCTGGGCCAGTAAGACAGGCAACAACGTCCGAGGTGTAGGCCTCCTGCTTCGTGCTCCCAGGGAGGGCAGCAGATGAGTTGGTGCCAGGACCAGCCGAGGCTCCCGTGTGAGAAGGGCGCGGGCAGGGACCACTGGGCTCAGCCACACAAAGACAAGATGGCGGTAGGGTGGGACCCAGGAAGGCAGCCCGGGCCAGCAAGTCCATGGGGGAGTCTCAAACTGAAACGGGTCCGGAGAGCATGAAACCAATGCCTCCCTCCACCACCAATTGATTTGTCCGGCTCGGGCACTGCTCGGACTCCACCATCCAGCGCCTCCAGGCGCGGAGTTCGCAAGTCGTCACCCTTCGAGGCCCCGGATAGGGGGGGGACCGCCGGTGCAGGGCTAAGGTCCGTCGTCCAGCAATGGTGCCCGCCGCCAGGGCACCGGCCAGGGAGCCACCTCACTCCGCGGAGTCCGTCTAGTCCGCTCCCTCGGGATCACAGGTTTTCCGCTGTTCAGCACTCGGGCCAGCCGAGGCGCGCGGACAGCGCCGCACTACGCTCCGCCTCCAAGCTCTTCTCCTCGGGGCGACCCGGACTCCACTTCTCGGAGCGATCTTAGAATGAATTTCTCGGGAACTTCCCCCGGGGCCACAGAAGCCAAAGTGGCACCAAAATGTGCCCCAGGAACTCCGGCACAGTCCTCTCACCCGCGGTGCAGCCGCGGGGGAGAGAAGCGCAGAAATCGGGGCTCAAGCGGAGCTGGGTCGGAGGAGCTACGGGAGGAAGCGTCCGCTCACCCCGCCATCTTGGCCACGCCCCCACAATACCCATTTTAAACAAATTTCTCTTCTTACCAAAAGGATTAATATAAATAAGAGCGAGGCTTGGAGTTTGGAAAGCTTACATATAGGACTCTCCTCTGGGAGGACTCCAAAGATAACCAAAACCAGGCATACCTTCATATCTTGCCCCAGGACCTATGATATTGTCTTACCAACGTTCTATCAAAAACCCTGGATGCAAGGACACTGCAGAAACATATGCAGATCATCAGCATTCCCCGAAGCGCACTGCAAACAGAGCTTCACACCATCACCTCTCAACCTTGCAAGCTTCTTCGGGGTCCCGTATGCTCTGTGGAGTGTAAACAGATGGCTTCTCCTAAAAGGAGCAGCTTTAACCACACTCCATAAAGTGTGCATTGATACTTGCCATAAAGCTGTAACATCAGTTGAAAGAGAAACTTCTATTGGTTAATGCAATCATTGCAGCTTTCTGTGTGTGTAACGAGAGAGCCACATAACTGAATTCTGGTTGGTACCATGGAGGAAGAGTGAATTGTGAGTTTTTAGAGTTACGAGGTCTCAGCCTGTGGCAGAAAGAATTGTGAATATGTACATCAGTATTTTAAACTTGCATTACACACAGTATAACATAGGCTTCTACAAAGTGTGCAAAAAGATTTAGGTTTAAGTTTCAGAAAAGCAATTCCAAAATATAGATGTGAGTAATATGCAAACTACCTACAACAAACATTTTTTCTAGCTGTCCATTAAAAGCACACATCCCACAGTTCATCAGGCAACTTTACAATATCCCTTCAAGTGACCCCAATCGATTATAGCTAATACCAGCTTTCAAGCAGCCTTTACATTTGCAGATTTACCAAAAGCACCCATTTACATTTCTTTCAGGCAGCAGACACCCTGGCAAGAAGGCTTGTTTCTTGTTAAGCTGTCTGTCCCTCCCTCGGCTTCACAGCACAGGAGACTCCCTCCCCTTCAGCCGAGGCATCTCAAGTGTCCTGATTAACTGTCCTTGGACAGATGCCTTTCAAAATAAAGTAGGGGGATCTGTTTTTCTCAAATTAACAAATTATGGGGGCCTCGTTTCCTCAGATCCCCCCCACTCCGACCTCTCTAGGTTCAAACCGCTTCACTGCAAGTGTTTGCATTCATATATTTTAGCATTACTTGCTACAAATCCTAAAGATTTTTGTGTTGCACCCTCCCTCCAAGTCAAGAAATGCTTCCATCTCAGAGGCATATTTTTACATCTCATGTTCATGTGAGGGGCCATACATCCAGAGCTGCTTGAAGATTGTCAGTCCTCCCATGGGAGCCACACTGCTAATGGACCAAGCTCCACTTGGAACTTGTAGTCACTCTAGAACACTACTCCAGATGGAGCTGCTCAGCCAATTCTAACTAACCACGCAATGTGCCAGGCTCTAGACACCAGGGCCCTTATTATACATAGGGCACACTTTTTCTGTTTGCGCAACTTCACATAGGTGAACCAAGCACAAACAGGGAAAGTGTGCCCTATTACAGAGAATGACCTGCGCTCAGAACAGCCGCAAACCTGTGGTGCACTGGGGGCAGGGCATTCGAGTGAAATGTGGAGCGGCTGCTTCAAAACTACTTCGTATTTCACTGTGCAGGCGGCAACCCGTCTACACTTTAAGGAGAGATGAGAGATCCCTTTGCAGGTGGGTGCAGTGACTGACCGCACTCGCCTGCAAAGGGATGTCTGAGGGGTCCATGGGACCCCCCTTTCTGCCTTTCAGAGGGCTATCATCAGGGGTCGCACTGACAGTGTGCCACATTTTTATGGTGCACTCATGGCAGCTTCTTTGCCTTTGCCCATACGTCCATAAGGCGCTGCGGGACCAGAGTCAAATATTTTCTCATTTGCATGGGGCCATGCCCCCATGTGAATGAGCAAATGCTCTGCTGAGATAGCGCTGGGGCCAGTGTTTAATTTGAGCTGGTGGTTTCCTGTGCTCGGCACCAGCACCTAATTGTCAACACAGGCGCTTAAACAGTTTGTGCCACATTGTGGTGCTGTCTATCTAATTTAGGGATGAGCACAGCAACAGTTCTCATTTTAATTCAAAGTAGATTAAAAATGACTATTTCCAGCCGCCCAAGCCATTCTTATAGCTTTGGGGGCCCGGAATAGTCTGAATTGTCGCACTTGTAGGAGTGTGATGGTTAGTAGTTGTGTTGGTACTATCATTGGCAGGGGTAATGCGTGGTGCAATCTGCAGTGGCCTCCTGACGACGGCCCTGGCACTTAAAAAAATTATTTTAAAAAATAGGCACTGGTTGGTGCTATATGTGCGCCTGCGATATCAGTATTACAGAAGGGGGCGCACAAGCGTCTGCGGATACCAAAGTTCCCTGGGACGCACAAAGCAGGCACATATGCCCGTTTCACCCCCGGGCACTTTCTGTAATACAACCTCAAGTACGTAACACAGATGCCACCAAGGCTAAGTTGCAGCTTGCAATGTTACAGCATAGTTTGGTGCTTCAGCTCCTAGTAAGATATGCAGAACAGTGGGCCACACACACTCTCTCAACCCCTCACTTGGTTTTCGGTTACCTTAGGGCTTGCAATGTGCCATTCGAAGGCAGATAGGCACTGGGTGGTACATAGGAAAGTGAGCACCTGTATAGCACACTAGATTTTGCCCAAAGGTTACACACGGGATAATATAGCACAGTGAGTTTCCCCACTCACCTTGCATATCACTGGAACCAGAAGTTCACAGGTTTAACTGATATGTTACAAAGCTCAGGCATTTCTGATACCTTCAGTCTCGGGTTTTAGACCCTCCCCAACAGTTTCTACTGGTCAGTTTTGGGGTCCTTCAGATGGGAATGTTTATATCACCAGAAGGTGCCTACTTTAGTCTGCAACCTGAGGCACAATCACTTGTAATAGTACGGTGACCTACAATGATGAAACACCTCACTATGTTGCCAAAGACCTCTGTGGAACCTTTGGAAGACAATGCAAAGGCACCAGCTAGTCTTGTACGTGGCGCAAGTAGATTACTGCTCCCCTCTTTTGCCATCTACACTGGCTCCCAGTGGATGATATGGTGCAATACAAATCTCCTTACCTCCCATACAGGATGTTTCATATAAAACTATTCATATATCTGCCGGAAAGATTACACCAGAGGCACAGAGATATCAAATAAGACTTCCACAGCGTATTCTTCTATCTAATCACCCTTTAAACCTAAACAGAACCAGCAATGCATGCTTTTTTAAGTACGGCTCGTGGACTGTGGAAAGGCTCTTGTTTGCAGACCAAAGGCCACCTGATCTCATTTCATAAAAGAAAGATAGGAGGACAAAATATTAGGATGTTTTTCACAATAATGACACTGGATTTCCCATTTTTTGTGCCTCTTTTGTTATATTTTGAACAGTGATGCCTTAACAGATCTGGTTTTACGTTCACAAATGTGTTTATCTTACATGCTGTGAATCTTTAAAAAACCTTCTTTGTATTCCTAATAACTGGCGCCACTCAAGCAATGTACATAAAACAATACAATAAAAAAAAGTTTACCTGGGTCTCTAATTGCAAATTTCACGCAGATCCGTCAAGGGGATGAGACATATGGGTGACATTTTCTATTTGAACTAACTTAGGGATTTTTGCTCTCTGGTTCTCCGATGCAGAAAGACGGCTGTATTCCATTGCACCAAACTTAGCATGAAAGTAGAACTTTACTCAAGGAAGTGCCTTTGTTTGGTTTGGTTTCAATCCACACTGGAGTTTGAGAAATTAGCATTTAAAAATGTTTCTGGGGGAGCTTGAAAGGTTAAAACGTTAGAGATCCCAGGATTGTTAGTCTGCAGACTACATTTAAATAAACCACTCAGATTAGATATGGGAGCCTTTTATACCATCATTCATTCGATTTCATGACCCCACACAGGGTCCTTAGACATGAAGCTCTGTGATTGGTTGGGCACAACAGAGAACATTGTGCTATGGATTCCATTATAGGACACGGGGCTCACTCCCCGCGTTCTGAAAAAAAACTTCCATAACAGCCATGAAAAGCATAACTCGCTCACCAAATGCAATGCTTATGACCTCACTGTATTTATTCCATTAAGTAACAACACCTAAAAGTGCAACGTAATTAAATATTACCAGATACTCAAGCTAACAAACAACAATATATTTGTTGTTGTCTTATTGATGGTGTTAATGGTAATGTGATATACATTTTAACCTGAAATATTTGGAATTTGGAATTGGATTTATAGAGCGCATAGCTACCCTTGGGCATCCCAGCGCTAGAGGACCTAGTTTAATATTTATATCTATAATTGCATTTTTTTAAATGAAGAGTGAGGTCATGAGCATTGCAGTTGGTGTGCGTGTTATAGTTTGCATGAACTCAGGGCCTGGCCAGGACTTGTGCCAACCCCACCTCTGCGCACAGCCAGAGGCCATACGCAAAAGGTAGCTGGCTGCTTGCAGCGGGTTTGGGCACAGGGCTTAGCCAGAGGTTGATGGGTATGTGTTTGCCACTGAAATTACACCTTCTTCCATGTCCTAAGGATAACCTTCAGTAGTTTGGTAAAATACACTTCACACATTTCCAGATTGGCACATTGACATACAAACTCGAAGCCAAGCTTACCCAGTGAGAGATAACCCGTCTCTACGACACAACCACAAACATGATGTTAATAAAGACGTGAGGGGTAAATGCAAGTCCAATGTGTTAAACTGAAAGTACAGCAACAGTAATTTCTGTGGGACTGCAGGACCATATACAAAAGTAAAGGTCCTGCAGATCCATTTGCACTATCCAGTCCACAAGATTCAAGGCCTGAATTACTAGACCAAGTGTTAGGAACCAATCTGAGGTCTTGAATCAGTCTTAGTCGCTCCATCCTTCTTGGGCACAAGAAAATAAAATGGGAGAAGGGGGGAAGGTGCATTGAGAAACTGAAAGACGTAATGAACTTGGATAATTTGCAGGACCTAATTGTCCAATGTGATGGAGTGGCAGTAGTTAGGACATGTTGGGTTCTGATGCTTAGTCTCAACAGTCGATTGGTAGGGGGGAACTACAGAGATTTGGCAGTACTGTCAGGTGAAGAGGAGGAGGAGTGTTGCTGCTGTTATTGTTGACTTCATACCTAGGAACCTCCAGTACCTATGCCACCAAAAATGTTTGCGTAGGTTGCTATATAGACTGCCAGGGTTGCCTCTAGAGATATGCAAGACTCCTCAAGTATCCTCTGAACGTCCTGCATTGCTGATGGAACTGGCAAATAGGGAAAAGTAACCCCAGTAAGTAAGCGCTCTGCGGTCTTTACATTTCTCTAAGGCCTTAGCAGCCTTCCTCAAGAGCCTAAAGACATGTCCATTAGAGAATCCTGGACGTCTCCTGACAATCCAGTGAAGCTGCTGCCCATACCAAGGCCAAGCAAATGCATGCTGTTCTGTCCAGAACGTAAAACCTATTTTTCATCATCTTGACTATCATTTACTGTTTGAGGAAAGGTGCAGCGCAAGTCCTATGGCAAGGCCGGCAACACCTTGTGTGCCATGTCCTAACACGCATTGCGTGTAACAACCGAAGATACAAACTGAAATCAGGGAGCATAATGCCAAACTGGCAGAAGAAAATATTTTTTGCTCATGCTGTCAATTTATTGACTCTGCAAGACTCTATAGGTATGAATGTTGTTTCAAAAATTGCGGATCACTTGGCAATGGCCTGTGAGGCCTTGCAATGGTATGACTCAAACCTGGGGTGAAAGTTCACCAAGCAGCCAAAACTAAGTAAGTCAGGGCGATGCTAAAAGGCAATAAAGGAGCAGAGGCTGATAGTCCAGGTTGCAACATTTCCTCAAAGAGGATAACCTTATTCTTTTCAGTGGGGAGCGACAATTCTAGATCTTCCACAGTCATCTCAACCACAAAAGGCGGCACTTTCCTCTACAGAAAGATGTACAGGCGAATCCAAGACAGACTTTGAGACGTATCCAAGCCAGTGGCATCTTGCAAATCTAGTTATAGGCCAGGATTTATATAATGAGGTGGAAGCGAATACATGCTTCTTCATCATCATTATGTGGAACATGTCAGCAGAGGCCTTGAATGGTGTCAAAACACCACCAAAAAATGTCCTCTGGAAATACTGTTGTAACGGCAAGAGTACTGGAGGACATCTCTCATCGATCTCAGCACTTGCTTTGGTAATTTTGTACTTCAACATCAGATGGACTCTAGCTGACAATGTTTCTGGATCGGTTACCACAGCCGGTCACTGACCAAGAGCTGTTGGGATTGTAACCGGCATCAACAGAGAACCAGAAGGCAAGGTTTGCAGCACAAGAGTGCAGGCATAGTCGAGTCGGCTGACTTCCGCCGTGGTCATTTAGCACCGAGTGAGGGCCACCAGCAGCGGCCCTAATGGGTACAAGGTTCGGAAGGACAATAAATATTTGCAGCATGAACTCCTTGAAGGTATAATGCTGCTGTGCGACAGTGATGGGGGACTGGTGATGGCAATCAGCTCGAGGTCGGTACTGAGAATATAGATGGACACCTACCTCAGAGTGAGTGCTGCAGCTGACACCTGCACAATATCTCCCTGGAACAGGAGCCTGAAGAGCAAGCCCTGTGGCCAAACACGCATTGCTCATGACCAAACAGGCAACTCGTTTTGAATTGATATATATATCAATTCAAAACGAGTTGCCTCCTGTGGAAGAAGCCACAACAGGTAGTTGATATTCCTCTTATTTTATTCACGTTGGTTACAGGCAAGATGGGCAAAGAATGTCCTCGTAGTAAAACTTCTCCATGCCAAACGCGTTTCAAATCTTTCCGATTCTTTCTCAATGGCACACGGGAACAATGCAGCTCAGAGCCGGGGAAGTGCAGTCTAATATTCAAAAATGACCTCCCACCTGGGCGTGGTCTATTCGAGGGGTTTATGGTCCTTGTAGTTGCACCATTTCAAACTTCAGTGAGTCCGGCTTTTATTGCACGTATATGATTCTTGATTACCTCAGTGGGGTGGGTTACAGTCTTTGCACATACTTGCTGCCTTCTTGCACCTTCGTGACAGGACTACCTCCATTGACGGTATCGCTCCTCGGCAATACATCGTGGCACGCTGTTGTAGCAGCGGGGCTTCCTCCGCGGCCGAGGCAGGCCGCAAACATCAATTCAAACGAGTTGCCTCCTGTGGAAGAAACCACAACAGGTAGTTGATATTCCTCTTATTTTATTCACGTTGGTTACAGGCAAGATGGGCCTGACGTGGTTAAAAAGAGGGCATGATGGGAAATATTTTAATGTGATCAAGGGCAACCGCCCGAAACGCGTTGTCTGCCAAGCTGCTGTAACCTTCTCGAAATAAAGTACCTTTTGCCAGCATTTTTGGGATTCGTTGGTCTTTCCTCGTGTGGTCGCTGAGACATTGGTGATTCAGGAGTGACCTTTGTTGCTGATATATATATATATATATATATGTATTACCTACTGGCGGTCGCCAGTAGGTATATATAGTTAGGACCTAGTTTCCATAGGAAATCCGCAACACTCTATTGGGAATAACTTTGGCGCCGGTTAATGAATGTACGCGATTTTCTCAAAGAAGATGGCCCGTTACGCTCCACTCCTTCCCTGAAAGTTTCGGGGGGATTCGTGAAGCGGGGGCCGAGAAAAAAGAGGGGTCCCAAAACGTGTTTTCCCCATGCAATTTTCCATAGGACATCTAGACAAGGCTACAGCCCGAACCGATGAACGGAATTACAACAAACTTGGCAAAATGGTAGGCCCTTTTGGTAAAATGGTGTAAATCCATCCAGTAGTTGTTGAGAAAATCGGATTTAAAAAATATATATATAATTATAGGCATTGCACCGTGCGTGCACTGTAAGCTTACTGTACTCTGTACCTTCCAGAGTACGAGCTGCATGCTGATTGGCTGCCACTGTCTGTCAACACTCCAGAACAGAAATTGTTGGCAGCCATCTTGTGCCTCACACTGAGGCACAGGAAAGCAGAAAAACAAACGTGTAGAACTCAAAAAGGGAAGTACCCTGACCCCCTAGGCCTGGTCAGGGGGTCCCAAAAGGACCCCCCAGTCCCAAATCGCGTGGGTGCGCGCACCGTACACGTACGGTGAGCGCACCCTGCGACTTTTCAAATGAAAATTTGGGCCTGGGGGGTCCTTGTGGGACCCCCTGAGCAGGCCTAGGGGTCAGGGTGCTTCTACCCTGCCCCCTTTGTGCGTTTTGCACCTTTGTTTCACTGCTTTCTTGTGCCTTGGTTCTACCGAGGCACAAGATGGCTGCCAACACTTCCTGGTTTGGAGTGTTGACAGACAGTGGCAGCCAATCAGCATGCCTTTCACAGGAAAGCAGCATGCTCATTGGCTGTCAACACTTCTAACCAGGAAGTGTTGGCATTCATCTTGTGCTAGGTAGACCGAGGCACAAGAAAGCAGAAAAACAAACGTGTAGAAAAAAAGGGGGCAGGGTAGAAGCACCCTGACCCCCTGGGCCTGCTCAGGGGGTCCCACAAGGACCCCCTCCCCCCGAGGCCAAAAATGTTTAAAAAAAAAATCCTGGTATGTTTATTTAAAAATTACCCCAAGGGGGACCAAATCGCGGGGGCATAGTGATAAAGAAGTGTGGGGGGTGCCCAACCCCCCCCACACTGCCCCGGGGACCGCCGCCCTCCGGGGCAAAGCAAAGCAGCCTCCTGGCGCATACTGGAGGCTCCTGGTGGGTTAGTTGCCCCCTAAGGACCCTCAGTATGCAAGGGGAATTAGTTCCCCCTCTGCAAACATGCCCGGGGGCTGCGTTGCAGAGAGGTGTAAAAAAGGGTGTGGCCTCATTACACCTCCCTGCAATGCAGCCCACTGGCTTATACTGGAGGCTCCTGGTGGGCTAGTTGCCCCCCAGGGACCCCCAGTATGCAAGGGGAATTAGTTCCTCCTCTGCAAACGCGCCAGGGGTTGCGCTACAGAGTGTTGTAAAAAGGGGGCGTGCCCTCTGAACACCTGCCAGCAAAAATGTAGTAAATCAATATTAAAAAAAATTAATACATTTAAAAATTGTCATTTAAAAAAACCTTCGAAATTAAATGAAAAAACCATAGGTTTCAAGCCTGATATAGTTAGGAATTAGCATTTTAAAAACCATTGAAATTCATTAAAAAATCATTGGTTTCAGGCCTTATATAGTTAGGAATTAGCATTAAAAAAAACTTGCAAATTCACTGAAAAAACCATAGGTTTCAGACCTTATATAGTTAGGAATTAGCATTTAAAAAACCTTGCACATTCACTTAAAAAACCATAGGTTTCAGGTCTTATATAGTTAGGAATTAGCATTTAAAAAACCTTGCAAATTCACTGAAAAAACCATAGGTTTCAGGCCTTATATAGTTAGGAATTCGCATTTAAAAAACCTTGCAAATTCACCGAAAAAACATAGGGTTCAGGCCATATATAGTTAGGAATTAGCATTTAAAAAACCTTGCAAATTCACTGAAAAAAACATAGGTTTCAGGCCTTTTATAGTTAAGAATTAGCATTTTAAAAACCTTTGAAATTCACTGAAAAAACCATAGGTTTCAGGCCTTATATAGTTAGGAATTAGCTTTCAAAAAACCTTTGAAATTCAGTGAAAAAACCATAGGTTTCAGGCCTTATATAGTTAGGAATTGGCTTTTAAAAAACCTTTGAAATTCACTCAAAAAACTATAAGTTTTAGGGGTGTTATAGTTAGCTGGACATTTCACTCATACAAAACCATTGAAATTGCTCCTATATAGTTAGTTGTACTAACTATATTTCGCGCACCCGCAATCCACTGCTGATGTCAGAATGTGATCATTCCTGACATGGTCAGTGACATCACTGATGACATCTCAAATTACATCACTGATGACATCATCCACGTGACAATCACATACACCTTTTCATACACTAGAAAATGAGAAATATATTTGCTCATCACCACACCCATAAAGAGATTCACTCACCCAAACTGTTAGAACATGTAATTTTAACTTCATATATATACTGAATCAACTATTCACACATATTTGGACAGTCACACCCCCCCCCCACCGAACCACACACACTTTCACTCTCCCATACAAATACTCAGTTAACTAATCAATAACTCATATAGACTTTCACATAGCTAGTAACCAACTGTAGAACCAGTTTACACAACAACTGACAAAGTGATACAGATATTCACACAGTTTAGTCACTATCCACTATATTTAGTGAGACACTATAAATTGGTCAAGTAAACAGTCAATTACACTGCTACTAAATCCTCCATCCAAATATTTATTTATATATATCCACTCATTCTTCAACGTTCTTTCCCTTTAAAAGCCTGGTGCTAGCGGATGTCTGAGTGCGTCTCTGTTCCGGTGGGGAACTTTGGAGCTTTCATTTTTTACGCGGCGTTGACCAAGTTAGTGGTAACTAACGAAACGCGTCGGTATTTCTTTTTTGAATCAGAAGCCTTGCTGCAAATAAAGAAATTGTGGTAATATCGGGCATTGTGAGTGCGTACCATTTCTTCTTGGAGAAAGAAGGCTGTGGAAATATTGTTCGACTTGGCTCTATCGATGAGTCACGCATCGGGAGCAGAGCACCAGAGGTCCGTGAACTGGAGCAAATGTTGTGGATATATATATAAACACACACACAAATATATTATATATAGTTCATATTGTGGCAAGAAATACACGCACTTTTGCAGTCTTTATTTAGAGAATAATTATATTTTGCCTTTTTTTTTTTAAACACTAAAAATGTAGACATGTCAGTGATCTTGGGCATAAGAAGATAACAACTATTTGTATGAGAGTATTTGGAATCAAGATAAGAACCCAATTTTGCTTCCACTGCTAATAACACCCACTTGTTCACAAAACCCTATAACTACTAACATTGTAGAAAGAGATTGGAAGTGTTCACTTTAGTTGTACTTTAACTCTCCATGACCATGAACCTTACTTACCAAAAAGATGGTCTTGTAGTAAGGCAAAGACACCACTGTCAGGCAATCTTTATTTTTAAATAATTCTCAATTTTTTATTAAGAATTTTGCACATTATCTCTCTACAAACACTATAGCTGTATTCCGAACTATATTCACAAGTTACATTCAAGTTAAAGTTAAGGTTAAAATGCACACAGGGGTTTAAAATTAGAAGACAATTTTCACACAACAGTATGCTGGGATCGAGAAATCAGGTAAAAAGTGTGCTAACAATTTAAACATACACTTATGCTAATTTGTGGAGTACCAAAGAAGTCCTGGAGCTTCCTGAGGTATGAGCCAAGTTTCTGAAAGTCCGCCCTTATAAAACAGTATGACAGCCAAAATGAAGAAATATTTAGCCATCCGGTGGGTGCAACTCTGCTGTCAAAATGTGCTGATTTCAGGAGGATTCTTTTTGTAGTGTCTTTGTCTGTGGTTTGCAGAATGGCACCAAAACTGCTGAACCTAGATTGTCAAAACCGGACCTAACAGTAGCCAGCCATGCAACTGAAGCTTAATCAGAATTTTGCAAAGCAGTCTGCCAGAAAGGTTCATCACAGACCTCGCAGGTCTTGATATAAACCCAAAACCTTCTCATACATTTACATTCTGGAGTGCCATTAGTCTTTCCCGACAATTTAACACTAATCAGTCAAATGTCAGAGGAGTGTCAGTTCTTTCAGAAACAGCACTCCAAGGAATCACAGGCCTGATTCACAAAGGGTCTCTGCACTCATGGCGGAGGCCCCGCAGTCGTGGCTGAATCTCCGCAATGAGAATTTCCAAGTGCGGAGTCCTTTTGTGAATCAGGTCCACAGTGTATAAAGCATGCCCAATAGGTACTGGAAGACTACAGACGTGCAATAATCCACTAGAGTTAAAAACTGGGCAACCCATTAGATACTGTGCTCTTAAAATACACGAGGACAGGTCCACATGACCACAGTTGGGCACTGTTAGACTGAACAAATGAGTGTTAATACATCACAGCCATGGAGAACGCATGCATTATAGTTCTTCAATTGACCACTAAATAAGTCTAAAAAACGGATCTTGAATATATTTACATACAATCACTGTGAAAATAACCAAGTAATAATAAGGCTAAGAAAGATCAGCGCAATAAAGATAACGTTAATCGTGAAGAAACATTATTTATACTACCAATCTCACAGCCAACAATCTCTGAGCATTGATGAAATCTGACACAAGCGTCCATCACTCACGTCCTTCTGGGGGTCTACGGAGACAGGCTCAGAAAACGGACTGCAGCCATTTCTGTTGCCTTTTGCATGAAATTGGAAACCTGCCATTTCACTTTCAAAGGCATGTTTCGCCGATAGAGCGAAATGCTATTATGTTTTTAAATACTATAAAAAACAGCAAACTTCCATTGTTCTTCCACTTGCTAAAAAAGAAAGTAAATGTCTCTACCGATTAGGGCACTGTCTTCCCTTTGATTTTCTTTCAGCTAAAAACCCAAGGTGACGTTCAAGGAGGGTGGAGGCAAGGAGGGTGCGCTGAGAATAATTTACACATAGACACTAAGCTCTGTCTCATCAATGTCTACCATACTTCATATAATCCCTGCACATGTAATTTAGCTCTTTATGAGTTTCCTCAATCATTCCTTCTTTACTAGATAATTTCAGCAGCAAACGCTTAGAAGCAGTCAGCGGCCTATACGAGCGCCACATAAACATACAGTTAATACATCCACTCATCCTAATAAGTTTAAAGTTAAAACTGCAGCTGTTGTAAGTAGTGCAACAGAATTGTTATTTTCCCTACAATTCCAATGAAATCCTAAAATACTGCAGATCTTAAAAATACACATATGGCACAGAAATGGGAGTATGTTTAAAACTGCTCATGAGTAGAGTAGAGTAACCTTGATCGCAGTCCAATAACCAACCTTGGTCTGCTTAATCTGTTGAAGCTGTATCTGGGCATGCAAGGGGAGTATTTAGGTAAAAATCAAAGTACAGTGTGGTATGCAAAGTCGGTGAGAGGACACATGGGGGGTATCACCAGTCTCTTTCATGGGGTTCCCTATATGGCAAACCAAGCAGCTCAAACACATCCTTTTCAGCAGCAGTTTGGAGAGGAAATCCTGTGCTGACCTTCACGCTCCCATTGCGGACAACATCCTTGTTTAGAGAGTGCTCCGATAAACTCATGCCTTTGGTTTTGGCAAGTGCCCGCATGGAGCGGTTAAAGTGAGCAGAACCCGTGAAGTACATCAGAGAACACGCAAACTCGCTGTATGGAACAACAATGATATCAAGCCTCCTGTGTTTCCTTCCAGGACCAGGAAGACAGCAGACTCCCATATACTTCTTCTGGCTTCCACTGTCCTCCTGACTCACCAAATCATCAGTCAAGAACCCTGCATCATAAAAAATAAGGAAGGCTACTTAAAACACAGTGGTACGTAAGCCTTAATAAAGAAAAAAATATTTGATTCATGATTCATATATGTAAAACACTGAAAACATGGACAGAATAGAAACATATAGGAACTATCTACCCATGCTGAATCTAACAGAGCTTCTCTTGTATCATATGTTCTAATGTTCTGCATAAAGTAAACATAGTAATGAGAATTGTAGACCAAATAAAAACACCTGGGTCCTCATTCTGAGTGAGCCAAATTTACTAATTCTGGTTTGCCTGTATTTACAGAATAGTAATTTTTCCCAAGAAAAATACATTACAGTTCCCCTTGCTTTGTCACTGGGGTGAAATCTGTCAGATTCTGAATTTTCATGCTTGTAGCGATGTGTAAGGTGTGGAATTGGAGTTATCACACTCGATTTTCCCACAAATTCCCTGTTTCTGACCAACTTTTTTAACCTTCTGTATGCCCAGGCATCTCTTAGTACTGTTTTATGTCTGTTTAAACTTTGGAGACGTTTCCTCTCCCTGAACCTCCACACTTTTACTTTCAGATTGTGAACCGTCCCCTGATGAAGGGCCTTTGTCCCGAAATGCATAGGGACTATGTCAACATGATTGGATATTTCTGACTTGAAATTGACTACGTTTTTTATCTATAAAGTTACTATGATTATAATATGTGACTTCTCAAATAAATAGATCAGAAACTGATTTACCGACGAACATTGTATCTCCACTTACTACCTTGGTTACACCCATAAAATTGATCTTAGTAGATTTTCTTCTCCATTCGGAGTGCCTTTGGAAGTAGTGCAGGTGGTTCCTGCACTCCCCCAGTTCTTTCATTGAAATTTGGAGCCCCCACCGGCCAGGAGGGACTCTTTCCTTGGCACCCAAAGATACGATTACAATTGTATTCAAGCAGATCCTTGTTGAACTTTTACAGAGGGCGTGCCGCCATCCAATTTATTGTGTAAGTTTCTGATACACATCATTGTGGCTGGCATCTGGGTTCGAACCCCTAGAACCTTTAGCCTATGTTGTCTGGTTGCCGATTTGTAGGCGCAGGCTGCTTTCTGGAGGAAAAGCAGGGCAGAGGAGTGTTCACTTCAAAAGGAAGCAGACACCTAACCCAAATTTCAAAGACTCAGACCCTAAATCACATTTGGTGTCTGGAAATGGACTATAAAAAGGTAATCTTGCAATCCCGAAAAATGTCAACCAGCCAGACGGGCTGCGTGAGGATGGGAAGCTCTGCAAGACCTTTGCCTGTGACTGGAGCTGGAAGCAAAGGCCTGCCAGTATTCCAGCTAGGCGAGGGGATATCACCCAGGGACTTCCAAGTCACCTGACTGCAGATTGTAAGTCGGTGACACCGTATGCCATAGAGGGCCACCATGTAGTTTTTTTATAGCTACAGGGCTGTCACCCATGTGCAGTGTGTAAACCCATATGTCAGAAGGGGGCAGCAGTAAAGTTTGTCATGCTGACGGACCTTCGCCTGTGTGCGGGATGAAAGTTGGGGACCCCGTATGGCAGAGGAGGCAGCAGTGGCTTTTGCTGTGCAAATCGGGCTGTTGCCCATGTTCGATGTATAAGTTGGTGACTTCGTATGTCAGAGTGGGCTGCCATGAAGAGAAATCAGCTGTGATGTTAATCGGGCTGTCACCAAAAGTAAGGAGCAAGTTTGGTGACCCTGAATGCCAAAAAGAGTGGGGGGGATCACCAGTACAAGAAAAGGATCAGAGCCTGGTTGACGCAGTTGTCGTGGAGAGAGGCAGCGGTGGTGAGCCATGCTGGCCAGTACCCTGACTAACAACAGGAACTCGAAGCAACCGTACACCCCCCACCTGTGGGGAAGACCCAAGGAAACGTACTGTTGCATCGGTGTAAAATCGGGAACACTCAGCCGTTGCCTCTATGAACTGCCTGAGAGACGCTCTCAGAGACTCCAGTCGGACAATCCCTACTTGTGTGGGTAAGACTGAGTGAAGGGCCATAAGCTCCCAGGAGAACTTGTCTACCAGATAGCACTTCAGTGTGGAAAGAATTCTGACTTTTCTAAAAGAGTCGGAGTGGGACTGAAGAGACTAGGAATGATAGTGGAGCCTAACATAAATGTCGCCTACAGTGCATGGGGAATAAACACTGGTGAGAAGGAAGTGGGACACAGGGGACTGCCTATTAAACACTAGGGCCCTGACATCAGGGAGCTGTGTGTATTGTTTGTGTATGCTGAATTTCACTTTGTCGTTGTATATAAATACTCCTTTAGTCATAAAAGAAAGCATTTGACTGGGCGATCATTTATTGCTGCTATTGACCATATTTTAAATTGTGAGCCTGTGTTCATTCTAGAGGTGGGCGGAATTTGCATAGTCGCGCTCCGCAAAGCTCTGCGAAACAGTAAAAAATTTCAGCGAGCACGCAAAAGCGATGCTTTTTTCCTGTTCGCAAACACTGTTTGCGTGCTCGGGGAGAAATATCTTGCGAACATGCATTTTGACAGCGCGAACAAGCAAAAAATTCCGCAAAGCTGCGGATCATGGAAATTTGGGCAATTCCACGTTCTCCGCGGAACGCGAAATTACCCAAATTTCGCAAATTCCGTGAGGGGAACGGAATTTACCGCCCAGGGTTAGTTCATATCCCGTGTCTACCTTCAACCCCAAGAAGCCTTGAACTGCTCCACCCGTGCTATCACTGTGAGTCAAGTGCTGAAGAGGTACTTGAGCCAGTTACTCGGGACACATAGTAAGTTGGGCCCCGGGACCTCAGATGTAAAAGGTGTCAATGACCACTGTTGGGCCCAGTAGCTCCCGTTATCCCCATAGCCTCCTGATAGGGGTTCTGACACGCACTTATTAACAACTCCTGTGCAAGACCACTATACGTTTAGTCTCAAAGAATAGTGCTCAATTTTTCTGTGCATTTCGCCCATTACTCACATCGTACTAAATTCTTAACACTCGTCATTTAGAATAGATCTCTGCAATAAATAGGTCTTTCAGCATACATTGTGTTTCAACATACAAACATTTTCTATAAAGTTGTTCACCTCGCATTTTCAGCCCATCAATGAGTTTGCCAAAAATGCCTTTGTGAGAGTTCCCATCCGGATGAGTAACCAAAACATCTACGTCTCCACAGGTGAGCTTCCCCCGTCTGTAAGATCCACATGCAACACAGAGTAGACCAGGATTTATTGAATGTGCCACCTCTCTGACCTGTAGAGGGACAAAGAAGACGAAGAAACACATGTGAAGGAGGTGAAATCCTATAACTCATGTTCCTAAAAGTACTCATTTCTTGGCTTTAACTGATCTGCTCCTTTATGATGACTAGCCAATGTGATTCACACCTGTAAGTACACACTACATCACTAAATACTGGTGTCTAAGTGTCATCAAATTGAAAACATGCACTGTCAGGAAATATAGTCCCGGAATCTGACCAGAGTTGAAATCCTTTAGCGCAAGTATACATTTATTTATTTTATAAATGCTATTTATTCCACATTTGGACTTGCTTAGATGTATGCCCAAGTAAAATGTGACATCAACCGCGCAGAATTGTGATTTGCAATAAGAGTGCTCTATGCTCCAATTTAGAATGTACTCCAATTTGCTGAAAAAAGTCTGACGTTTCCTCCCTAAAAGTGGCAGAAAGTACCTTGTATGCTAACATCTTACAACAAGCACTTGGCCTGTTCTGCCCCCCAAACTTTCTCTGCTTACAACATAGCACAAATACAACAAAGGAAAAACTGATATGCCAAATGTGATCGAGAACACAATTGACATATTTAAGGAAAGGGGCTGAATTTGGCATATGCTGGCATCGTCGGAAAACTCCACATCAACTCACCTGCAAGTACTTCCACCCAGGCATATGGCGATGCTGATGACACCCCTTTAGTCCTGCTGTTTCATTCAAAATGCGAATGCAGAGAACATCAACACTCATTTCGTACGTCGCATCTGTGTCATAAGTAAACATTTCTGGTTGGCCGTTTGGATGGAATTGGTCGGAGTATGGGAACTCACCATGACACTGGGCAGTATCCCTGCGAGTATAACTCAAAGTCAAGCCCTGGCTGGTATGAAAACTTTCTAAAATCTAGAAATTCTGATGAGGTATTTAAAGTGCAAAAATTCAGAATAGCGTTCTTTAACATAAAATTCTCCCCTTGTACACCTTCTCAAGACACCAGACACCCGGTACGCACCACGTGCTTCAGGCCTACCCTGTTATCCTTCATGGATAATGCTGTATTTGTGGACTGCAGATTAGGGATGGTTTATTCTAGTTGATGGTTCTACTCTCGCTCCTGGTGAGTTATATAACAGCATATGAAAACACATGCTGGAAAATCAGGTTCATTTTGTGTGGAGATTTAGTAACGTATTCATGCAACCAAAAAAGAGGAAGAGGAGGAGGGAATGCAGTCTCAAAGTTACATTGCCAAAATATCTACCATGTATATAACTATCTTCATAAAATGGCAACATGCACATAAACCCCTTAAGGTACGTCAACGTAGCTCATTCTCAGACTCTGAAAGTCACTTTCAGCCTGTGTGAGTGATTAAGCCACCAGGGGCAGTATCACACATAGTGCACCAAAGACGCAACAAGGGTCTGCACCTGTTTTCTGCACCCCCTGTGCACTATGGTATTACAGAAGAGGCTGCAGACGCTTGCATGGCCCCTTCTGTAATACTGATAAAGCTGTTGAACATATAGTGCAAGCACTATCTTTAGGAGCGTGTTCCCTCATTGGCATGCTGGATGTAGCCCCATGCAAATGAGGGAATCACTTTGCCCCTGCGCCGTATTATGGATGCAGCCACAGAGGCAAACAAGTCCTTAGAACGTGCACCAGAAAAGGGTGGCGCACTGTCAGTGCACTCCCTGAGGGCAGCCTTCTAGAGGGTGAAATGCGGTCTCATGGAGCCCCTCCTTGCCCCCAAACCTCCCCTACAGTCTCTCACTGCACCCGCTGCAATAGAATCTCTATCCCCTCTTTAATCCGTTGGCTGCTGCCGTCGGCAATTGGCCGACGGCAGCACTACCTCGCTGGTGCTGCCGTCGGCCAATGGCCGACGCGACCGCCCCCGTTTTTTAAAACGGCCGCACTGCTGCAAAAAAGCGGAAGCAGCCAACAGGTTAAAGAGGACGCATACCGCCACCTACACAGAGAAACATGGAGTGACTTTGAAGCTGCCACTCTGAATTTCACAGAATGCACTATCCCCAGTGCAGTGCGAGATTGCAGATGCCCTGGACAGCACATTCATTAATATAATGCGTACTGTCCCTGCTTTGAGGCTGGTGCACCTGCTTACTGTTGCACAAACAAGGACTGTGGGCCCTACAGGTAATGAGAGCCCAGGACAGAAGAGGTTTCCTGTGGCAGGAGCCTTTCAGAATATTATTTATCCAGCTTCAGCCTCTGACAGCTAATCCCAGGATATCTGATAGGATGTGGGAGCCAAAAGAGTGCAGCCACCAAAGGGAGCAGATATGAACTGCTGGCCCAGAAGCAAAACAAATGCTGCAGAATTAATGTGATGACCAAGTTCCATACAATGGAAACAGAACCTGTGTAGATCAAATCTCAAATTCTGAACACTGCCTGGTCAGAACTATTTCAAGCCTTCTCAACAGAGCATAAGAAAATTTAAAAAAGAGGGAACATTGCGGCTACTCTAAGGCACCGGTTCAGATAAAGCAAGCACTGGCAAAGTCAATAGCTCTAGCGTTGGCAGTCTGCCTTTTGACTTTGTTAATGTACCTTTAATGATGTCATTGAGTTTGCAAAACTATTGTTGGATAAAATTATATAATTTTAAGAAAATCAAAATGTTTTGATTAATGCCAGATCTAACGAAAGACGAAAATGGAGTAGAAACACATTTAGAGCACAGGGAATTTAGAGGAATCCATTCTGCAAATGTGAAACAGATGATTAGAACTTGGATGAGTGGATGCATTGGTGAAAGCAGAGTCTCATGGGCTCCTATTTTTATGTCTATTTTTCAATAACTCAAGAACTGTTTTCTATGGGTTGTAGATGACACAGTAATAATACTTTAATAAAAAAAGGTTCAACAGCTTATATATATGCAAATTATACACTTTCTGTTGCTACACAGTGATACCAGAATTATTGTAATATTCAGAACATTGATTCCCTCCTTCCCATGTCTCTTTTGAGCCCAATGCTGGTTTCTTTTTTCTAACTGAAAGATGCAAAATGATTGCCCATATATTGCATGCATAGTGGTTTCAGTGACACTGTGCTCAACGTTCCTACCACAAAATCACACTGAGCACAGACATTTGGGTCTGGGCCGCACTAATGCATACAAAATACAGATAGGGGATGTTTAAGTGAAAGAGAAAGGAGTATAATAAGTGAGACTGAGGGTTCTATACATGGGTTCGGTTCTCTAAACTGGTGTGAGCCCATTAGATCACAAAGGCTCAGCCTTTGCCCCTGAGTCAAATCGGGGACACTAGCAATTGTGCCCACTGGAGACCATGTTTGTGTTGATATGCCTGAAACACGAGTTGTATTGTTTCCTTCACCCTATGTTATAACAGCAGAGGGACATTACCATAGTTTTTACATTCTTTACAGCATTTTGTTTTATTTTAAAACCTGATTTAAGACCTGTCCTCGGACATCATATTGGCCAATGAGCAGAATTATCTGATCCTCCTTGTCCAAGAGAATGAAATAGGTGAGAACCTAATTTTTCAGGTCCTTGGACCTTGCAACCTGCAGTATGGTCAGTGAGGGGTGCTGCTAATAAGATTTCCTCTTTGGTTCAGAGGTAGTTCTAGGGAGGATATTCAAACCACACTCAATTAGCATTTTTTTAACTCTTAATATTTTTAAAACACTTTAAAGATTTACACAAACCCACAAAACAAAACAATTCCATTTCTGGGAGTGCATGCCTCACAAAGCATTTACTGAATCTCTGGTCCTGCAGAGTATTTTTTCCCATCTTAATTTTAGACAGATGGTATGACAGAGGGGACTGTACGCTCCTCACTCAGTCTTTCTCCACCGATGATATGGGTGGAGGAGTATGGAGTGAACAAGTGAAAACCACCTGGCACCCCATTGTCACTTGGCAGCTACCAGGCTCCCATTGTTATAGGGGCATAGGGCATAGAAAGTTTAAAGCATACCTGGAACATCAAAAGTCCAAGATGCTGTAATTCTCACCTTCAGATGTCATTTTGGCACAATACCCACAATTCATGTCAGTTCATTGCACTGTAACCAGTGTTGTTCAAAAAGCATTATATTTACATCCATGTACTACGGACTACATTCTGCCGGTGGTGCTTCTGGGTTAAGAAGGGATGTGTCTGCAGGCCCATTAACTAGCATTTAAGGTGTGGAAAGCTCACTGCAGAGGGTTTTTGCACCCTGGCCCCTAAACCAAGTCTGGTGTCAAAGGGGTATTGGCAGCTCAAGAACAGGGTCTTCATTTCCCAGCCCAGGTTGGGGAGCTTCAAAGGGCTGTATTAAGGTTCGCCATTCAGGGATTTTGCCTTATTGCTCAGGCGGGGGAGCCCAATGAATGAACCCCTCCCTGGCCTTGAGTAGGAAACATGCAATTAAGGAGAACTGCACTCATTTGTTTTTTCCGTTTTACAGGCTGCAATAGATCCTTAGCCCCTAGACGAACCCACAAGCCCTCTAGGCCCTCTTCCATCGTATTACTGAGAATTTACCCGTTAATGAGTGGCAGCAGATTTCCCTTATCGTACATTCAAAGGGTAGAGGGCGATTAGCATACTTTGTCTCTTTATGCTTTGCATATTAATGGCCTGTAGATCCTGTGACTGAAATCCACTTTATGTAAACCCTAACATCCTCCCTGGTGTCGGAGTCTGTTCTCCCAGCACCTTAAACTATGATCCAAATATATTTACCAGTAAGGCTGGGATCTGCAAATCCACACATACTGCAAGAAAAAAACTGCATTTTTCAGGCAATATAAGTCCCTCTACAATCCTCATAACGTCCCTGAGACATCACAAATACCTGTGCATCCCACGCATTACAAGATGGCAGCCCCAACAAAACGTCCCAATCTTGACCACTTGCAAATAATAAAAACATCCATGACATTGACTTTTCAAAGACCACCAGCACTATTTTGAAACATAAGTATGTCAAAAGATACTTAACAGATTTACACCAATCCACAGAAATGGTTACCATGAGCTAGTTTCTATCTTCATGCCTATTTAGGTGTAATGTTGATCAGTAGTTTTAATTGTAGTAGCAGACATGAGAACTTTTATTGAGGATGTAATATGGAAAATGCTACTTTGACTTCAACTGAATAACTCTACCCGCAACCGATCTGCAATACATTTGAAAAGAATAAACTAACTTAGACGAGATAGGCAAATGCCAAACTTCGATTGAAAAGTTTTTAGTGCATCATAAAAACCATTTGCTATGGAAAGTGCAAATGAACTATAAATAAAGAGCTGTTAAGACAAACTTCAGTATATACATACATCTATGTAAACAAGATGAAAGATTACAAGAAAACAATAGCCAGCCAGGGAAAAATTCTATACTAATAAGGATACAATGAGACTGCACAGCTGGTAAAGCTGAATTTTCAAAAAGCATCATTGCTTACGATTCCTTTGGAATTTAGAACACTGTTTCTCTACATAATTAAAAACAGAATTGATTCTACATTCAACTACTACACAGAAGTAGTTTGGGGAGAAATATTTAAAGATGGTAGCAAAATAATGAATAAATATGATAAACCCAATAAAAACTGAAGTAAAACTGATTCTGTTAGCCATTGAGCTTTTGCTGCAGTCAGTGGCTTAACAAAACTCGAGGGGGCCCCCTGCAAAGTACATGGAGGGGCCCCCTTCCAGCTCACTCAGGAGCTCTCAGGCCAGCATACTTTGTTGAGAGGGCCCCCGCACTGCGGGGGCATATGTTGTGCCCCTGGCTATAGTAAAAGAAATTGAGATAATATTCTAACATTAGAAAGAGTGTACCTCCCTTGTTTAAAAAATGTGAGGTCCTCTTAGATATGGAATACCCTTTGTTAACATCTAGATAACAAAGCCTATTCATTGGTAGCGACATTAATGTTAGCCATGATCTTCAACTTAGTTACAGCATCAAGGCTAAACAATTGAATGTCAAATAAAAGCTTTGTGATACCTGAAGACTGTGCAACCTGTCTATGAAAGATTGCAAGTTCTCTTCTGATGCTCACAATTCTTTTTCTTCGATACCTGATACTAAATTACTTACATGTAACTATAAGTATTTAGACTGGCTTTTATTAGATCATGATTCTGTTATTTTAACAACAGAAAGCAGAGTAAAAAACATGCACCTTGGAAAGGACTAATATGTGTTGCACAGCGCTCAATTCAATAGGAGAGAAGACATTTTATACCTCCTAAAGGTCCTTTGTGAGGGAATTTTCATTACAGAGTCATCAGAAAATAGGAAAAGAAGTACCAACCTTAGATTCTCTAAATAGAAAATAACATGATTTTGACAGAAGCTTTAAAGCATATCGGAATCGGTTGGAGACAGCAAATAAATTATATCCTAAACTAAACAAGATTCACTTTAACAAAGCAGAATTTTCCATACCACAAACTAAATCTAAATGTTGGACAGGAGGGGATGGAAAAGGTAAATCTTTAGCGCACACATTAAAGCAACTAGAAAATAGTATGCTGTAAAAAAGAGAGAAATTCTTTACAATGAGAGGGTAAGTCCATAAATCAATGTTTACAGATGTTTTTCTCAAAAGTATACTCTTAGAAAAGAGAGTTTTGATACAGTAAATATAGGCATTTTAAAACATTTTGGACCATTCCTAAGCTAAGGTAATTCAAGGTATTAAGAATATTCGATAAGGAAATATCTCTTTTAGAAGGGTTAGCATTTATTTCAGTAACACAAATACTGATCAGGGTTTCAATTATCCTACAGTTAATAACAGTGTTTCAAAAGCTAAAAAAAAAATCCCAATTTGTCTTTCTGTCTGAATCAGGAAAACATCACTGTAGAAGTTATATTGCTATAGCTTCAATTTACCTTAATGTGAAAATGTTTTTAAAATCAGAGCTTCTCCTCCTAGTAGGGTGACTAACTCTGGTGCAGTTTTGGATCCACATTTTGCTTTCTTGATAATTGAAGCCTTACAAAATTTTTGAGAGAATTATGAAATCAGGTTCTTCAGACCTGCTGGTTTGTAAGGACTGAAAAATACGTACAAAAACTATTTAAAATGTAATTACTTTAAATATCAACAAGTTGATGAATGGACATTTCAAGGCAACACAAACTAGGCCTAAGCTTATAGCCCAAACTGAACACAGTTAAGATGAATCTTACATAACGTTCTTTATGTTTTAAGTTATTTTAAGTATGCGCCTTATAGCAAATCTGTTTTACAAATCATGGAAGTATATTTTCTGGAATTTTTGTGTGTACACACATTGGAAAGCAGTCTTATCCTGCAAGAAGGGGAATATCCTAACATGTAAAAGATATTTTGAACTCTGTGATTTTAATATTGATCAAAGGTCTCTTACATTATTAAATGTTAGATGGTGGTTAGATTGCCCTTTTTTCAGTGCTTATTTTTGGTGGATTTCATTGGTGTTTTTCTAAGCAGTTTTCAAACTTTTTTATATGAGTGCTTATCAGTGTTTATTCAGCTGCCTAATCACCAAAACCAACAAAAATTGTGTTTTCCCAGTACTGAACTTGTTTTTTTGCAGCAGTTGTTATAAAGCACATATTTAGTTTAAAAGAGAAGTAATGCTGGTTATGCTGTGTTTTCCCATTGGTAGTGTGTTCAATGGACTTATGTTTTAAGCAAAAAAACATCTGTGTAGTGCACTCTCATCTCAGTACCCTTTCTCACTTCTCTTTGCCTTTCACTCTGTCAGGATGCTATCAGTCTTACAGGTCTATTATTTGATTTAAAAAGTCAGAGTGCTATAGTCAGTGGTTTTATTAAATAAATTCCTGGCTACAGTGGGTGGGGAGGGGGATTATCCACCATCTCCTTAGTGAATATTATAGGGGAAGTCTACCTTGCCATCAGCATAGTACGCAGTGAAAGCTATAAAATGTTATACACCACCAAGCTAATTTTAAGGCACATGAAGCTTCATGATTTAAGCATGCTTGCCACTGCTTTGCTGCACTATTTGCCAGACTACATTAGGGTGGCTCTGGAGTTGTGTGAATATTTATAGGTGCAAATGTCCCCATTGCAAATGTCTCACTTTAAATCAAAAGTGGCATTTTAACAGACATCATATTGTATTCTGGAACTTAACATTTTGCTGTTAACATCATACCTACGGGCTGAGTTCAGTTGGGTAACAGGCTAGGATTAGCAGAAGGTATTACACATAACAACAGATCCCTGTACAGCTATTTTTTTTTGTTGATAAGGCAACAGGTTTGTGTCATGTTTTCACTACTATTCCATGTGCATAGTGACAGCACTCCTTTCGCAGGTACCTAAACCTTGATTTAAATGTTTAAACCCTGGTGTGTTTGGCAGGTAACTTGTTAGAAAAGGAGGCTGATGTATCAATGGGGTATGCCCTTTCAGTATCTGTGGGTAATGTGATAGTACAAAGTGACCAAGATTCTTATGAGCCAGCCATTTTATCAATCAGTGAAAGAATGAAACACTACCTAAAGATAAAGTATGATCTTAATATGCCCAAATTATCTATAGCGTACAAAATAATTAGACCAGATCTAAAACATGCTTCTAAATCCCACAGCTTTAAATAAGCACACACAACTGGAGGAAACAAAGGGAAGAAGAAACACTATTTTAATGACATTCCTAAACACCAAAACAAGCAGAATAATTTTAGATCAGTCAGTTACATTGTGTGGGCCTCTTCAGGAAGAACTGAAAATGACTAATTATCTCTCACTCTCCTTTCTTTGAATAGCATTTTAGTTAGTGGCTGAAAAGGGCGGATACCCTTTCAATGTGGCTTTATCAGTTAATATAAGTGTAAAACTAAAACAATAAAGCCAATAAATCATAAATGGCTGGCTATTTGTGATTCAAAAGCTCTTAACTGGCTCATCATTCAAAAGAAAAAGAATGCGTCCTCAGATTTTCCCACTGTAGGTCCTCTTTGCCGTCAACATTTTCTCTTGTTAGATCAAAGCTAAAGGTTAACAGTAGTGCCACTAGCTTTATCCTCTAATTGGGATAATAGTGAAATCTGCTTTCAAGAGAAAAGTCTTCATTGGCAAAGACAGATTGAAAATATTATTTAGATTAGTTCTCACAAAATATCAGCCTCCATTCAATTATCAAAATGTATTAATTTGCATAAAAACTGGGTTTCAATAAAAGCCTCAGTAGTGAACAATAATATCAACATTAACAGTATCAAACACACAGAAAATGATGGGAGGAATGCTTGCAAATAGCCTAACCACTGGTGGTTGCTCTGGATAGCATGCCAACCCATTCTTTTATGTCCACTATACTACTGTAGACAGGAGCCTGCATTATGAAAACCAGCTCTGCCCCTGCTCTTTATGGGGAAAATCAATCTCAAACTGCAAGACGAGGCACCCCACAGAAGGGGAACACAAATAATGCCTGAACATACCCTTAGGCACTTAGGGCAATACATCAAACAAGCAAATGAGTACATACACTAACCATTGACTCCGACAATTCACTTATGTTTCAGTGTTTTTATCTTGTTCTCTCTCTTAATTTGATTATTTTTTATCAATTCTTCAATGACAACTCCACTATTTGTGCGGTTCTCGTATATGCTGGAGGAAAGGCTTTAAGTTCTCAAGCTTGCAAATTTATACATTTCTTTTGAAAAGAAAGTGAACTGCCCACCAATCCTGAAGTGCGCCAACCTTTGTTCTGAATACTCAAAAACCCCTCGCTGAACTCTTGCCCACCAATCCTGAATGCCTCCTGAGCCCTCTGTGTTCTTGAATTGTAATGTTCTTACTCAAATATGGCTCACTAGTGTTTTTTACACATGGTCAGTTCTACAATGGTTCTCAAATGCCTTTGCTTTGTGTAATAGAGGATGAAACAACATTTTAAATGTGTGACAGCCAATCAAAATGTGGCTGGTCTTGATCCATTCAATGCAAACATGATGGAAAAACACTGCTATCGCAGCCAATCCCACTTGTGTTTCAAGATCAAAATAGGGCCAACAGTTCTGAACCCAATTCTCAATAGCTACATAAGATTAGCTCTTTAAAGGTCGGCCAATAATTTTTGTAGCATCCTATCTTCTCCCTCCCACCCGCCCTATTCCTGTTTCTTCTCCCTCCCACCCTCCCTATTCCTGTTTCTTCTCCCTCCCTCCAGCCGAAATTTTCAGACAATTAAATGATGGGACCAGCTACAAAAAGCTTACCTCTGACCCCTCAATGGCATTGGCCCTGGAAATTTTGAACGTCACCAGAGTGGGCTTGGACCAAGGTTTTCTTTTCTTTTTTTTTTTTGAAAACCTTTATTGAACATTTGCAATCAAATACAGACAAGGGCCTACAACCCCCAGGGCTGGCCGCTAATCATGGGATCTCAGTTAACAAAACGTACCGGTTGCAAAAGTAATTCGATTTAAACGCAGGATAGGAGGATTTCATTTTTAAATAATAAGTAGAAGAGTCGGGTATCGCACAGTGTCTCGGATCACCAAAGCAAAGCGAGCAAAGAAACAACATGTCCTAAAGAAACTCGCTATCCACTAAGTCAACGGAGTTGAGACATGAGTCATCAGGATAAACTAACGCATTTTGTTCGTCGACTCCATCAGTACCTACCGCCCCAGAGCACCAAAACCCCGAATAATCAAGGTACATATATATAGACCAGGATGCAAGAAAGCCGAACACACTACACTAACCCGAAAAAGAAAGGAAGAAGACAAGAAAAAGAAAAGAAAGATAGAGGCCATAGAACAAAAATAAAAACGAACACCCATCCCCACACCCCCCCACCCTGCACCCCTGCTGATGACTACGGCCACCCCCCTCGCAGCGTGCCTGTCGCCCAATAATAGAACCCGAAATATAGAAGAGAGAAAGGAAGAAAAGGCGAAAGACCCTACTTGTGAGGGAAATCGGAGGAGGGCATGTTTCTACGGACTCCCGGTCTCCTTCCCCCGTCATGACCAACCCCGCCCCGGACTCCGTTAGGTCAAAAAAAACAATCCCGTTGAACCTATGCGACAGTGAGAGACCCAAATAGCAATCTCAACCCTGGCCCCGTCTATCAAATGCACTAAAGTCAGTAGTTAAAGAAAGCCAATTCCACGAAGCTGAGAAAAGTGCGGCAGTTCTCAATATGGATGGTTGGTGACAATGGTGCCCCTCCCCGTCTCCAAAGCCAAGTTGGAACCCATCCGCCATCTTGAGAGACCGACAGGGGAGGGGAGTCAAAAAGGTCCAAAACAGCAAAGGATAAAAAGTAGACAGTTCCAGAATGGGGATATCTTGTAAATGTTCCAGGGGATACACAATCGGGGGTTTCAATGGCTCCATAGGGCGATCGGGCAAAGTACAGTCAGGTAGATCCAGTATAGTAGGAGCAAACACTACTTCCAGCGCCGGGTCAAAACAAGTCTCCGAGAAAGATATGGAAAAGCAGGCTGATTGCCGAGGCGTGGGTGTCGAGTCAGGGTCCGCTCTCAGATCTGTGAGGCCATCAGTCGCAGACAACAAACTGAAAGTCCGGACTGCAATGGTTCCCCTGAGTGCCATAAGTGCCTCCAGCACCGTTCGCAATGACGGGCCAGTTCGAGCCTGCTCCGCTAGCTGCATTTCTTCCTCCAACATGGTGGTCCCCACGGAGTGGCGCCTTCTCCGGGGCAAAATTAGATGGAACAGGAGTAAGCCATGAGGGACTGAAGTTTAGCAATCAGTAATACGCAGCGAGGTACCGACCCGGGGGGGGGTCGACGAAGCGATTGCCGAACCCCCGGTCAGGAACCCCTGCGACACAACGCCGTGCGTCACTCGTCTCCTCACCTACTATTAAACACCAGGCAGTTGGCAGTAGCATACCAATCAAAAGTCTGAATGTTCTGGAGAGCGGACCCTATCACGTTCAACAGTCCGTTGTTGTTCAACTTGGACCCGGCAAAGCCTGCACTCGAGACCCCGGCGTCCCCGCTGGGTTAGGCCTCACACAACCATCGACGTATCTCCGCTCCACGACTGCGGAGAAACTCCGGGACTGCACCACTGGAAAGCAGGTCAGGTCACACACACGGGTCCGGTGCGGGAAACCAGGATAGTCAACAGGATAACAGACCGAAAAACTGAGGTCGGCGGAGCCGGGAGACTATGCGGCCATCTTGGTTGGTGACGTAGCTCCTCCTCGACCAAGGTTTTCTTACTGAGCAGGAGTTCAACTACCTCAATCAGAAGAATCCAAGACTTCCCACTATATATACCTTGCCCAAAATACACAAAAACATGAAGACCCACCCAGACGTCCAATTGTCTCGGGCTGTGGCTCTATGTTGGAGCCACTGTGCAGGTATATTGATTTATTTCTTAAACCCTTAGCAGAAGCCACTAAAACATACCTACGGGACACTATGCACATGTGTAACTTTTTAAGACTAATTGTATTGGTCTGTTTTTGGAACTCTCTTGTATTGTTTTATTCAATTTTATCAAATGTAATTGTTTTATTTTGCCTTGATTTTTTAACTTTGACATGTCGAGCTGATTGTTCAGTTCTTTTGATCTGATGAATTTCGTGCAATTAAATAAATGTGGTAACATTTTAATTCTGCATAGTTGTCCTCCAGTTATATGTGGCATAATTCGTCCTCTAGTTATATATGGCACAAAAACTACCTGGGTGAATGCTGAGTGAAAGTGGTTTACGTGGTATGATATAGGTTGCAAACTAGAGGTAGATACCTACTAGAAGCATAGAAATGTACCCCATGGGATTTCTTTTATCTCACTGTCCAAATTAATTATTACATCTAGATGTTGTTGGTGATATCACCAGCGATGTCACTGATTGTGTCATGTATGGTCATGGGCAGTGCATTATGGAGGCATTGTGATTGTCTGTCCCACGCTAATATAGGGATTGCTGTGGTTTATACGTTTAGGACTGGAATTGTAATATCAGATTTTTTTTTTATTGCATTAATTAGTATGCGATCTTTGTATCCACTTCACTTATTTTCTTGGGTTTACTAACGATGTAATTCGGCCCGTGCCTGCAGTACATTCTGTGCGCAGCCTTTAGCGTTACCCAGAACATACTGAGCACAAGAGTGTGACCATTCCCTGTTTCTAGAGCACCTGCCGCCAACGGTCGGCAGAAATAAGTCATGTAATTTAGCCAAACTCTGTCCATATGCCGAAGTGCAGGTGAGTGAGGTGTCTCCTGAATGTTTGGGCCACGCCTTGTTGCCATTAACTCTGCCCACAGAACCAACTCGGCATTGTCTTCAGGCAGTATTTTAATAACTCCTGTAACCCCATTGACCAATTTTCAAAAAACATTCCAAGATTGACATAAAATGGACATATTTTGTTTTTGAAGAGATTCCTGTAAATTTGTCACGTGAAGCAAACGTGATGAGCACTTTTCATGACTGCACACCGCATTAGTATATACCAGAACCAATTATTCAACATGACCTTTGTACAATACATATTAAGACCAGTACAGATTTGGTGTTAGAGTGAAATAAATTAACACATTCTCTTTCCTTGCGTTGTTTGGTGTGAAACGTTTTATGTTGGTAAGTCTAATGTTGGGTTTCTGGACCTTGTAGTCAAATATAGCAATTTTCTCAGGGGAATTATGCATTTTACATTCCTTTTTTAAATTCCCAATTCTCGCTGAGATGTGCCCATCCAGACCCTGCAATAATCAATTTTCGGTAGACACGTTTTGAGAAGTTTTGTGCAGATTTCTGAAACTGACCAAAGTTATGAAAACAACAACAAGTGTTTCTCTCATGGAAGGTGAAGTTCGACAGTAACTACAGGGCTTTATTCTTAATATATTTTAAAGTGTTGATGAAAGAAAGTCTTAGTTATGGTTAAGTTTCAAATATTGAAGATTCCTTTTGATTTACTAATAATATCTTCGGTACCTTTTTGAAACTTCTGCGTGAACTCTTGACAGTTGCTTGATACATCAAGCTTAGTTTCTTAATTTATTTGGTATCGTCATAAATAAGCATTTCCTATTGTAAGCCTCATAGGAATTTTTCCTCTCTGCTGCATTACAAACTACTATTTGGAATTAAATGAAACTTCCATATAGGTGCTACTTTACTTAGGATAGGATGTAGGGCGGGTGGGAGGGAGAAGAAACAGCAATTGGTGGGTGGGAGGGGGGAGAAGAAACAGGAATCGGGCTTGAGGAAACAGGAATAAGGCAGGTGGGAGGAGGGAGAAGAAACAGGAATCGGGCAGGTGGGAGGGAGGGAGAAGAAACAGGAATTGGGCAGGTGGGAAGGGGAGAAGAAACAGGAGTAGGGTGGGTGGGGGAGAAGAAACAGGAGTAGGGTGGGTGGGTGGAAGAAGAAACAGGAGTAGGGTGGGTGGGAGGGAGAAGAAACAGGAGTAGGGTGGGTGGGAGGGAGAAGTGGGTGGGAGGGAGAAGAAACAGGAGTAGGGTGGGTGGGAGGGAGAAGAAACAGGAGTAGGGTGGGTGGGAGGGAGAAGAAACAGGAGTAGGGTGGGTGGGAGGGAGAAGAAACAGGAGTAGGGTGGGTGGGAGGGAGAAGAAACAGGAGTAGGGTGGGTGGGAGGGAGAAGAAACAGGAGTAGGGCGGGTGGGAGGGAGAGGAAACAGGAGTAGGGCGGGTGGGAGGGAGGGAGAAGTAACAAGAATAGGACGGGAGAGAGGGAGAAGAAAAAGGAATAGGGAGGGAGGGAGGAGAAACAGGAATAGGGCGGGAGGGAGGGAGAGGAAACAGGATAGGGCGGGAGGGAGGGAGAAGAAATAGGATAGGGCGGGAGGGAGGGAGAAGAAATAGGAATAGGGCGGGAGGGAGGGAGAAGAAACAGAAATAGGGCAAGAGGAGGGAGAAGAAACAGGAATAGGGCGGGAGGGAGGGAGAAGAAACAGGAATAGGGCGGGAGGGAGGGAGAAGAAACAGGAAATAGGGCGGGAGAGGGAGAAGAAACAGGAATAGGGCGGGAGGGAGAAGAAACAGAATAGGGTGGGAGGGAGGAGAAGAAACAGGAATAGGGCGGGAGGGAGGGAGAAGAAACAGGAATAGGGCGGGAGGGAGGGAGAAGAAACAGGAATAGGGCGGGAGGGAGGGAGAAGAAACAGGAATAGGGCGGGAGGGAGGGAGAAGAAACAGGAATAGGGCGGGAGGGAGGGAGAAGAAACAGGAATAGGGCGGGAGGGAGGGAGAAGAAACAGAATAGGGCGGGAGGGAGGGAAGAAGAAACAGGAACAGGGCGGGAGGAAGGGAGAAGAAACAGGAACAGGGCGGGGTGGGAGGGAGAAGAAATAGGAACAGGGCGGGTGGGAGGGAGAAGAAACAGGAACAGGGCGGGTGGGAGGGAGAAGAAACTGGAACAGGGCGGGTGGGAGGGAGAAGAAACTGGAACAGGGCGGGTGGGAGGGAGAAGAAACTGGAACAGGGCGGGTGGGAGGGAGAAGAAACTGGAACAGGGCGGGTGGGAGGGAGAAGAAACTGGAACAGGGCGGGTGGGAGGGAGAAGAAACTGGAACAGGGCGGGTGGGAGGGAGAAGAAACTGGAACAGGGCGGGTGGGAGGGAGAAGAAACTGGAACAGGGCGGTGGAGGGAGCAGAAACAGGAACCGGGTGGGAGGGAGCAGGAACAGGGCGGGTGGGAGGGAGAAGAAACAGAAACCGGGTGGGAGGGAGAATAAACAGGAACAGGGTGGGTGGGAGCAGAAAAATGAACAGGGTGAGTGGGAGGGAGAAGAAACAGGAACAGGGCGGTGGGAGGGTGGGAGGGAGAAGAAACAGGAACAGGGCGGGCGGGAGGGAGAAGAAACAGGGCGGGAGGGAGAAGATACAGAAATAGGGGGGGTGGGAGGGAGAAGACATAGGAACAGGGCGGGTGGGGGGGAGTAGAAACAGGAACAGGACGGGTGGGGGGGAGAAGAAACAGCAACAGGGCAGGAGGGGGAGAAGAAACAGGGAGGGAGGGAGAAGAAACAGGAACAGGGAGGGAGGGAGGGAGAAGAAACAGGAACAGGGAGGGAGGGAAAAGAACCAGGAACAGGGCGGGAGGGAGGGAGAAGAAACAGGAACAGGGCGGGAGGAAGGGAGAAGAAACAGGAACAGGGCGGGAGGGAGGGAGAAGAAACAGGAATAGGGCGGGAGGGAGGGAGAAGAAACAGGAATAGGGCGGGAGGGAGGGAGAAGAAACAGGAATAGGGCGGGAGGGAGGGAGAAGAAACAGGAACAGGGCGGGAGGGAGGGAGAAGAAACAGGAACAGGGCGGGAGGGAGGGAAAAGAAACAGGAACAGGGCGGGAGGGAGGGAGGCGGGAGGGAGGGAGAAGAAACAGGAACAGGGCGGGAGGGAGGGAGAAGAAACAGGAACAGGGCGGGAGGGAGGGAGAAGAAACAGGAACAGGGCGGGCGGGAGGGAGAAGAAACAGGAACAGGGCGGGTGGGAGGAGAAAGAGGAACAGGGCGGGTGGGAGGGAGGAGAAAGAGGAACAGGGCAGGTGGGAGGGAGGAGAAAGAGGAACAGGGCGGGTAGGAGGGAGAAGAAACAGGAACAGGGCAGTGTGAGGGAGAAGAAAGAGGAACAGGGCGGGAGGGAGGAGAAAGAGGAACAGGGTGGGTGGGAGAAGAAACAGGAACAGGGCGGGTGGGAGGGAGAAGAAACAGGAACAGGGCGGGTGGGAGGGAGAAGAAACAGGAACAGGGCGGGTGGGAGGGAGAAGAAACAGGAACAGGGCGGGTGGGAGGGAGAAGAAACAGGAACAGGGCGGGTGGGAGGGAGAAGAAGCAGGAATAGGGCAGGTGTGGGGGAGGGAGAAGAAACAGGAATTGAAGAAATAGGGGAGGGAGGGAGAAGAAACAGGAATAGGGCGTGCGGGAGGGAGAAGAAACATGAATAGGGCGGGCGGGAGGGAGAAGAAACATGAATAGGGTGGGAGGGAGAAGGAATAGGGCGGGCGGGAGGGAGGGAGAAGAAACAGGAATAGGGCGGGCGGGAGGGAGAAGAAACAGGAATAGGGCGGGCGGGAGGGATAAGAAACAGGAATAGGGCGGGCGGGAGGGAGGGAGAAGAAACAGGAATAGGGCGGGTGGGAGGTAGGGAGAAGAAACAGGAATAGGGCCAGGAATAGGGCGGGTGGGAGGGAGGGAGAAGAAACAGTAATCAGTGGGTGGGAGGGGGAAGAAGAAACCGGAATTGGGCGGTTGGGAGGGAGGGAGAAGAAACAGGAATAGGGCGGGTAGAGGGAGAAGAAACAGGAATAGGGCGGGTGTGAGGGAAAAGAAACAGGAATAGGGCGGGAGGGAGGGGGAAAAGAAACAGGAATAGGGCGGGAGGGAGGGGGAAAAGAAACAGGAATAGGGCGGGAGGGAGGGGGAAAAGAAACAGGAATAGGGCGGGAGGGAGGGGGAAAAGAAACAGGAATAGGGCGGGAGGGAGGGGGAAAAGAAACAGGAATAGGGCTGGAGGGAGGGAGAAAAAACAGGAATAGGGGGAGTGGGAGGGAGAAGAAACAGGAACAGGGCGGGTGGGAGAGAGAAGAAACAGGAATAGGGCGGGTGGGAGGGAGGGAGAAGAAGCAGGAAAGGGGCAGGTGGGAGGGAAGGAGAAGAAACACGAGTAGGGCGGGGGAGGGAGGTAGAAGAAACAGGAATAGGCCGGGTAGGAGGGAGAAGAAAAAGGAATAGGGCGGGAGGGAGGGAGAAGAAAAAGGAATAGGGTGGGAGGGAACGAGAAGAAACAGGAATAGGGAGGGAAGGAGAAGAAACAGGAATAGGGCGGGAGGGAGGGAGAAGAAACATGAACAGGGCGGGTGGGAGGGAGAAGAAACATGAACAGGGCGGGTGGGAGGGAGAAGAAACATGAACAGGGCGGTGGGAGGGAGAAGAAACATGAACAGGGCGGGTGGGAGGGAGAAGAAACAGGAACAGGGCGGGTGGGAGGGAGAAGAAACAGGAACAGGGCGGGTGGGAGGGAGAAGAAACAGGAACAGGGTGGGTGGGAGAGAGCAGAAACAGGAACAGGGTGGGTGGGAGGGAGAAGAAACAGGAACCGGGTGGGAGGGAGAAGAAACAGGAACAGGGCGGGTGGGTGGGAGCAGAAAAATGAACAGGGTGAGTGGGAGGGAGAAGAAACAGGAATTGAAGAAATAGGGGGAGGGAGGGAGAAGAAACAGGAATAGGGCGTGCGGGAGGGAGAAGAAACATGAATAGGGCGGGCGGGAGGGAGAAGAAACATGAATAGGGTGGGAGGGAGAAGGAATAGGGCGGGCGGGAGGGAGGGAGAAGAAACAGGAATAGGGCGGGCGGGAGGGAGAAGAAACAGGAATAGGGCGGGCGGGAGGGAGAAGAAACAGGAATAGGGCGGGTGGGAGGTAGGGAGAAGAAACAGGAATAGGGCCAGGAATAGGGCGGGTGGGAGGGAGGGAGAAGAAACAGTAATCAGTGGGTGGGAGGGGGAAGAAGAAACCGGAATTGGGCGGTTGGGAGGGAGGGAGAAGAAACAGGAATAGGGCGGGTAGAGGGAGAAGAAACAGGAATAGGGCGGGTGTGAGGGAAAAGAAACAGGAATAGGGCGGGAGGGAGGGGGAAAAGAAACAGGAATAGGGCGGGAGGGAGGGGGAAAAGAAACAGGAATAGGGCGGGAGGGAGGGGGAAAAGAAACAGGAATAGGGCGGGAGGGAGGGGGAAAAGAAACAGGAATAGGGCTGGAGGGAGGGAGAAAAAACAGGAATAGGGGGAGTGGGAGGGAGAAGAAACAGGAATAGGGCGGGTGGGAGAGAGAAGAAACAGGAATAGGGCGGGTGGGAGGGAGGGAGAAGAAGCAGGAAAGGGGCAGGTGGGAGGGAAGGAGAAGAAACACGAGTAGGGCGGGGGAGGGAGGTAGAAGAAACAGGAATAGGCCGGGTAGGAGGGAGAAGAAAAAGGAATAGGGCGGGAGGGAGGGAGAAGAAAAAGGAATAGGGTGGGAGGGAACGAGAAGAAACAGGAATAGGGAGGGAAGGAGAAGAAACAGGAATAGGGCGGGAGGGAGGGAGAAGAAACATGAACAGGGCGGGTGGGAGGGAGAAGAAACATGAACAGGGCGGGTGGGAGGGAGAAGAAACATGAACAGGGCGGGTGGGAGGGAGAAGAAACATGAACAGGGCGGGTGGGAGGGAGAAGAAACATGAACAGGGCGGGTGGGAGGGAGAAGAAACATGAACAGGGCGGGTGGGAGGGAGCAGAAACAGGAACAGGGTGGGTGGGAGAGAGCAGAAACAGGAACAGGGTGGGTGGGAGGGAGCAGAAACAGGAACAGGGTGGGTGGGAGGGAGAAGAAACAGGAACCGGGTGGGAGGGAGAAGAAACAGGAACAGGGCGGGTGGGTGGGAGCAGAAAAATGAACAGGGTGAGTGGGAGGGAGAAGAAACAGGAACAGGGCGGTTGGAGGGTGGGAGGGAGGGAGGGAGAAGAACAGGAACAGGGCGGGCGGGAGGGAGAAGAAACAGGAACAGGGCGGGTGGGAGGGAGAAGAAGCAGGAATAGGGCGGGTGTGGGGGAGGGAGAAGAAACAGGAA